>NC_059377.1:34582108-34920441 GCF_019703515.2 Myxocyprinus asiaticus | reverse complement strand
TCATTTTTGGGTGAACTATCCCTTTAACAATACATCAAAGAGCGAGAGTGCCAATCTATGATCAGAAATTCCCCTCTATGTCGACTGCAATCTCTAAGTACAAAAACATCATCCAACCTTCTCCCTAAACATCTGGATTTTTTGAAACATGCTTTAAACCCTAGAATTGAATGGTACAAGTCTCCCATCCATGTAATATTTTTCAACATGATATGGAAGGAAATGACTGATCCTAGATTTGTCACTCTAAGACATTTAATTCTAATGGTGACTGGTCTCTACCTCTGTCTAAAATAATTTAGTTTTTTTTCAGGTCCATAGGAACATATATGGGAAAGGTCTAGAAATTAAGCTCATCTTTGAACACAACAAAAGAAAGAAAATATTACACTTTCTGTCATTTCTCTTATTGCAGTTGAACTTTAACCCTTGACATTATAACAATAGGACCACAATGCACATTTACAGGTAATGTGGAACGCTTTGGCATCTGTGCATAAATGCGTTACTTGACCAATATCTAAACGTAAACTTTAAGGGATAGTATACCCAAAATTGTCATCATTTACTCACCCTTATGTTGTTCCAAACTCATATGACTTTTGTCTGTTCAACACAAAAGGAGATGTTAGGCAGAATGTTAGCCTTATTCACCATTCACTTTCATTTTATGGAAAAAAGATGCAGTGAAAGTGAATGGTTACTGAGGCTGTCAGTCCCTAACATTCAGCCTTCTGTGTTCCATGGAATAAAGAAAGTAATACAAGATTGGAACAACACGAGAGTGAACAATGATGACAGAATAGTTTTTTGTTTTTTTTGGAGAACTATCCCTTTAATGATCTTTGTGTTTCTTTTTTTCTCTTTAGTTAATCATGGGTTCATTTGGACTAAAAACGTTACAAATCTATATTTTTGCATCACTAATATTTGGCCCAAAAAAGACCAAGACATTCTCAAATCTAACATCATAGATATTCCAAACTGAAGGAGTTTTTGAGTAAGCTCGGGCACTGTTGCAAAAGAACTCAAGAGAGGTACAAAGAAATGCAGTGACAGACAAAGGGAGGGAGAGGCATTGCGTCAATGACTGCACACACACTGAAATGAAAGGCATTGGTGGGGAGTAAAGAGGGGTGGAGTTCACACAAAGCTTGGGCTCTGCTGCCAGAGTCTCCTGTCCTTGTGTGTCCCCAGAGAGGCTCAGTAGTAGAAGTACACTGTTGAAAAAGACGACAAGAAAGCAAGCAGAAATTATTGTTTAGCCTTACGTGTTTCAGGAAATAAGCATGAATCAACCAGATCTCAGCTTATCTGTTTAATCAGCAATGGACCTCAGTCAGGGTATGCAATATTACATTTAACGTCCAAGAAAATGAGGCAGAGGAGTAGTCAAGACCAGACCCTCCAAGACCCAGACCAATACCAGACCCTCTAAGACCCAGACCAAGACTAGACCCCTCGAGACCCAGATCCAGACCAAAACTAGACACTTCAAGACCCAGATCCAGAACAAGACCTATCCCCAAGACCCAGACCTGTCGGTCCAAGAACCAGGCAGTAAATTTTATTGAACCAAGATGTTGAATTGATATATCCACCACAGTAGAGGTCTGCATGGCATTGGTCTGATTTTAACTGCATGTACACCCATTTCTTTTATTCCCCCAGCACCTCACCCCCCAGGTGTCACAAAGCTGTTTATTATTCTGCCGTAATAAAAGTAAGATAAAGTGTAATATTTGGCTCTTAATTGCAGGCATCATTTATAAAAAGAGATTGCGTTTATCTTGAGACCAAGACCACAAGATCAAGACCCCAACTCTGCTGTGAGGGATAGACGTACAATCCGTTCAATGGGTTGGACTTAACACACTTGTCTAAATTGTCTTAGGTCACATCAAATTTTTACAACCTACTTCTTCCAGATAATTTTTCTACTGGAATTTTTTGGAAATACATATTATTAATGTTTTGTTGCTTGAATATTTACTAACAAGGTACAACCCATTAAATAGACTGTACTTCTATCCCTCACAGTCTTGTTTTCATTTGCATTAATTTAACCCTCCTATTGCGTTCAGAATCTGCATATACCTTTTGCATTCACGGGTCAGTTTTGACTCGATGGAATTCAAGGTTATAAATCATTCATAACCCGATGGTTTTCATCTAAAACTATATTGTAAGTCATTAATAAGCGCTCATACAAAGATTGATATTTTTGGCTTGTTAACTGACAAATATAAAATATATTAATTAATATGCCAATTCTTAAAAAAAAATTTTTTTAAGAAATAACATTTAGAAATTCTTTGACATTTCAAAATATACATTAACTACAGCAAAACCAGTGTGATACATCTGAAGACTTTTATTTTTTTATCAACATTTCTGTAAAATTTCATCTAAATATAACATAAAATACAATTTATAATAACATCTAATATGAGAATTACTAGTAATTTGAATTAATTTCCTATTACTCAACTGCTCAATACAACTTGGTGGTCAAAAGTTATGAAACCAGCATATTCTTCTTCAACTAAACATCATTAAAACAACTGTACGGCTCAAGTATACAACATTAATACTTCTTTACTATGTTTTTAAGCTAAATCTATTCTATTTACTTGCATGAACTGCTGAATGTTAATGCGTGAGTATGTTGCAAGCTGGTTTGGCATCAAATGGCTGCAGAGTAAAATGTGGACAATTTCCTCTTACAATCCCTATTTAGACTAATGTGTGCATGTACAAAATCTTGCAACACCCCTTTAATTTAGTTTATTTGTTATGCTTGTTACATCTGTCATGTCTAGTTTGTACAGGAATGTATGTCTGTGTGTGTGTGTGTGTGTGTGTGTGTGTGTGTGAATGTTTGTAATAAAAAGATACAGTCCCAGTGAGAGACAAAAAAAGTGGCTTAAAAAGAATGTGTAAGTGAAGTGTTTATAAGAACAAATCTAATTCGTACAAAAAAATCTACACAATTGAATCCCAGGTCAAAACTGACCTGTGAATGCAAAAGACGTAAAACTTTTTTTTTTTAAATGGTTATATCTCTTAAACAATTTTATTAAAAAATCTGTGTGTGTGTGTGTGTGTGTGTGTGTGTGTGTTTATATATGACTTCCTAACGATTAAATAAAGTGACAATGATTTGTGTTTATATCATAACAACATTACAGTAAGTGTCTACTCACTGAAAACAACGCCCACCATGATGACCCCAATAATGCCCATAATGATCATCATCTATAAAAGAAGAAAAAAAATTAACCACAACCCTATACAGGAAAATACAGTTTTACTTAAAACAAAAATCTAATGAATACATTCTATTTGAGTCATAACATGCACATTTCACATAAAAATAAACATAATGTTCTATATTTAGTTTTAAACGTAAAACAATCTGTTTAGTTAAAAATCAATAATTTAAGATAAGATAATATTACTTGTTTGGATAACTAAGAACACCGAATGATGTTTGTTTTCACACTCACAAAAATAATTTTAAAGTTTATGCATTTCAATTTCATAACAAAATTGTATCAAGTAATCTTTAACAAATGAAAATAAAAAACACTAAATATTTCAAGTTTTATTAATTTCATTTGGTTAAAAATCAAATTTGATGGAAGTTTGTTAAAAAATTGAAATGTGTAAACCTTAAAAAATAGGCTAAAATATGTTTTGAGTGCAGCTCTATTTCAAGCTAATGCACCAATATCACAATAGCTTGGAAATTAAAATAATAAATAAATCAGAACAAGGGAGTTTGATTAAATACATTAATGTGTGAAAACAAACTTTAAATTGTTTTATATGATTTCATTTAAACCTATTATAATTGGAATATTATAATTCCTATTATAAAATTGATGATGTAGATGTTGCAATAACATTCTTCATTCTAATACTTTAACTTCTCTAGTTGCTTATTTCTGTACTTCAGTATGGCCAAGGAGCACAGTAATTGAGTCATTAAATATATACACATCCTGGATTGATGGCTCAATTTGTTTAATTTCAATGTAAAAAAAAAAAAAAAAGAGGCATGATTCTTTAGAGGCTTATGTCTTACATGTATCTTACTTGTGCACTGCTTTAAGAACCATAGCTGATTACCGTATATGCCTACTTCCTATATATATTTCTTACTGACTCTATATCTTGGGGAATTAAACATTTCTTTTGTTCTCTCACACAAAGATGCTACACACAAAAACGGCAGAAAAGAACAAAGAGAGAATAATAAAACAATCTGGTTTGGAGAGGCAGGACAAATTGAGTGAGATGAAAAGTGGGATGTTTCTATAAAGGGAGCTGTCAAAGGATATGAAATATGAAAGGGATATGGAAAAAGAGAATGTCTCTGAGCACATGTGGCAGAGAGTTAGAGGTTAAAGGGAATGATTAGAGAGAGTTACATCACAAGTCATATCTGGGTTTTAATCCAGCAATGCTGTAATCCAGATTGGGACTAGAAGCCCCTTCCCCCCACCTCCGCACTGAGATTTGATTGGACAGGCAGTTTTTCAGCCATCTGGGGCAGGCGGTTGGGGGTTGGTGGAAAGGAGTAATACATTTTTGCTGTCCGGGGGGTGGGGTGGGGGGTGGGGGGGATGGATTGACAGATAGCTGGATGGAGAGATAAAAATGTAATATGTAAAGTGAGGTTGTCATGGGGCCTGAAAGACCACTGTAGGCTTGTACAAGATGTCCACAACACATCGGAAGCATCTCTCTATTTAGAACAAGCCATATTTTAATGAGTAAAAATACATTCAATTAAAATAGGAATGCTCTATCTATAATCTAAAAAATGTTCCATAATAAATCATAAGAAGTACACTTATATCCAAATCCATGGTTCAAAAAGTTATTTTCTATAAATAATGAACTGAAAAATAAAACAATATGGTTACTAATAAAATTCATAGCAGCAAAGGCCTCTTCTGTTGTTCTTTTGATTGCTTGGGGAGTAGCTGGACTCGCTCTGCTGCCGCAGTACCAAGCTTGCGTCAGAACTGCAACTTGCCTAATATATCTTAAATGCTCACGAACACTGTGAAATATGGGCTGTGCTGCATTAAGGTTATATCCAAATAAGAATGCTCCTTCATTTAGTGGTGAGTCAGCTTTGCCTCACGAGCCATCTTTAGTCACAAACCACTTTGTGCTACAGTTGCAATGCAGAAACAAGAAATCAGATACCACTTCAGAGCACTAGCAATTTATTATCTTAACGGATTGTAAATTCAGGCCAATAAAGCAAACTAAGTCTAATAATTCAAATAATTCCTAAATCTAATAACTCATTCAAAATCTTGAATTTTAATGCAGGAAATAAGCTAAAACCTCTACAGTTTCAGGCTTCTGGCTGCAGTGTCTATGTGTTTGGCAGATGCTTTAAAGAAATATTCCAGGTTCAAAACAAGTTAAGCTCAATTGACAGCATTTGTGGCATAATGTTGATTACCACAAAAAAAAAAAAAATAAATAAATAAATAAATAAAAATAAAAAAATTTGACTTGCCCCTCCTTTTCTTTACAAATCAAGGTTACATTGAGGCACTTACACTGGAAGTAAATGGGGGCCAATTTTTATAGGATGTAAAGGCAGAAATGTGATGCTAATAATTATATATATATATATATATATATATATATATATATATATATATATATATATATATATATATATAAACTTACATGAATTATTCTGTTATAACTTGTGTATTATTTGAGCTGTAAAGTTGTATAAATTGTCATTGTTATGGTCGTTTTAGGGTTTACTGTGTTAGGTCATCATGGCAACGAAGTTGTAAAATTGGATATACGTAACTTTAAACATAAAAGGTTAGTAAGAGATTTTATCACACTACAATCATGTCAACATTCATGGCTATACGTGATTATTTTAACATTTACGTATCAGCCCCATTCACTTCCATTGTAAGAAAAGGGGAGATAGGTAAAAAAAACTTTTTGTGGTAATCAGCATTGTATTATACCTGTCACATTCCTTTAAGCAACATACTGTGCATCTACACTATATTGTATGTGTAACACTTTACAATAAGTTTGTCTATGTAAAAATTAGTTAATGCAGTTGTTAAACTACAACTACCGCATGAACCAAAAATAAACAATACCATTACAGCATTTATTAGTCTGGTTAAGGTTCATTAATACATTTTTATACTAAAAGTTGTATAAGTTAACATTAGCTAATGCAATTTGAACTAACATGAACTAACAATGAACAATAGTATATTTATAAATAGACAAAATTAACCAAGATTAATAAAGACTGTAAAAAAAATTATTGTTAATTTTTAGTTCATGATAACAAATGCACAAACAAATGTTAATGAACAGAACCTTATAAAGTGTTACCATTTTATAAGCAGTACTGGGTAAGTTACTTAAAAAATAGTAATCCATTAATAATCCAGAATTACTAATCATTTCTCTAAAATTGTAATCAGATAACTTTACTAATTACTTAATTGAAAAGTAATCACATTACTAATTACTTTACATTTAAGTTACTAAAACACTTTTCTGCACAACAAATTCAAAATAATGTCTATATTTCTTCCTTGTTCATTGTTACACACAAGTCATACACTCAGCACATTTCTCCTTCACAATGACACATTACTGGGCCATAATTCATGTATTCTACATGAATAATATATAAGAAATAAGCATAATCCTATAATGTACTTAGAAGTAATTAAATTAATTGAAAGTCAGTAACTGTAATCTGATTACAAGAATTTAAATATGTAATGCATTACATTACTTTTTAAAAGTAAAAAAGTAATTCGATTACAGTAACTATTTACTTTGTAATTGGATTACACCCAACACTGTTTATTAGTATGTGTGTTCCCTGGTAATCCAACCTGTGCTCTACCAGTTGAGTTTCGGGGACCAGTAACTTATTTCTAACTACTGTTACAATTCTAATGTTGAAAAATAAATACGTAACTTAATGGTATATGAGCTATGGAAATTGGTACTTGAGGCCAAGTATTCCAGATAATAATGAAGAGTATACAACAATGACCTCAAATGACCATGTTTTTGACAAGAAGGAAATGTCCCAGGATCAACATTGCAATGAACCAATCAGGTATTAGGGTTATGTTTAGGACTGAGTTTGGGGCTAGGGTTAGGGACATGCACAAAAATAGTTATGGTTAGAATAAGGGGTAAGAATATGGTTTGGCCTTTGATGGGTTCATAGGAATGTTGTTCCAGGGCAGATTAAGGATGCTAATCAGGAACATGTCATTGGAAAACATATATAACCAGACTGCATATTTCTCAGAGCGCACCTTAGCATTCTTCCACCAGTACTTGTTTTTCAGCTTGGCAGCACTGCTCTCGAACTGTGATGCTCCGGCCTGCAGCGCATCTGCCCGGTCATCGAGCTCTGAAAGCTTCTGATCTCTCTCTAGAACCTTGTCCACATTCACACGCATGATATCCACCACCTGAACACATTTATAGAAGATACAGTATACAGACACAGACACAGACACAAACTTAGCATAGATTTGAAAAATCAGCAATATGACGTCATCACAATGCATCAAAGAGGCATGACTACTTGAAAGTCTTCCTGAAATTCACTTAGACTGAACATTTTTTCATGTCTCTATAGACGCTCAACATTAGAATATGCAATATATAGGGCAGGAACAGGACTGTCGCAAATATCAGGCAAAGGAGTGGAGGATATTGAATACTGTATGACACCCTAGTTGATATCTCAAAATCTGGTAGATCTAAACTCACCTTCCTCTAGTCATCTGCAAGTAGATGTTTATTTAAAATGTCATCTGTGTCATCTAACTGACTTCCCCATTGCTATGTAATGGAGACTATTACTACTACATAACTTTCATATAAAACTTGTTAAAAGTGGTATAAACAATATACTGATTTGGTAACTATGATGTTTACTTTGAATATACCAAATATCAGATGAAATGTATTGAAGTGCATTGTTTAGAAGCTTGGCCTTCTTTTTTACTATGCAGCCTGTAAAGTCTTCTTTGTACCATAGGCTACTTATTTTCAAGGTCCAGTATTTATGTCTTCTGTGCAAAATATCTTTGTCCTGCGATAACCATTTGTATTTTGTCATTTCTACATTTTACTCATGTTGTTTTAAAGGGATTGTTTACCCAAAAATGAAAATTCTCTCATCATTTACTCACCCTCATGCCATCCAAGTTGTGTATGACTTTCTTTCTTCTGCAGAACACAAACATAGATTTTTAGAAGAATATTTCAGCTCTGTAGGTCCATGCAATGCAAGTGAATGGTGACCAGACCATTCAAGCTTCAACAATCCCAGAAAGGCAGCAGAAAAGTAATCCATAAGACTCTAGTGGTTTAATATATGCCTTCTGAAGCTATATGAAAGTGAAAGTGGACATTTATAGTAAAAGAACGATTGAAATATTGATCTGTTTCTCACCCAAAGTGATTGCATCATTTCAGAAGATACTGATTAAACAACTAGAGTCTTGTGGATTACTTTTATGCTGCCTTTATTTGATTTTTGAAGCTTGAAAGGTCTGGTCACCATTCACTTGCATTGTATGGATCTACAGAGCTGAAATATTCTTATAAAAAATCTTTGTGTTCTGCAGAATAATAATTAGAAAAAGAAAGTCATATACATCTGGGGTGGCATGAAAGTGAGTAAAAAATGAGAGAATTTTCATTTTGCGGGGGAACTATCCCTTTATGTTTTTTGGAACACAGAAAGGTCAAGATTTACTTAGTCCAAATTGTCTTTCAGTATCTTAAAAACAGAATTAACACTATTAGTTACCTCATCCACTTGGGCCTGTGTCTGTTGCAGACGACGGTTGCTGCTGAGGTTAGGAGGTGCGGCGGGTGTACCCCCCTCACCATCTGGGCCCCCTGGGGCACCAGAACTCGCAGCGGCATCGGGGGCAGACCTGAAGGAAGAGGAGACAAGTGTTGATTTGACCATGATGTGTGAAGGCCTTTCAAATGTACTTTGCACCACAGAAACAAAGACTCAATCAAATTTGAGTCTTTATGCTCAGAACATTTAAATGTAACATTCTTATGCATAATCTTGGATTATGTTTCTATGGACAGAGCAAAACAATACATAGACTTTAATTTCTGAAGAGAAGTATTCTGAACTATGTTGGTGGGTGGGTCGTGGGGGGATGAATTAGGTCTGCTCATCCTAATGCAGTACGCCATATCATAGTCAAAGCTCATTAAAAAGCCTGATATATGTTCAATGAGACATTATAAAATAAAATCTACAATACAAAAGCTAGTTGTCAAAACAAACAAACAAACAAACAAACAAAAAAAAACTAATAATAATATTAAATACAGGGGCGTAGATTCAAGGGGGAAGGGGGCGAGGTACACCCCCCCCAATGCCTGCAGTATGAAGTTCTGTGGATACAATTCCAATTTAATTCCAATAGATGGAGCACAACTCTACGCAATTTATGTTGTATCAGAGATAAACCTTAGATTTGGGTGCTGTTAAGGAACTTGAAAGCAAACTTATTACAAATGAACTTAACTGTAGTAAATATAACAAATTAAACACAATTAATATTGTTTTAACAACCCAACTCCGCAAATAACAAGACATTACAGGGTAAAAGTTCATTTAAAAACACCAACTTCAAAAAAAAACAAAAAAAAACAAAAAAAAAAATACTGACTAAACAGAAAATGCGCGAGGTTTTTTGCTTCAAGTAGGCCAGCGAAATTGTTTAAAATATTGGGATATACGGTGTACTCACATTTCGTTGGCAGGTGCTTTTTAAAACTGATCGTCGTCAGCAAGGATGCAGAGAGAAAGAGGGAGAGAGAGAGAGAGAGAGAGAGAGAGAGAGAGAGAGAGAGAGAGAGAGAGAGAGAGAGATTACTAATCAAAAGCCAAACTTCCTATATTATACAAAAACATACACACAAAAGAAAAACACGCGTTCCTCGTAATAAAAAAGACTTTTAATAAACGCAGTCTAATATTCCCTTGAGGATATTTGCATGAACTGATGCCTTCACCGCGTCATCACAAAAAGTGCTGCATTACCGAAAGAGCCTCACGCGACTAAAGCCTCGAGACACAAGTCCAAACCGCTGCTGTACGAGGAGCTTGTCAGTTTTTCACGCTGGATGCGAATATATATCCTCCTGTGAAAATGGACTTTTAAATATGCGCAGTGAAATGACGGCTTAATTAAAAGAACAGTCCTCAACTTTTTTTTTAGGCTGCTGGAAATAGCAGTAAACCAAGAGACATAAGCATGACTAGACGCTTTTACCGAACAGGCGGATTCGAACGACCAGAATTTAGTGGGACTGAAAAAATAATAGTCCTCCAGTGTCCGCATAAAATTGTGTGTATGCCTGAGTGAGAAAGAGAAGGGGAGGGGAAGTGAGAGAGATCACGACCACTTTCAGTCAGTCTGTCTCTCTCTCTCTCTCACACACACACACACACACACGCGCGCGCACATCACTCCCACCCTCACGGTAACGTTAACGGGACAGCACTGCGGTGGTTGTGCACAATTTAGCTACACTTCTTCCAACCCCCCTCACAGTTCTAGAATTTTAACTGTAGGAAATGCACAGTAAAATGGGTGTTTGCTTTAGACCACCATCATCTCAGAAGTGATGCATTAAACCATTCATCTGGTCTGTCTACTAAAACAACTTTAAAAGGATTGCAGTGCCTATCTGTGATTAATGCTGTTTTATCCTAATCAGTGCAATGCAAAAACCTTTTCATCTGTGACATCACAAAAACCTCCTAATACACACAGATAATGAAGTCTTTAATGCATTTTAAATAATCCTGCAGCATTTTGTTGAATTGAAAAACCCTACCCTTTTTACGCAGACATACAGTTAAGCATTAGTGTCATTTTTGGCTGCATGTGCACTGGCATAAGCTGCAAATAGAAGCAGTGCAGCCAATAGCAAAGCTCAACAAAGTGCTACAGACAATTTGGTCGCTGTGGTAACAGCATCACTGTAATGACTGCTGAGCTCACAGCACTAATCAATGAGAGAAATATTCGGCTCTGTGCCCAAACGATGGCCAAAGAGCTGACCACTAATGGCAAAACTGTGCCTCAGACAGTCGTGCAATCATCAAAATTAATAACTTGGAAACAGCTTCTAGAACCTTCAAGAAGGTTTTTGGTAATTACTGATGTACCCATTTTAACCATTAAATGCCCAAACACACCCAAACACTCATATTCGGGTCTTTAGAAACCCGGGATTTATATCTATCAAAACTGGATCTACAGAATGCCCAGATAGTGTAACATTTAAAAAAAATATTTAAGACAATCAGAAAACAACCAAAATAAAATATATTTTGATGTTTTTCATAAAGAGAAAAATGCAACAAATCAGGACAAATCAAGAAGAGGATTCATTGTTTTCACACTGAAATTTCATGAGATGCAACTAGCTGTAATGTGCGTGTCTTGGAAAGGAAGAGAGGAGACGCAGGAGTAGATTACTTTTAATCTTTTAATTATAAACGTTGGAGTAGGACAATCGCAGGAGTGGAAACAGAAGAAATGCTCAACAATAATAAACACTGGAGTGAAACAAACACTAAATCTTTAACATTCAAACTAAGCTCAATATAACACCTCACAACAAAACACTTCAAGGACTGACAAACATTTAACAAAACTAGAGGGTTTTATACACTGAGAAACTAATGAGGGAATAGAAGTCAGCTGCAGATGATGAAGAACTGATAGACGTGATGAGGGCAGTGAATCCTGGGAAATGTAGTCCGGATGAAAAACTTCAAAATAAGAGTCCTTGAAGAAGAATAAGGGAGACGGACTGTGACACTGGCTGTCAAACACATATTAAGCTACACATAACACATAATCTACACATGCGTATTGTATGTGTAACTTATGCTTAGCTTATGTGTATCTTATGTGTATTTTCTCAGGCACTTGTTGAGTCTAAATAGATGTACATAATTTCAGTAGTACACCCAAATCACAATCATATCGTACTTTTCATGTGTTGTACTTGCTATAAGTTTACTTCGATGTTGTTTCTTCATCAAATAGCAATGTCGAATGTAAATCAATTCAATCACTGAAACATCAGTGCCACCTTGAGTAAGAAATAACATGTATAATATGTATGTCTATAAGCTTATGAAATACTGATAATTCACCATTGTTGCACAGAAAGTCAACATGACATAGTATTTCTTTGTATGAATATAGCACTCATTTATCTTGTGATACACAAAGCAATAGATATCTTGTGATAGTAAACTTAAACAGATATGAAATAATTATAAAACATACAATTTATGGAAGTGAAAAAAAAATTACACTCTTGCATACCTCAGGTCTCTAAAGACACTATACACTTTTGGTATTTAAACCATTATGATTTTTGTTGTTGCAATTTTGGCATTTTTTTTTTGTGTCACACTATTTATAAGAGATAGATTGAGGAATACTAAAGAGGTCTGGGTACAACTCCAAAAAATGTATGAGGTACAGGGGGTGGAATGATGTCCTGGGTCTCTAAACGAGGTATGAGTTTAAGAGAATATACATCCTTAATGAGGATGTATAAAGAGTGAAGAATGCAGGAATGTTGTAGATGTTTTGGATGTGTTTACTATTTTTTAAATTCATATACAGTGCCTTTTTTATGAAAATAAAAAACTGAAATATCTTGCTTGCATAAGTATTCAACCCCCACACATTAATATTTGGTTGAGCCACCTTTTGCTGCAATAACTGCTTTAAGTCTTTTGGGGTACATATGTACCAGCTTTGCACACAGTGATGAAGTGATTTTGGCCCATTCTTCTCGGCAGATTTGCTCCAAGTTGTTCAGGTTGGTTGTGTGACGCTTGTAGACTGCAATTTTCAAATAGTGCCACAGATTCTTAATAGGCTTGAGATCAGGACTTCCACTGGGCCACTGTAGGACATTTATCTTTTTGTTCTTGAGCCACTCCAATGTTGCTTTGGCCTTGTGCTTGGGATCGTTGTCATGCTGAAATGTGAATTTCCTCCCAAGCTTCAGTTTTTTAGTGGACTGAAGCAGGTTCTCTTGCAGCATTTCCCTATATTTTGCTCCATACATTCTTCCTTCAATTCCAACAAGATGCCCAGTCCCTGCTGATGAGAAGCATCCCCACAGCATGATGCTGCCACCACCATACTTCACTGTAGGGATGTTGTGTCTTGAGGCATAGGAAGTGTTAGGTTTGTGCCACACATAGCACTTTGAGTTTTGGCCAAACAACTCTATCTTGGTCTCATCTGACCTCAAAACCTTCTCCAACATCGCAGCTGGGTCACTCACATCCTTTCAGATGGTACTTTTTGAGTAACGGCTTCTTTCTTGCCACCCTCCCATACAGGCCAGCATTATGCAGTGCTCTTGATATGGTTGACTGGTGCACCATTACTCCACTCCCAGCCACTGCACTCTGTAGCTCCTTCAAAGTAATTGTTAGCCTCTATGTGGCTCCTCTCACAAGTCTCCTTTTTGTTAGAGCACTGAGTTTTGAGGGACGGCCTTTTCTTAGCAGTGCCTGGGTGGTGTGGTGCAGCTTCCACTTCCTGATTATTGATCCAATTGTGCTCACTAGGATATCCAAACATTTGGATATTATTTGTACCCTTTCCCTAATCTATGCATTTTTATTACTTTATCTCTAACTTCTGTGGAATGCTCTTTGGTCTTCATTTTCCTTCAGATTCACAGCCTGACCAATGATCCTTCAACATTGGGTTTTTTATCCAGAAAATGTGATTGCAACTTTAATGATTCACAGTTGGATGCCAAAGGTAAAGTAACTGTGTCCTCGTTAAGGCAATTTCTTTCATCGCTGTAACCTGGCAGCTTCCACAGCACAGGGGTTGAATACTTATGCAAGCAAGATATTTCAGTTTTGTTTTTTTAATATTTCCCAACATAAAACCAATGTCACCTAACAATAATTGATTTTGAGTTCCAGTGTTTTAAAGTAAAATATCAAACAGAATGAAATTTCATTGCACCATTTGTAATTCAGTAATATGAGAGAATTAGTCAGGGGTCTGAATACTTTTGCAAGGCACTGTATTTACTGAATCACATTTTAACCCTTTAAAATACGTAATTAAGAGTGATTACAGTTAGATAAATTAGATACGATTAATGAATAGCCTAAGCATCCTTTTCACTAAAATAATTTATTTTCAGTTTGTCCTTCTCACCATCTATCTGTACACAAGTTTTTCATTTTCTAGTTTGTGACCATCTTTACAAAATTTGGTTTTTCAAATATCAAACAATGGCCCCAACCATTTTATTTTTACTCAACAGTAGTCTATTGCACACTGTCATTAATCCTTCTGCACAATTTGAATCCAAACATTTTCAAATCCAACATTTTGATCAACAAATTGATTCCAGTGCAACTATTGCAATTCCCCCTTCCCTTGTCAGTTCATTGCACACAGACAAACATGATCATATAAATAACATGCTTTCCTCTTTTACATTAACCAGCTTTTAACTGCCAATTTGCTTAACACCAGATATAACAAACTGAGCCCATGACCTAAGATTGTAACAAATATTACATCAATTGTACATTGCAGTTCATATACTACATTCATGTTAACAAAAAAATATTGCTGCATGAGTTAGCCTTGTGATTAACTGTAGGTTATGATTAATTATTACAGAAGATATTTTTTTCCCATGGTTTACATCTACAAGAACTTACACTATTACAACTATTCAGTCTCATTAGCAACAAGTAAGAGTTTTAACTAGACAGGCATTCATTATTAATGATTAAAGATGAGTGTGAATGTGAACCTCAGCAATAGTTTTCAAGTATCAATATAACAGACTTTCAAAGCCTGCCACTCTACATCCAAACTTAGGCTTCCAAAATCTCTCAGGCACCTTGATATTTAAATATGTGTTTATAACTGAGCTTTTCCTTTAGTTTGTTTTCACAGTAATTATCAGTAATACACAGATAATTTGCTAAACATATAAACCAAATAGTGTGAATACAGGTAAAGTGGGACACTTTCTGATAATTTGTTACTGGTGTGGTTTTAAAATACGATGAAACCAAAATGGAGTAGCCCCACAAACAATACCATTAGAAAACAATACCTGAGGAAAAAGAAATATTAAATACTAAAGTGTCCACATTACCACTTGTTAAACTTTTCTTTAACTACAGTTAAACTTAAAGGGTTAGTTCACCCAAAAATGAAAATTCTCTAATTACTCTCCCTCATGCCATCCCAGATTTGTATGACTTTCCTTCTTCTGCTGAACAGAAACAAATAATTTTAGAAGAATATTTCAGCTCTGTAGGTCCATACAATGCAAGTGAATGGTGGACAGAACTTTGAAGCCCCAAAAAGCACATAAAAGCAGCATAAAAGTAATCCATAAGACTCCAGAGGTTTAATCCATATCTTAAGTGATATTATAGGTGTGGGTGAGAAACAGATCAATATTTAAGTACTTTTTTTTACCCTAAATTCCTGCCTTGTAGGTTGTGATATGTACAAAGAATGTGAATCACCAAAAACAAAAGAAGAATGTGTGAAAGTGGAGATTTCTAGTAAAAAAATAAATTAAAATAATTATTGATCTGCTTCCCACCCACACCTATCATATAGCTTCTGAATATATGGATGAAACCACTTGAGAGGTTTTTATGCTGCCTTTGTGCTTTTTGGACCTTCAAAGTTTTGGTCACCATTCACTTGCATTGTATGGACCAACAGAGCTGAAATATTTTACTAAAAATCTTTCTGCTCTGCAGAAGAAAGAAAGTCATACACATCTGGGATGGCATGAGGGTGAGTAAATTGAGAGAATTTTCATTTTGGGTGAACTATCCGTTTAAAGCCTAAACAGGTTTGAGCCTTTGTTGAAACATCAATATCCTATTATACATTTCATGAATTATTATAAATGCATCACAATTATCAGTTAATTTTTCTTTGGGATTACTCTAGGATTAAGTAATGTCCATTATTTATGGTTTATTTGAAACACATTTTGTTTTTGAACGATTTCCTTTAATAAACCATTTAGTCTAAATCTCCATTTTCAGTTTTGTAACATCATTTTTTTTTTAAAGTGTGTGATACCAGAGAGCATTTTCGAAAGTGAAATTCCAGTGTGGATGAGAGGCATAAATGCAGCAAACTTAATACATTTTCAAACAAAAACGTATTAGTGTGGACATAGTCTTAAAGTGATAACTCAGCTGCACTTTCTCTTCCCAACTCAAAAGTGTTCCTAACTGTTTGGTTAAAATAAACTGCCAGGCCAAAAATAAAGTTGCCATTTGGATTTAAATATGCAGATACTTAAGAGCCTATGACTGGATCATTATTGCAGTGATTAATATGTTTCAGCTGGCAACAATTCTTTTAACCCGAACTGATGCAGTGTGTAGCAACCATGTTGGAAGACGTATCCCGTGGTCGTGGAAAAGATGTTACTGTGTTTCAGAAGGGGCAGATTATTGGCCTGCATCAAGCAAAGGAAACAACTAAGGAGATTCCTGAAATCACTGAAATTGGGTTAAGAACTGTCCAACGCATTATTAAAACCTGGAAGGATAGTGGTCAGCTTTGAGGAAGAAATGTGGTCGGATTTTTTTTTTTTAATGATTGTGAGATCACTAAAACGCTTGAAGTCACATCGTAAAAAATCGACAGTAGAACTCACGGCTATGTTTAATAGTGAAAATAAGAGCATTTCCACATGCACAATGCAACGAGAACTTACAGGATTGGGACAAATCAGCTGTGTTGCCACAAGAAAGCCACTAGTTAGTGAGGCTAATCACAAAAAAAGAACTTCAGTTTGTTAGGGAGCATAAAGATTGGACTGTGGAGCAATAGAAAAAGGTCATGTGGTCTGATGAGTCCAGATTTACCCTATTCCAAAGCTATGGGTGCGTCAGGGTAAGAAGGGAAGCATATAAAGCAATGCACCCATCATGCATAGTGCCCACTGTACAAGCCTCTGGAGGCAGTGTTATGATCTTGGGTTGCTTTAATTGGTCAGGTCCAGGCTCAGCGACGTTATGCGGCAATAAAATGAAGTCAGCTGACTACCTGAATGTACTGAATGACCAGGTTAACCCATCAATGAATTTTTTCTTCCCTGACGGCACAGGCATATTCCAGGATGGCAATTCCAAGATTAATCAGGCTCAAATTGTGAAAGAGTGGTTCAGGGAGCATGAATTTGTCACCACAGTGTCCTGACCTTAACCCCATTGAAAGTCTTTGGGATGTGCTGGACTTTACGGAGTGCTTCGTCTCTCCAATCATCAATACAAGATCTCGGCCAAAAATGTATGCAACTCTGGACGGAAATAAATGTTGTGACATTACATAAGGTTGTTGAAACAATGCCATAACGAATGCACGCCGTAATAAAAGCTAAAGGCGGTCCAACGAAATATAAGAGTATGCAACTTTTTTTTAGGCCAGGCAGTGTAGTTTCTATTGATAATTCTCGTTTAAGCTCTGTATATTACAAAACAATACACAATGAATAAATGGTCGCTTTAAAGAGCTTAAGAGAGTGTCAGTGCAGAGGAGTGGAATAATTTGGAACGCACTGCGCTCAGCAGCACTTAACATGATCGGTCATCACTTATGCATAGGTGCATAATGACTCACTGCATACTGACCTGTTTGACCTAACCAACCAATTTGATTTGGGTGTTTATTTATACTGACTTTATTTTGAGCCAAATGCACATTAACAATGGCCATTGTTAACTGTTTTTGCAACCCTGGCCCTCTCAGAGTTAATCTAATTAACTTTATTTGAGCAACTGTATTTAACTAATTTAACAGAATAGCTAAAGGGATTCATGGCGGGTAAGCGGACAAGGACATTTTTACATTTTATAATGAAGCAATGCTTAAGATTAAGACAACTTCAAACTAGAAACAGTAGTTAATGATCAATTTACAAGACCAATGACAAGTAATTTGCAAGTAACCCCTTAAGAAAAACCTTGGTAACAATACCCTTACAATTATTACTTTCAAGGGTATTCTAAATGGGTTTGTTGCAACTTGGCACTGGCCTTTATTCACAACACCAATTTCAGCACAGCTCTATAAAATAAGTAAATAAAAGCAAAAACATCATGCTAAAGTGCTTAATCAAAGTATTATAATTACTGGTCCCAAAATTAACCTCATTCACAGCTGTAAAATGTTGACTGTTGACCTATTTAAATATATTTTATATTGCTGTCATTAATAGTAGCAGAAGCATAACAAACTGATAAGCGCTTGTCCAGCAGTTAATAACTTGCTTTTATGTTTTAAACATCAAAGGTTTAACACCCCGCCCCCTGAATAGTGAGCGAATGAATCAAGAGCAGGTAATGTCTTCAAGCAAGTACATTGTAAAATTGTCTAGAAATACTGATACCACATCAGCCACCAATTTCTTTGGCAGAATTTTATAATATTCTATGTAGAGAAAGTGCACAATTTGCTTTTGTTTAAAGCAACAGTTCAACCAAAAAAGTTCACCTTCATGTCATTCACCCTAATGTTGACACTACTTTTTTTCTATACAAAGAAAATGATTGGAGACTGAAGTTGTTATTCCTGAACATTCTGCCAAACATTTTCTTGTTGCGTTCCACTGGTTTGGAATGACATAAAGATGAGAATGATGACAGAATTTTCATTTTTGGGTGAACTATCCCTTTAAGGTATATTAATGGTGTATTCCAATAGAGGGCACTAGTGAAACCACCCAACATTACTTGCCTCTCACAGGGTAACTATAACTTCCGTACTGTGGAGGCTTGTGGCAATATCACATTCTCACTTTTGAAATTATCACAGCCATAGCTTTATATTTGCAGCTATTACTGTGGGGCTAGAAGGATAAAAAGGCTCTTAAGACTTTTTCCATGTTTGGTCCAGGACAGCAGAGTTTGACTGCATGTCATTATACGGTTCAGTGCAGTCAGAATTTGCTGCAGGAGTTTCTTTCTTCCTCTCCCTCTCTGCATTCTCTCCCTCCTCCACAGCAACCGAAATGAGAGGAGGGGACTTTCTGTACAGGAATATAGACGAAATGAGTGAAAACAGCGTGACATTATATCATGCTTAGAGGATTGTGCTTTGTGTGTTTGTACCTGTCTCCACTCTGAGTGATTAATCGTCTGCACGTCTCCATCTGAACGTCCAGCCCTCTTTTCATGCTACACATCTCCATATACTCATGTAAATGCCTGTTCATATCTGACTTGGCTGTTGCCAACTCCAACTACAGAAACAAACAAATACCGAATGGCCAATGGAAGACAGGATGAGTGTATGGGAAACCTAAACATTGCAGTCTGCAGATGCTTATAGATAAAGCTCACTTTACAGCAATGCCTTTTTATCCTTTCAGCAGAGGCATCCTTTTAAAGACCATGCAGTATAACAAACCATACCTCTTCATGCTTTTGGCTCTGCTTAACCAGTTAATATTCTTAACCAGCGTAATGGAATTTTCCTGGGTTCAATACAAGTTAAGCTCAATCGACAGCATTTGTGGCATAATGTTGATTACCACAAAACATTATTTCATCCAGCTGAGCCTGGTTTCTCCCAAGGGTTTTTTTTTCTCCATTAATTAACACCTTAAGGGGTTTGGGGTCTTTGCCACAGTCGCCTATGACTTGCTCACTTGGGGCCTAAAGATGAATCATTTTTAATGATTTTCAATCACGTTTTACATTTAAACAATTATTGGAGGGTTCAAATGCAGAAATGTGAAGCTTATCATTTTATAACAGCACTTTCATTATTCCTTCTGTTAAATGTTGTGTATTATTTAAGCTGTAAATCCTTATTTTATGGTCGTTTTGGGGTTTATGGTGTTACATTGTCATGGCAACGAATTTGTGAACTTGGATAAAGAAGAGAAAAACACAGAAAAGGTTAGTTAGCGATTTTATCACACTAAAATCATGTTAACATGCATATTGTCTACGTCTTGTGGCTATTTTTTAAAACAGTGAGTATTCTAACATTTACGGATTGGCCCTATTCACGTCCATTGTAAGTGCCTCACTGTAACCCAGGTTTTTGCTTATTTTAAAGAAAAGTAGGGACAAGAGGAGATACATTTTTGTGGTAATCAACATGATGCCACAAATGCTGTCGACTGAGCTTAACTTGCACTGAACTCAGAATATTCCTTTAAAGCAGAAGTGTAGACACAACACACACATTTTACCTCGATTTGGTCTATGGTGTCTTGATATTCCTTTTCACGGGACTTGAAAAGAGACTCAGTGTCCTTTATCACTTTCTCTATGGACTCCTCTTGCTGTTTAAAAGAGTGTGAATTAACAAATGAGAAAAAACAATTTATTTTTAAGGCAATGCTTTCTCAACATCATGGAAGTATTTTACAGGGAGAGAGCAAAACATCTTGATGAAACATATCAATTGGTTAAAAATGGCAATACTGCATTTTTTATTTGCCTTTTTGAAAAAAAACCTTCTGAACCATTTTAGTTCTAGTATGAGCACTTTAATATTATGCTTGTATGAACATATTTAAAAACATCTCTGTATGTTCAGCTGTTTAAATGTTTAAACTTGTCTCTCTTTCGGCATTAATTGGATCCTTTCAATTTACAAATTTATCATGCAAATGTCATTTCTCAATGGAGCAGAAATGATTTAAATAGGAATGTACCTCCCCTTGAGTCTCAATGCTGAAGGAGCATCCTGGAAAATCCTCCCAGAGTAAAAGTGTTTCCTCAGTTTCTTCCCATGCCAGACTATCACAGTCATCTTCAAACTCACTCTCACGCCTGTGACGCAAACGTCCAAAAAAAAGAACAAACACATTCTCATAACTGAACCAGTTCTGAATTTATTTGAAAGCCCAGAGTCTGTACAGAAAATCAAATTGTACTACTGTACTATTTATTTACTTGACTTGCATGTTATCGAACTACTTAAGAAGCCATTTAGTATATTCGAGAAAACTAGTAAACAACAATCATATTTCAAGTTTATTATTTTCTATGGTATTCTATGCAATTACAAATGTTTAATTTTGGCACTTACAACTGGTTGAGCATCCTCTGCATTTCCTCATTGATCTGATTGGCTGATGAGCCACACAGCTCCGCCTCCTTATTGTCGCTCTCCTCACTCTGTGAGATGCTTATTGGTTCATCACTCTCATTCCCTCTGACTGTCTGTGGTGCCGGTTTTCGAGAGTGGCGAGTCAAAGTTGAGGGAGGTGTGGCTACTTGCTATTAGAAAACACAAGGAAGATAATGTATTAAAAAAATTGCTTGCTTCTTTACATGGCTCAGTTGCTGTCTCCATGTTAATAAATCTATCAAACTTTCTGCAACTCATTCATTAAAATAAATGGTTGAGATGGATGCATTTAATGAATGAACGTTACATTTATATAGCACTTTTCTGACACTACACTCAAAGCGTAAACCACCTCAACCACCACCAGTATGCAGCATCTACCTGGATGATGCGACGGCAGCCATAGTGCGCCAGTACGCTCACCACACACCAGCTATTGGTGGAGAGGAGAGAGTGGAGTGTTAGAGCCAATTAATGGATAGGGATTATTAAGAGGCCATGATTGAGAAGGGTCAATGGGGGAATTTGGGATTTTTAATGACCATAGAGAGTCAGGACCTCGGTTTAACGTCTCATCCGAAGGACAGTGCCTTTTTACAGTATAGTGTCCCCATCACTATACTGGGGCATTAGGACCTACACAGTCCGCACGGTAAGCACCCCCTGCTGGACTCCTCTCTGCAATATTTTATTTTATTCATCATCACCCAAAAATAATAGTGCTGTCATCATCTACCCACCCTCGTGTTGCTCCCGACCTGCATGACTCACAAATGGAGATGTTAGGAAGAATGTCAGGGACTGACAGACTCAGTCATATTCAGTTTTACTGTATGGAAAAAGATATAATGAAAGTGAATGGTGACTGAGGCTGTACGTCTCTAAAATTCTGCCTAACAGATTGTTCACTTCTGGGTGAACTATTCTTTACACCAGCTTCAGTTCGCAAATTATTTGTAGCAGCTGTCTCTAAAACACTACACTGATGTCTACAATAATGGTGTCCAGAATCTACATTTAAACCTTCTTAAAAGACTATGGTAAAGTGCTCTAAAGCTTGTAAAAAAGCACATAAAAATGAAGGCAAATCTAAGTGGACTAACTGATGTAACTGCAGACAAATAGCAACACTGCAAGACCTGGAAGATTTGAATCATATCCTCGCAATTTCTCTGCTGTGCTACGTCACACAGGCGGGCCGTAATGTCGATCCTGCGACAGATGTCCATGTCCACTTTCATGGCCTTCTCCTGGATCTTACTGTCTAAATCTGAGTGATTCTAGAGGAGAGAGGACATGCAAAACAGATGAGAGAATTCTAAATCTAAGTGGATAAGCAAAGAGGATAAATTACTGTGCTGAACAGTTGTCAAATTAAGAAAGAGTGACAGTTTGGGTGAACTCAGCATTAATTGTGCTTTGCGATAGTTCTAGTTCAATAACAATTAACAGAGTGTTTAATATTGACTATCAATTAAAGTTAGGTCAAATGAACATTTGTATTAACTCACATTGCTCATAAGACCTTTGAAAAGAACCAGCTCTGCTTTAAGCTGCTTAACCCTCAGAGACAACTCATCCTGATACACCTCACTCTCCTGTAGGTCCTGTAACACACATGCAAATGTGTTATCAGATGTAGTAGGTGAAAACAGTGGAAAATGCAACAGTAATGTGATAACATGTTTGGTTTTACCTCTTCAAGCTCTGCAACCTTTTCCTGTAGATCCATCCTCATTGTGTATTCTTCTTCCCATCTACAAAATAAAGATGTATTTATTAAGATCAGAGGAGTTTTCTGAACCATGAAACAGAATCATATACACCCTGATTTAGCAGGTCTCCAATGTGTAAAGCTGCAAACATCATCTGGGACCTGGGAAACTTCATGGATTTAAAATAAATATATAGTTAATTGACCTTATTCACAGCAGCGTCATCCATAACTTTTGACGGGAATAACAACAGGGCTGTGAGGGATAGACGTTCAGTCTCTTCAATGGGTTTTACAGTTGTTTAAAGAGTTTTTGGATCGTTCCGCTGATGAAACATTAAAAAAATTTCAGTAGACAAAAAACTCCAGACAACATGAGTTGTGAAAATTAGCTTTGATTTAGGAGCTTTTTGATAGCTTTATACAGTGCATTTTGTAGAATTAAGTAAGTAGAGATAAATAAGTCTATCCCTCAGCCTCATTTTCATTCTCGTCAAAAATCAAAGGTGGCGCTACTATGAATAAGGTCTATGGTAAAGCGTGTAATTTCTGTGACATCACCAAATAAAAAATTATTTTAAAAAATTGTGACTGTTTTTAAACAGATTTCCCAAACACTCCCCCGGTCTACCATTGGTCAAAAAAAAAAAAAACATATAGTACCACCCCAAATTCATAGCATTGTTTGAGCCAAAGTTGCAGTTTCGGACATGCTTAAACAAATGGAGCAATGTTTTGATAGCACCACGGAGCCAAATTGTTACACTTTTGTGGGGAATCAAGATATAAATGGCTTACTTACACAGTTATGTCTACATATTAAGCTGGTACAGAATCATAGTAACACATTTGAGAACACAAGGATTGACTTTGTAATTTAATTCCAAAAACTGTTAATCGTTATTCTTGTCCTAACAATCAATTCAACAAAGAAAAAAAAAATCTCTTTCTGTCTAATAAACGGATAGTTCACCCAAAAAAGAAAATTCTCTCATTATTTACTCATTTTCATGCCATACCAGATGTGACTTTCTTCCTTCTGCTGAACACAAACAAAGATTTTTAGAAGAATATCTCAGCCCTGTAGGGCCTTTAGATGCAAGTGAATGGTGGCATAACTTTGAAGGACCAAATATCACATAAAGGCAGCATAAACGTAATACATATGACTCAAGTGGTCAAGACAATATATGTCTTCTGAAGCGATGCAATCACTTTGGGTGAGAAACAGATCAATATTTAAATCCTTTTTTCTTACTATAAATCTCTACTGTCACTTTCAGAATGTGAAAGTGGAGATTTATATTAAAAAATGACTTAAATATTAATCTGTTTCTCACCCACACCTATCTTATCAATTCTGAAGACACAGATTTAACTATTGGAGTCATATGGATTACTTTCATGCTGCCTTTATATGCTTTTTGGACCTTCAAAGTTATGGCCACCATTCACTTGCATTGTATGGACCTTCAGAGCTTAAATATTCTTCTAAAAATCTTCGTTTGTGTTCTGCATAAGAAAAGAGTTATATACATCTGGAATTACACGAGTGTGAGTAAATGATGAGAGATTTCATTCATTCATTTTTGACTGAACCATTCCTTTAAAAAGACAAAAAGCAAGAAGCTAAATCAGGAATCCCACTCATAAGCTTACATTTCTACGAAAGTAAACATGAAACTCAACACTTTCACTTGTCTGTTCCCTGACAAAAGAATGCAACCACTAGCCCAAAATGAGTCAATTTCAGCAAAAAATAGACCCTCTCATGCAATATGAACCTAGAGTTTGGGTTTATTGTACTCTGCTCATGTAGTATATCTGTTTCAATGTGTCCCACACTGTATGCCTAGGGAGTGCAGGACAGTTCACCTACTTGCTCCTTTCACTGTAGTCCATTACTGCATTATTACTGCAGGTGTAAGTGCAGGTGTTATTTATTTTAATGTCCATATTTACAGTAACACTAAGATAAAATTAACGTAACCTTCCTCTTAGTTCACCAATGTACCTTCAGAGCCCAATTCACTATTGTAATACATTTGACACGAACACAGAGAGGAAACTAAAAGAACAACACAATGCAAAAAAGGGGTTCTTGTGGGAAAACCTGACTGTTGACATGCAGTTTTCAATTTTGCATGTCAGCAATTCAGCTGAGATTCAGTGGCTTTGGCAGCTGGAGGCAGTCTGGAGGGGGCGGGGCAGAACAGGAAGGTTAGAGAGAGAATGTTGAATTATACTCTAGTGGCATTGCTGGCAGTAGCAGCACTCAGTGTAGTACTGCATTGCAGATGCTGGGGCGCAAAGGGGAGGTGGCTGAAGTTGAAATGAAAGAGATGGAGAAAAAGCGAGAGAGGCAGCTGAGGGGAGGAGGGGTTTTGTATTGTACTAAAACCGTGCTTAAATTATAATTTTATAGTAAACTAATTAAAACTATTAATATTATATGGCATTAAATAATACATTAATCCATTTATATTGTTAATATCCTAATATATAATATGATATAGACAGCCTTAGATTACTTTTTCACTTTCTACACAAATGTGAAAGAGAATCAGATAGTGTACCAATAAAAACTGCAGTATTTAAGTAATAATTATTAATGAATTAGCTTCAGAAAATTAAATAAAAGGGAATAGAAACAATCAGACTCAAAACAATTTTAATTACTGAACAATTACAAAACACTACTTCACAACAAAGCGAGTGATTTGTCACACACTAATTATCTCCCTTTGAGGAAGGAGAAAGCGGGAGCCGGATAAACAATCCAACTTAAGTCTTTATTTTACACACTTTTCAGTGCAACACACACAGGTTTGCTTTTCAGCACAACAAATGTACACACACACACGAACACTGCTGCGTGTGTGTCTCTCTCTCTCCGGTGGTCTGGACTGCCCTTATATCTCTCTCCAGCTCTCACTGCAACACAAAAATAATTAGAAATAATTTCCCACAGGTGTCAATCCTTACCGCTCTTCCTCTACCAGTCTCACTCTCCACAGACTTCGCTCAGCCACGCCCCCATCTCCACAGAGCTGTCAGAATTAATGTGTTAACACATGTGATTAATTTAAAAAGCTTAACGCATTAATACAGCATAAAAACTGGTGTAAAGGACGGAACCTTTGTAATGTGTCCACCCTGAGTCATTACACTGACTGACGCACACGCCACAGCGCCAGAGCCCTTCTACCAAGAGAGCCTACAAGCTTAGCATAAAACAGCATAACATGGCAGTCCCATAGACATTCAACATGCTAGTTGACCGTTACGTTCTCTCCTATGATTGAGCCGCAGAGGTTATCTCGTTAAATGAAAGAATCCTGAAGCTTCCCTGTCAGTGATAAAATGATGGAGAAAGGAGCTCTTAGCACTATTTGATGTATGCTACAAAACAAGCCCAGAAGGGACTTGTGATAGAAATCAAGCATTTTTCAGCCTTGGTGTGTTTGTTTGCAAGCGCTTTTCATGGTGAGTTCAAAGCACCGTTTGATGCTGGCGTTGCCGCCCTGACGCGAATCATGAACACAGCTTCACGATTGCTGTAACAAAGTGCATAGTAACAGTCTACTGGTAGATTAATATTGTGGAGGATGAGAGTTTAATGGATTTAATGCCATTTGCAATGAAAATGCAACATATGGGGAGATTAGTTCTTTCAGTTAGTCAAACTCCCACTTAGACTCTGGGAAACATTTAATGTTACTTGAATTGGTGCTATATTAGTGCATTCCTATCTATATTGTGGAAGGCTTTGTTTGGACAATTTTAATAAAGCATTATATTGTTACATATTGTTTTGTTTTCTTTCATAAAATGGAAATAAATGAATTTTGACAAGAAAAGAAATAAAGTGTCAAATTTCAGCACTTTTAAAATCTGAGATTAATCACAATTAACTACAAAACATTATGCAATTAGTCGCGATTAAATTTTTTAATCGACTGGTAGCACTAGTGATAATCCTACAGCACTTCCACAAAAACCAGAGGACTGTGTATTTCCACTATGCATATGCACTTAAAGGAATATTCCGGGTTCAAATCAAGTTAAGCTCAATTGACAGCATTTGTGGCATAATGTTGATTACCACAAAAAAATGTTTTGACTTGTCCCTCCTTTTCTTTAAAAAAAGCAAAAATCAAGGTTACAGTGAGGCACTTACAATGGAATTCAATGGGGCCAATTTTTGGGGGGTTTAAAGGCAGAAACGTAAAGTATATAATTTTATAAAAGCACTTACATTAATTCTTCTGTTAACACTTGTGTTATTTGAGCTGTAAGGTTGTTTTACAGTCATTTTAGGGTTTTAAAGTTTGTTGACATTACATCGTCATGGCAACAAAGTTGTACAATTGGCTATAACGTCACACAAAAAGGCTAGTAAGTGATTTTATCACACTAAAATCATGTTAACACACATATATTGTTTATGTCTTGTAGCTATACTTTTGAAACAGTGAGTATTTTAATGTTTACAGATTGGCCCCATTCACTTCCATTGTAAGTGCCTCACTGTAACCCAGATTTGTACTTTTTTTAAAGGAGGGGCAAGTCTTAATTAATTTTTGTGGTAATCAACATTATGCCACAAATGCTGTTGATTGAGCTTAACTTGTACTGAACACGGAATATCCCTTTAAGTGAATTAAAATGCTTTTAAAGTCTTTTCTTGCAAATACAAACAAATGAACACCTCTGACTTATACAATGCAAACATTATACACATTCTAAAAATGGCTAATTAACATGACATTTAATCAGAGACTGTTTAGTGATACACTGATATTAACCAGCCTAATCTCACCTCAGATAGGAAGAAACAATATGAATACATGGGCGTCACTTTGATGAAAAAATTGGTGGGAACAGTCTGGGTGGGGGGGGGTCGTCACTTATAAAGGCCAATTCACACTGCGCCAACAAACTCCAACAAACACCAACATTCTGAAGTTGGCTGTTGGATTTAGAATGTTGAGAAACATAACTGTCATTGTCAAACTGCCCCAACAAACACCAACATTCTGAAGTTGGCTGTTGGATTTAGAATGTTGAGAAACATAACTGTCATTGTCAAACTGCCTCAACAAACACCAACAGAGTGAATACACTGATCCAACAAAACATGTTTGTAGGAGTTTGTTTAGGTCAGTGTGAACTGGCCTTATCACACATGGATGAAATGGAAACTCCTGCTCAAGTTTCTTCTGCATTAGACACTTACCTGCCGAAAGCTATTTCTAAAAGGAAAGTGGTAGGGACAAATTTGGCCAAGGCAACAATTGGTAAGGACATGTCCCACCCGTCCCACCCATAAATGACGCCTTTGTATGAAAATATGTAGTTTGGTGTAAGTCACTTTTTTTAAATGAGTTAATGTTATTTCAGAATTCTTTTGACATATAAAATTATAGCTTTATGACGCATTACACTGACTTACACTTTTGTGAACTGAAAGGAAGCCTTAAATATAATTATAGCAGTTGTAATGTGCACAAAGAGGTCCTTGCAAGTGGGTAAAAGTAGCTTTGCTCCTTGAAACTATTTAAAACTTCATAAAAAGGATATTGGTAGCAAACATACTAACCTTCGTTTGTATTCGTTTCTCTCCCTCTTCACTTTGGCGAGCACATTGTACAGAGCCCGAATCTCTGGAGTGATGGTGTCGATTTGGACACCCACCCCGTCTGGAGGCGGCGGCGGCACCCATGATGACACACCTAGACCCGCGACGCGCGACTCACGCCCTGTGCTGAACCTCTGGGTGTTACTCAAAGACCAAATAGACCCAGAATGAACTCTAGGTGGGGGGTTGGTGGTACAGCCAATCCCAATGTTGACATATTTGCCGTTAACATTACTGATGTTTTTTGTTGCTGGGTCAATAGGTGATACCGGACTGATGGGGAAGTTTGGGGTGAGATTGGAATTGGAGTCCGTCAGACCTGAGGAATTTAGGTTTTCAAGGGTTGTTTTGTTAATGGACTCGAAAGGCAGGATGGTGTTATTCAATATAGGTGACAGCAAGCCTCCGGACAGATATGCGGAGTCATTTGCGTTCTGAATCGATATCAGGTCTGGCCTTATAGGAATTAACCCAACGAAGCCAGTTTGAACTCCAACATCTCGAGTTAAAGGCTTGTTATTGCGCACACACTCTCCACGGTCGTTACTGTCATCTAAAGCTAGTTGCAATTGCTTCTCCAACACTTTATTGCGGCGTTCTAGTTCATGCACTTTGGCTAAAAAGCAGCGGAAGCGCAGATTCAGAGTCTTGAGGACGCTTATGTTGGAGCCCAGGTCGTTACGCAGGGCCGTGGCGGCTGGAGGTGGTGGAGACACCCGGTGCAAATAGTTACCCAAATGCAGATACGATGTACCTGAAGAAGGAAAAGCACCCAGGTCAAATCCAGTGACGCAGTCTTGTCCGATATCTCCCGTGTGTTCGCCCAAGAAAAGGCCTGGGTCAGGTGCGCCATACACAGAATCTGTCCAATAGCCCGAGGACGCAGAGTCCGATAAGCCCGTCACCTGGTTCTGCTGGAACGGGTACACATGCTCCCCCAATACAGGATTCATTCTGGAGTGAGAAAATCTGAAATGCTCAAAATCCGGCATGAACACTGATTTAACTGTGTACTTTCAACGCCGTTACTTATTTCTCAAGTTGGTAAACCGAAGGAACGCTTGTCCGATTCAATGTAACCAAATGAATGAATCCGATTAACACCCGATCAAACTAATGAGCTGGCCATAAAATAACTATGACAATCTATAGTCCAACACAAAGGATGCATTACGCGTATTTGCATGTCACTGTTGTGACGGTGCCTTAGCAGATGCGGTTTATTTTCTTTGAGAGGATTAAACAAGTCTTGAGATGTAGCAGAACAGCCAAGCTACAGGGCAGCAGAAATAAACATGAGAAGAGCAACTGCGGCTCCTTCATACCGACTGTTGTGTAGTATACGCCCTTCATCGAGCGCGTCACATCAGTTCGTTCTCCAATTTGGCCGATTTAAAGCGTGTAAAATGTAAGAGATATCGTACATTAATAAACGCAGTATTAACATACGTTAAATTATATTTAGCTGTGGAATACGTATGCTCATTTGTTGGTTTGTGCGTATGTATTTCCAGGATTTACGGTAGCAACGGTTGAACCTTACGTCACTGGCTGTAATTAGCGGCTGCGCGCGACCAGAGATCTTCTAAACTAACTACCTCCGCGCAGTTTAGCGTAGTAAACACCACAATTAATTCCAAAAGGACGGTTTAGTGTGAAACTTGTTGAAGATTAGTAGACAGGCGGTCATTTCATTGAGTGATGAGCTGTTTCCTTACAAAGCAGTTTATTCGGCACTGAAGCATTTCCTCCATAGACATCCATAAAAATAAAAAAACGGCCCGTGGTCTCCTCGCCTGTGTACCACCCATTGAATGTCCGCATTACGCATTTTTTGCTAACCTTATATGTAAAGTTGGTAGAAGGGCTCTGGCGTGTAAACTCCAACCAGAGCCCTTCTATCAATTTTCCCTGGAAAGAGCTCTTCGCTTAATGAATTGACCTCCTGTCCGCTTTTTTTCAACACACTTTAACGTTACAGTAAACAATATTTTTGGAATGAACTATGTGTGGAGTTTACTACGATATAATTGCTTTTTTATAAGAGAAGAAACGGGCAATTTTGTGACATTTAGGTGTCAGTTTACGGCTCTCCCCATTAATTTCTATGGTATCCGCAAACGGTAACTTACTGTCGTAACCTGCTAGTTGACCGTTACGCTCTCTTATATGGTAACCGTTAAAGTTGAATAGAAGATCTCTGGTCCAACCATGTCATTGCGACCAGAGAGCTTCTATACGACTCCGCACTTTTACCATAAAAAGAATAAATGTTAAGTATTGAGTTAAAATTAATGAGCAGAATGAACTTTAAACACCTAGTAAAGTTTAAAACAATAATTACAGTGTGGTAAATGGCCAAACAACTACATATGCATTAATTAAACTAATTTTATACTAAATCTAACTTTTGCCTGGTAGGACTAAGAAAACCCACAATGCGAGGACTTCATTGTGTCACTGCATGCTCACCCTCATTATCATGCACATCTTGGCATCACAATAAACAGTAAACATTATTTAAAGGGATAGTTCACCCAAAATGAAAATTCTCATCATTTTCTCACCCTCATGCCATCCCAGATGTGTTTGACTCTTCTGCGGAATACAAAGATTTTTAGAAAAATATCTCAGCTCTGTAGGTCCATACAATCCAAGTAAATGGAGATCAGGCCTTTGAAGCTCCAAAAATCACATAAAGGCAGCATAAAAGTAATCCATATGTTTAAATCCATAAATTCAGAAGCAATATGATAGATGTGGGTAAGAAAGTCCTTTTTTACTATAAATCTCCACTTTCACTTCCACATTCTTCTTCTTTTGTTTTTGACGATTCCCATTTTTCATACATATCACCACCTACTGGACAGGGAGGAGAATTCATAGTAAAAAAGGACTTAAATATTGATCTGTTTCTCACCTACACCTATCATATCGATTCTGAAGACACAGATTTAACCACTGGAGTCATATGGATTACTTCTATGTTGCCTTTATGTGATTTTTGGACCTTCAAAGTTCTGGCCACCATTTACTTGCATTGTATGGACCTCCAGAGCTGAAATATTCTTCTAAAAATCTTTGTTTTCTGCAGAAGAAAGTACACATCTGTGATGGCATGAGGGTGAGTAAATTATGAGAGAATATTCATTTTTGGGTGAACTATCCCTTTAAAGAGATATTACCAATGTTGGGACTGACTGGTACAAAGAAATTACCCTGGATGTTTACATAGACTAATCCACTAATAGATATACTACTAGAATATTGACCACCACAAATGGAAAATAGGAAAGATTGGGGCCCTGGTATGGAGTGTCCCTTACACTCCTGTCCCTTCAATGAATTATTTCAGCAAAGTCAAATGGCTTGGGTGGGAATTAAATATGTATACACATGTACTACATATTTTTATTCATTGGGGCTGCAGTTTACAGGTGGATCAGTCCACTGGGAATTATTTCAGTGCTCCAGATGGCCAGTACGCTAATGACTTCAAGGGGTGACAGCTGTTTTTTTCTTACCTTCTTAATCTCCTCATATTGATCATTGTAGAGAGATGTAGAGAGTAGAGGTCAGTGAATGAATGAACAGTATCACAAATACTTGTCATACTGAATACTGGCTTCACAGGTATTGTCATTAATCTCTATAATGCTGTTTTACATCTATTCAGAGCTCTGAGCACAAAATAAATTATTTCTTTTGGTGGGCTCCATGATAGAAATAAGTAGTTCAGATACAGTGACTATTCAGTGAGTGATTCACCAACATTGCAGCTAGCGTTTACACATAATGGCACAGGAAGAAAGAAGTGTAAGTGAGCTTTAATTACCAGAGCACAGACAGAGGGGAGATGAAGGGATGATTATAGGCTTCAACAGGTGCACTGTCAGTCCCATGACAGATGCATTGGGCACTAGAATGTGGAGGGCCTTACTAGTAGATTTGCTATTATGTGAAATACCAAGAGAGAGTTTGAATATGAGCAAACAATTAGAGGTGTAGCATGGCCAAATGGATAATGAATAGCTCTTACAATAAAATTTACTGTGTAATATAATTGGCTAAACGCATGCAAAACCATTCAGCATATTCAAATAATGTCTTTTGATTGATCAGAGTGACTTTGCAAATATAAATAAGAAACATTATTGAGTTCCAGTCATTCCAAAATGGCTCTGTGGATGTACCATATCTATTTAAATCTTTCTATATGCACATGTGCCTTAGACTCATAAACATCCCTCTAGTGTCTGTAAATGGTTTCATCCATAAAACAATGCTTATTCCATAATAAATTACAGTGCATTTGTTATAGCAGTGGCAGCAAATCCATTGAGCTCTGGGATGACTTTGCCTACAGCTTTAGCAGTCCCAGTGGTGTTGACTCGAATGATGTTCTGGCTGCCACTGGCACCTCACCTATACACACAGTTTAAGAAATGCAAAATGTAGTTTTGTCAATCTGCTGCAATGACACTTCCTCAAACTTCACTGAAAGTTTGCATATTTAAAATGTAGACTAGAGAACAGCTGCATCCATGGCAGCCAGATATATGCACTATGCAGTCAGTATATGACTTAATTATAGAGTTTCTAAATGCATTCAGTAGTTCTGAGCAAGTAATCAACATTTATGAATGGGTCATTATCAACCATAATCTATATATATTTTTTTCCAGTTAAACTGAATTGCTTGACAGGCTGCCAATACAATTAAGTTTGATGCATAGAAATGTTGCAGGTCAAATGTTTAATTCTCTTGAGAGCCACTAGACGGCAGCATATCCTAAGGATTTAACATAAATCATGCAGCCACGCCCCTGTACAGACACCTTCATTAGCCCCTCAAGTAATCAAGGTCACTGTTTATACATGCATTCTGCTTGATATTTATCTCTTCTTTTCTGATCCATTATATACTTCCAAATACAGAAATATGTTTTACAGTCAGCAGTGTAGCAGCATCAGGACCATAACTGGAGTACTTAAGGGAATTGTTAGACTGCAGCACAGCATCAAAGAGCTCAAGCTCATTACTTAGTGGATCTCTTACAAGCGTAGTTCACACCTAGTGTTTTGTCTGAGAACTGCAATGCAGCAGCGACATTATTGCTATAAAATGTGTACTACAATGTCTCTATGGCTATTCTAAAAAACTTTTTATTTTCTTCTATTTTCTTATTTAATAATGGTTGAACATTTTCTCACTTCTTGCAGCTTTTCAATTATCACAAGTTCTTGATGCTATTGATTTAACTTCACTTAAAATATTTGAGACATTCATAACAGTAACATCCAAATATATTCAGTAGTGTCCAGAAGGCAACCTCGCGACTGCCAAAGTTTTGCGAGAGTCTCATATGTTGTTACTAAAAGGTTAAAGGGATAGTTCACCCAAAAATGAAAATTCTCATCATTTACAAACCATCAAGGCATTCCAGATTGTTAATGACTTTCTTTCATCTGCTGAACACAAACGAAGAGTTTTAGAAGAATATTTCAGCTCTGTATGTTGTTTTTACAATGCAAGTGAATGGGTACCAACATTTTTAAGCTCCAAATCACATAAAAGCAGCATACAAGTAATCCATAAGACTCCAGTGGATAAATCCATATTTTTATAAGCGATGTGATAGGTGTGGGTAAGAAACATTTAAGTTTTTAGTTAATTTAAGTCCTTTTTTACCAACAATCTCTACATTCACATTCTTCGTGCATATTGCCACCTACAGTGCAGGGAGGAGAACGTAAATGAAAAATTGACTTTAAAAAAAAATTGACGCTTCTCACCCACACGTATATCATATCTGAAAATATACTGTAGATTTAACCACTGGAGTCATATGGATTATTTTATGCTGCTTTTATATGCTTTTTTGACCTTCAAAATTTTGGTACCCATTCACTTGCATTGTGAGGACCAACAAAGCCGAGATATTCTTCTAAAAATCTTCGTTTGTGTTCTGCAGAAGATTTAAAGTTATACATATCTGGCATGGCATGAGGGTGAGTAAATTATGGTAGAATTTTCATTTTTGGGTGAACTATTCCTTTAAATTATGTAAAGTTAGGAAAAGACTAGAATCTCCAAAATTGTTGGTCAAAATTACAATCAAAAGACATATTTCACATCAGCAGTAAAATCTGACAACAATGGTATAATAATGTTTTTCTTTAGCTCAGGTCACGCGTATAAACGCTATTCTTAGGCTGGTTCAGCTAATGCGCATGTGCGTTCTCGAGTTGATTGTCTGGTGATATCTTTATCTAAAAGCTGATGGGCTCTTTTACCTGTAAGGTTTAGGGGTAGGATTTCTGTGAGACTCAAGTAAATAAAATAAAGCAGCATGTGACTCTCGCGAGACTTTCGGCAGCCGGATGGTTACCTTCTAGACATCCCTAGAGTGAGCAAAATAATGACCATAAGACCCAAAGTTGCTTTTAGACGTCAGGCTTTGTTCATTTAGCATGGAAGACACCAAACCCAATATCGGACATTAGTACAGTATTCTAAATTACCTGTAACAATCAAATCACAATGTAACATGACAAAAGCAAAGATTTAACATAAACCCTTCATCATAGACCAGACAATATAATCATTTAAAAGTAACCGGTAACAAGCACTGCGTAGCACCAGGTTTTGAAACAGTTTGAAACAGCGTTGTCTGACATACCTGTAATTTCATTTTATTAACATAACTGAATCTTAAAGGTGCACTAAGTAACTTTTTTTGTTTGTTTCTCATATGAACTTACAGTGACACCTAGCGGCGTACATGCAAAATCAATAGCTTTAGGTTGCAGATGCCATTGTAGAAATTCAGTATTCAGTCAGCCATGATACATTTAATCAAGAGTGAAAGTGTCCAGTAACAGGGCGGTTACTGAGATTCAGCAAGTAGTATTCAACTGGTCCTGTTTCTAACATGGCAGCCCCCATGAGGTGATCCTTTCCATGTAGAAAAAACTGCTTTTATAAGGTTACTGTTATGACAGAAATCTTTATCTTATGTGAATGGTCATGATTTTATACGTCTCAGAATTAAAATGTATTCATTTAGGAGTAAAACATTTTTAATGAGTAAAAATGACTTAGTGCACCTTTAAATACAGGTTGATATCAACATATTTGATTCCGACATCTAGCAAAATGTCACATACTGCTTTAACAATGTCAACACAAGTGTTACTGTTAATTTCACACATGTAACCATGTCAAACACATTACTGTTAATATATTCAAAAGCACCAAAAAAAAAAAAAAAAAAAAAAAAAGGTTACAATAAAAAGCACCAAATGCTTTGATGACTAGGCATCAGTTTGTTTATGTCAACTGGTGTAAATGCTGTTTAATCCTTTAATCAGATCAGTCTGGAATGCAACCGATTCAATACGATTAAAATAGTGTGAGACAATAAGCACCAAAACATGTTTGCATCAAAAACTACAGTTGTGGAATGAACCTGAAGTGGAAGAGGTGGTCTTCAAGTGCATTGTTTCTATACAGGATTTTTGAATGTGCATAAGTCAAAGGTAGTGGAACTAGAAAGGCTCTATACTGTGTAAAAGTCAAGTTTCAGTTTAGTTTGAATGCAGTTTCAGATCAGCGGTTCCTAGTGAGCAGCTATGTCCTGTTCATGCTGGTTTGTCAAATAAAAATGCCTGTGTCAAGTCTGCTGAGGTACATTGATATAGCACACTTTTTCTTTCTTTTTTTTATTTTTTTATATTGAAATGTGAAAATAAGTAAGGGATTTAGTTGGGGGAGGCTTTATAAATCTGTTGAAATGAGACCTGGTTTTTTGTCTTGTTAATGCAAAAACTAAGATTAATAGGAAACTGTCACAGATTGCCTTCTGAGGATATTGTCTGCAAATATCCACCTGGAATTACAACTGTAAATGAGAACTGTGAGTGATAATATCCTGATATGCTCCCTGTTTGATTTGACAGCTGAGCTCATGTGCTGACTTATAATAATGCATTTTTAAATGAGTAAAAAAACAAAACAAACATCCAAATAAACAATCTAAAAATATAAGAATATAAAAATGCAGAATCAAAACAACAACAAAAAAATACTCAATAACAAAAGTACTCTTCATTACTAAACACATAAATTAAGCTACTATTGTAACTACACCTTCTCCATCTTCACCTGTCATCCCTTCTTTTTGATCAGACTATGAGAGGGATGTGAAGATGGAAGAAAGAAGGACAAGCACCAGATTAAGCAGAGAGTGGATCTATATTAGTGTCTATGTAGGGCCTGTAAAACACGTTTAACACATGCTTGCTTCCCCCTCTCCTAAACTGCATGTTCATTTTTTCTTTCGCTCCTGTGAACATCTTGGGCAGTACCTGGTGTAAAACGAAAGAAAGAAAATGAACGAGATACATTTTGAAATATTCAAGTGAACTCGTTGAGTTTGACAGCTCTTGATTGCCAAGGCCTCAAATCCAAACAAGCAACCGTCCCATGGGCAAAAATCACATGATTACTTACCATTTCCCCCTGGGCTTGGTGGTCAGTCCCACACAGGCAAAGTGGAACCACTCAATGGAGCACTTAAGAGAGAAAAACACACAGTCATTTACCATGAATATACTCTGAACACAACAGGTAAATCAATCTGTTATTATATGTTTTTTAATCATAAATTTGTGACCAGTGAACTGCCATAATCAAGGAGTCAAGGTTAATTGTACAGAAACAGTAAATATTGTGTGTGCCAAACATTATTTACACTATCTTATATTTTATTAAAAATACATTTCTTAAAATGTTGTACAATGCTATTCTGTGAATATACTCAAAGCTTCAGGGCGTACATCACATAAACATCACAATGCAGAGTGCCTGCAAACTAGGGATGGGTAAAATTCAATAAGATTTAAAATATAACAAATATTGCCACACTTGGCTTTGCTTGAAAGGCCAAAGACGGCATCATGTCTCCTCATCCAACACCTCGACGACACACATCCACAGCGCCCCTCAGTGGACTCAATTGTAAATGTGAGATTTGGTGAGAGATCCAGAGGGAAATTACATGATAATTCAGTGTTGCCCACGTCAGGCAACTGCGCAAAAGAAAATACATTTGCTAAACTCGAATAGTGTTTTTAATTGTAGACGAGCTGGTGCAGAACGAGTATTCGATTAGTCGATTACTTGTGCACATCCCTACTGCAAGCCCTTCAGCTGTGACTGTATTGAAAACATACTGCATTATGACTTTGAATGCCACATTGCATTAATAAAACTGTTATGACGAAAAAAAATTTAGGACACAGATTTTCATTCAAATGTTAAGTAAGTTCAATAAGTGAAAGAATAAGAGCAAAGGTTCATATTTAGCCTCTATGAGTGCTGAACAGTGATACACTGTAGCTAGGTGAACCAGTGTTTCATGTCATAGCTGTTATGTTATCATGTATTTCAGCATGGCTGGAATGCTGTAATGGCCAATCAGCATCCAGGACTGGAAAACAATATATTTAATCATTTTAACTGAAGTACAAAAGCAGCTCTTGGACGTGTATTAAATGAAGAAGAGGACTCACATCTGTATTGTCACAGCCAATCATCTCCCCATATGAGACCTGGTGGCAGAGGCAATAGGTGGGTTCATTGGGATCCACTGGCATGTCCAGCACATCCGAGGGGTGCACGTTTCCAAAGTTCACAGCCGGGGAAGAAAACTCAGAACTGGAAGGTGAAAGGAATCCGTAAATGAGAATTCTAATTCTTTCCACCTCTGAGCCTTGTTAACTCTAACTTTTTACTTTATTTCTTTTAGCTTTTATTTGTTTTTGCTTTTATTGACAATAATTGTAGAAAGAGGACAGGTAATTATTGAGGAGAGAGGTGGTGAATAGGGCACAATGCAGACCGGACACTGGGGCTAACCACTAAGCCCCTTGGCATTTCTAAACATTAAAAATGTATTTCATAACAACTTCTTAAATATTTATGTACATGCTGGTAGGCTTCAGTTACCCCCCCTTTGAAATCCATTTGACATAAAAAAACAAAACAAAAACAACTCTATGGCACATATGCTTTACAGTAAGAGTAAAAAGCAGAAAAGATTCATTCCTCTTTAACAAAGACTTCATTTGTAGGAGCAATACCTTTTTTTTTAAAATGATTATATATAAGATTATATATGAATAATTAATCATATATGATGATTATATGTCATCATTGGTCATTATGATGACCAATAATTATATATGAAGGCCAATTAATGTGTGTGATTCTCACCCTTGTGTGACTTTGACCTTCTTCTGTCCGCTCTTGGTGCTGCTGTCATCGTCGGAGTTCTTGACCTTTGACCTGGTACGAGCCACTTCCTTCTTCTTGGGTCCTCGCTGGTCACCTTGAAACAAAAATGAACAAAACATTAAAGCACTGCTGATGTACAGAGATGTAAACAATGCTGAAAACCATTAAATGCATTAGCAGCTCAACTCACTCTTGTTGCCCTTGCTGGAGGTCGAGTCGTAATCGGTACTCTCTATCTGTTTCTCCTTGAGGTCGGCCTCGAAGCGAGCCAGGTCTGTATCCAACCTCCGAATATGCTTATCCACCTGAAATGCATATGAAAAATGGTGGCTAATCCATCATAAACAAAACTGCCATAAATATATCTTTGAGGGCCAAACATTTCATATTAGAAATGTAAACGGATCAAAATGGGGATTTCATAACAAAAACTGGAGGATGTAATGTAGCTGATGGCATAATAAAGTTGTGTGAAGGAACAGTTCTCCCAAAAATGAATTCTCTCATTATTCAATTACCCTGATGCCATCCTAGATGTGTATGACTGTCTTTCTTCAGCAGAACACAAATGATGATTTTTAGAAGATAGAGCTCTGTCAGGTCCTTATAACAGAAGTTCACGGGTGCCAACACTTTGACGGTCCAAAAGTCATATTTAGGCAGCAAAAAAGTAATCCCTGCAACTCCAGTCAATCAGTGAATGTCTTGATGGGCTTAGTGGACTGGGAATGGAAATCTGCATTGCGAATGTTATGTCTGTGATATCTCATTATAATTTTAAAATTAGAATTTTATTTTAGTAATCTTTTTAATAATAACATTTTAGTTTAGAAATTATAAAGGCTAATATTCAATGTTAACAAAAATAAATAAATAAATAAAAATGCAAATTTACACCAACCATCTCATAAGTTTGCATGGCGAGTTGGACCTTGTCATCTCCAAACTCTTTACACTTCCCATAAGACTGCTGGATCTGTCTTAACAGTGAGAGCTTCTGTTCGGAGGACAATGTCCGAGCATTAGCTGTGTATTCACGGGCCAGAGAATCAATCTGCCCTTTCAGATCTAGAAAAAGAAGAAATGTACACAAAAAACATTTAACACATAATTCAGTCTTAAAATGTAAATAAAGAGTTTACAATCAAATCTTAGCAAAACCATTTGATTCAAATTAAACTGATTGATTTAGAGATAGATCTGCAGTTTGGACTCACCCTCTGTCCTCTGGTCCAGATCTCGCATCAGTTGAAAGTTCCTCTGCAGTTCAAAGGGAAGATTCTCTATGCCTATGAAGAGATTTTGTGACAAATGACCTTCCTTACACTCTTAACACGTAAAAAGGCCTATAAAACCCACATTAGTGTTCACTTAAAACCCGAGCCCTAAAGTAAAACACTCATCTCCATCTACTCGGACGCAAGCTAGCTCAGTGTGCAAAACACTACATATGCAAAGCAGCCATGAATTTCTTTACTTTATTTAATGTTAAGAAGAGCAATACTTATGATGTGCAGACATGATCGGCACCACGTACCAAATAATGCGAGAAAACCATCACCCAGATCACAACAGTTGGCTTCAGAGCCCAAAACGTTACAGACGTTTCTATTAGCGCTGTTTGTTGTCGTTAGTTGTCCGTGTAATTGTCAATTGTGTGTGTATGTGGTAACTAGAAGACATAATGGTTCATATAAACTCAGAAGACGTTTATTTAGGCGTATGAATATTAAAATAAAGAAAACAGTCTTACTGTCCAGATAGTGCTCTAGATACATTCCAGCCGCCATCTTGACAAACACAAACAACGGGCTTTCCGGTTTCGCCGGAAGTCCTGAGGGGGGAGTGTTTTGTGGAGGGGGGGCCCATTTTATGTCCTCGGTTGGTGCTTTGAAGTCATGTTGAAACAGAATCATGAAAGAAACTCTTTTTTGGTTAAATGGTTAAATGTGCCATGGTGGAGACAAAGCAATATGAGAGTAGTTTTATGAAATCTGGAACAATTTATGATGATCAATTGAAAAGCTGCCAGATGTCAAAATTACTACACTGTGCATGAAACCTTTAAAATAATTTTGAAGAGATTTCAGAGTATGATATATGTTTTAGTGTGAGGCAAAAATAAAATGAATGATAATACAATTACTCTTTTCCACTGTAAAAGCAACGTAAGGGTTGTCTTTCCAACATCAATGGATTATGGATTGATTTTGGACATGGCACCATGTACAGTAGTTGAATCATGGTTTTTAGACATGTACCATGGCAATTCCTTGGTATTCTTCGAAGTACCTTGGACTACTATGTAAATACCATGGTATATGAATATGGTAATCATCATTAAGTACCATGGTAGTGTACAGCGTGGCTACAGGCACATGTTAGGAAAATGTGCTTTTTTCTGGTCACAAAGTCAAATGGTATCAGCACTTTTTTTTGGCCTCACATTTTCAATTTCAGGGTCATTTTTGTCACCCTCAGTGGCATTTTTGCCCTGCACCCTTGTTAATTTCTGACCCTGCTTCAGACCAAATGCGTTCTTGTGCTAAAAATGCAAGAGCCTGTTGCCTGTTGCCTGTTGCCCTTCAAAGAAACGCTGCGTCCATCATATGTCCACATATGCTCGTGCTGTTTGAGTGTGTTAAAAAATGCTAGTGTGTGTGTGTGTGTGTGTATATATATATATATATATATATATATATATTTTACACTAGCGGCCAAAAGTTTGGAATAATGTACAGATTTTGTTCTTATACAAAGAAATTGGAACTTTTATTCACCAAAGTGACATTCAACTGATCACAATGTATAGTCAGGACATTAATAATGTGAAAAATGACTTAAACTACTTCAAACAGTTCTCATCAAAAAATCCTCCACGTGCAGCAATGACAGCTTTGCAGATCCTTGTCATTCCAGCTGTCAGTTTGTCCAGATACTCAGGTGACATTTCACTCTACGCTTCCTGTAGCACTTGCCATAGATGTGGCTGTCTTGTCGGGCAATTCTCACACACCTTACAGTCTAGCTGATCCCACAAAAGCTCAATGGGATTAAGATCCATAACACTCTTTTCCAATTATCTGTTGTCCAATGTCTGTTTCTTTGCCCACTCTAACCTTTTCTTTTTGTTTTTCTGTTTCAAAAGTGGCTTTTTCTTTGCAATTCTTCCCATAAGGCCCGTACGTTCTCTGTAAATTTAGGTAATTATTCTTCTACGTTGGCTCAGTTACAGTGTGGTGTCCCTCAAGGGTCGATTTTAGGACCCTTATTATTTTCCCTGTAAATGCTTCCTCTGAGCTCTATTTTTCAGAATCACTGTTATGCTGACGATTCCCAATTTTATTTCCCAGTGAGTGTAGACAAGACTTTTTCCATCTGAGAACACCCTAAATTGCTTCAAAGATATTAAACACTGGCTGGCAAACAAGTTCTTACAATTAAATGAAAGCAAATCCGAAGTTCTGATTTTAGGTTCCTCCATATCCTCCTTACTTGGCCCAGTTGCCCAGTTAGGTCCTCTGTCATCAAATGTACAAGATCATGTGAGGAGTCTTGGAGTAATTTTAGACTCCTCGTTACTTTTCAATAAGCAGATCAGTGTTGTTGTCAAGGGTAGCTCTATCGCTAAAATAAAACATTTTCTTTCCCATAAAGACTTGGAAATTGTAATCCACTCACTTATTACATCAAGGTTAGACTATTGTAACTCATTATACATTGGTCTCCCTCAAACTGCATTATCCCGCCTGCAGCTGGTTCAAAATGCGGCAGCTAGGCTTTTAACAGGGTCAAGAAAGAGGGATCACATTTCCCTGGTTTTAGCATCTCTACACTGGCTTCCTGTGAAATTCAGGGTTGATTTTAAAATTCTGATTTTTGTCTACAAGGCACTATCTGGTCTCACGCCCCAATATCAGTGACCTTCTACACACTTACTCCCCCACCAGAGTGCTCAGGTCTTCTGATCAACTTCTATTAAAGGTTCCTCGTTGCTGCTATAGATCTAAGGGTGACTGTGCCTTTTCTGTGATAGGTCCTAATCTATGGAATAGTCTCCCTTTCCAAGCTCCTGACCCGTATTTGCATGATTATATACACTGCACTGCTGCCACACGATTGGCTGATTAGATAATCGCATGGATGTTTGTTGGTCAGCTGGAACTGAGCAGTGGAAGAAAGTCTCCTGGTCAAATTAGTTCCGTTTTCTTTTACATCACGTGGATGGTCGTGTACGTGTGCACCGTTTACCTGGGGAAGTGATGTACTGTGGGAAGACGACAAGCCGGTGTAGGGAGTGTGACGTTCTGGGCAATGTTCTGCTGGGAAACCCTGGGTCCGGCCATTCATGTGGACGTCAATTTGACACATGCCACCTTCCTAAACATTGTTACAGACCATGTACACCCCATCATGGCAATGGTATACCCTGATGGCAGTGGCCTCTTTCAGTAGAATAATGTGCCCTGCCACACTGCACACATTGTTCGGGAATGGTTTGAGGAACATGCTGAAGAGTTCAAGGTGTTGCCCTGGCCTCCAAATTCCCCAGATCTCAATCCTATTGATTATCTGTGGGATGTGCTGGACCAACAAGTCCAATCCACAGCGGCTCCACCTCGCAACTTACAGGACTTGAAGGATCTGCTGCTAATATCTTGGTGCCAGATACCACAGAACACCATCAGGGGTCTTGTAGAGTCCATGCCTCGGCGGGTTGGCACTGTTTTGGAGGACCAACAGCATATTAGGCAGGTGGTCATAATGTTTTGGCTCATCAGTGTATATATAAAAATACCATGGAATTACCAGCTATTCCACAATACTGTTATAGTACTTTTTTGTAAGTAAAAAATTAGGTTTTCAAAGGTCTGTTCTACATTTACATTTAGTCATTTAGCAGATGCTTTTATCAAAAGTGACATACAAATGAGGAGCATAGCAAGTCATTTGTCATAAAAGAAAAGTGAAACATATCTGTCACACTGCCAAGTTCTCAGAGTAGCTGGAGAAGTGTAGAAGCTTGCATAGCAGAAAGAGACAGACAAGGAATGTTTTTGTTGTTGTTGTTGTTGTTGTAATTATTAAATTAAATAATAAGTGCAATTATTGTGGAATGGTTAAGTTATCGCTGAATACATGTGTTTTCAGCTGGTTCTTGAATGGTGAGATGGTTTCAGCAGATTGTGTGAAGGCTGAAAGCTCATTCCACCACAGAGAAAGGGAGAAAGTGAATGATAATGAAATGGACTTTGTGCCTCTGTGCAATGGGACCACCAGGCGCCACTCATTCATTGACTGCAGTGAGCGAGTAGGGACATACTGTAGACCTAGAGGAGTGAATAAAAGTAAGAAGGTGCTGTTCCATTGGCCAGAGTCAAAGCCATAAATTTAATAAGGGCAGCTACAGGTAACCAGTGGTGTGACGTGAGCACTCTTTAGTTGATTAAAGATCAGACATGCTACTGCATTCTGGACCATCTGTAGCGACTTTATCATGCTAGCTGGGAGGCCGGCCAACAAAGCGTTACAGTAGTCCAATCTTAATGTGACCATAGCTTGGACCAGGAGCTGCGCAGCATATTCAGACAGGAAAGGTCTGAATTTCCTGATGTCGTAAAGCACAGTTGATGAGATGTGGGTAGTAAAGTTAAGATGGACATCAACCACTGCTCCCAGGCTGTCCTGGTTGGCTTTAGTGTAGTTAAACCAAGTTGAATAGTGAAGTTGTGGTCAACAAACAGGTTGGTTGGGATTACTAGGAGTTCAGTCTTGGCAAGGTTGAGCTGAAGGTAGCGTTCCTTCATCCAGGATGAGATCTCCAAGAGGCAGGCAGAGGTATGAGCTGTGGGGTTTTTCAGACTGGAACGACGGGTAGAGCTGCGTATCATCTGCATAGCAGTGGTAGGAAAAAATATGTGCCTTAATGATCGATTAGAGAGATGTAGTGTAGATCTCTCTGTATAAACTCCTGGAATTCTGCAATCTTTGGTGCTGTACTGAGACAGTGTTACCTTATGTGTACTCTGTTTTTCTCACCAGCAGAGGGCAATAGTCAATAGTCTTTAGAATGTTTTGCAAAATAACCTGTAGATTAAACCCCAGGGAGTGACAATCTGTAGCCAGTCTGTTTCCCTGTACAGCCATTATCCCAATAAACACATTACTGAAGTGGAGATGACAGCCAGACAACAAAAAGTTAAGATATGATAGGCTGGTGCAGCGTGGAAAAGACACTCAATCATTTAGGCAAGAGCTGGCACAATGTTTCACCGCACAGGACTGCCAAAAGAACATCATTTCTGCTGCTTCCCCAACTGAGACGCATGTCTGAACAGGCTTCCTCCTTATTTTACAATCGTCTGGCTATGTTGCTTAACTTGCATATGTATTCAGGGCTGCATAATCTGGTAGGCATACCACTGTGAATCAGCCATGCTGCTGAATAATATTTTCTAAAATAGCAGTAGATGAACATAATTAAGATCTCGTGAGATGATCACTTGCAAAATACATTTTAAAGGATTAGCTCGAATATAAACAGTTTCCTTTCTTCCATGGAACACAAAAGGATATGTTAGGTGGACTCAGTCACCATTAACTTCAATTGCATCTTTTTCCAGTATGATGAAGGTGAATGGTTAACATTCTGCCTAACATCTCCTTTTGTGCTCCATGGAAGAAAGCCATAGAGGTGTAGAAAGACATGAAGGTGTGTAAATGATGACAGAATTGTCATTTTTGGGTGAACTGTCCCTTTAAGACACAGTTAAATGCATTATCTTTTTCTAGAAGAAAAGCTTCAGAATTAGTATTTTGTTAAAATCACAATTGTTAAAATGTCGGTTCAGTGAAAACAGCTCACAAACTCTCCTCTAGCTGTGACTAGTATAATATTGCCCTTGCTAACACCCACGTATTATATGAGGTTTTAAGGGAGCGCTCCCTGTTTAGGGAGTGTTGTCAGTGATCTCCCTCAAGGAGAAATGACTGTGGCAGTGCTAATAAGCATTTATGCTCACTTGAGCAAATTAAGAAGGGAGAAGACAAGCACTCTTTCCTAGACAGAGAAGTAATCGGAATGCCCTCGGCGCTCATTAGGGAGAGCATGCCATCACATTGTTTGAGTGACTTAATTGCCACTGTTATTATTGCTTGAGACTTTCAATGGACGACATTTACAAGAAATTCATGTTATTTTCTTATCCAAGCTAATAGACAATCACCAAACTGAATTGAACTTAGCTACAAAGTGTCTTAAAGTGATAGTTTACCCAAAAATAAAAATTCTGTCATCATTTACTCACCCTCATGTTGTTCCAAACCATTCAACCTACTTCGACCTACTTTCTTTCATTGAAAACAACAGGAGATGTTAAGAAGTATTTCAGTCAACTTTCTCTTTCATTGAATCCCTTTCCATGTAATGAAAGTTAATGGTGAAAGAGGTTGTAATTTTGCCTAGCATCTCCTTTTGTGTTCCAAGGAAGAAAGAAAGTGCATGATTAAATAATGACAGAATTAAATTGTTTGGATGAACAATCTCTTTAAGAACTACTAAAGCTACAATTCAAAAAATGACATGAGCAGGCCATTTATATACTGTATACAGTATATACTGTATGTATGTACATATATATATATATATATATATATATATATATATATAGTGTTAATGACCAAAATACAGACAAAAGCATACCTGATAGGCATACCTTACTATGGGCAGATGTTTGAATGGTTTTCACTGCAGAAGGCACATGAACGGAGCAGCAGATAAAACAAAAGAGTGAATGGGCACTTAAAAGTATTTGAGTAGATTTGATTCCTTTTGTAGACTAATAAAAAAAAGAAAAAAGAAAATGCATGACATGTTCTTAGAAAATGTGTCTACGTGAATGGTCATACAGATGTAGGTAAATTTGCACAAGCTCGCTAATATCTCTTCACACTGGTGTGTTCATGTTGACTGATCTTGACAGACTGAACAACGTAACAAAATTAGCTGTTGGCCTCAAAGTAGGTGGAGCTCCAGGTCACATCTACCGATGATGTGGACCAATGGTAGTAAGAAGGTGTTTAGCAGCTGGTAAGAACCAAGCGAGCTGTTACGAACCACCAAAATGAACGCAAAAACACCTTTTTGGACAGATTTTGTTCTAAATGATGTCACACCCATTCGTTTTTTGATTTTCATATGCAAAGAATCGGGCCTTAAATCAGAACAGTCTGAAAGTCTATACAAAGTTTGGTGGATTGTAGCTTGAAATCTTTAAGAGTTAGTATTGGTCTTGGTTTAGGGATTTAAAAAAAAAACCCTAAACTAAGTTTTAAGAATAACAGGATGTTAGCATGGTCAAGTCAAAATAATGACACTGAACCATTTTGGCAAAATATACTTGCTTTAAATTGTTTAGCAGGCTGGAACTGTGGCCTAACAGTTAGTGCATGTGCTTTGAAAAAATGTGACTGTGGTGCTCATATGGGCGATTCAAGTTCGAGTCTGACTCGTGCCATTTTCCTTTAACATTTCCCCTTTCTTCTACACATAATTTCCTGTTCTCAGTCTTCTTTACCTGTAAATATATAGTGTCAAAACGGACAAACATTTCTATAGGGTATCTTTTACCTATGTCTTTTGGATAGAATGGGAATGTAATGTGATAATTTCTGGGCCAAACAGATATTATACCACACATGCAGATGGCCATACGTGCATGATTATTTCCCTACTAAGGGTTTATATAAGTCTTCAGATTAACACTTTACAAGACCCTTTACTCAAGCAAACACATTTGCAGAGCAAGGACAAAGTCCTTCGACATGTAAAAAGTGATAGTGCTGAGGGTTCTATTCTGTTACTTTGGGTGACTCACATTCTCAAAGGGTCAAAAAAATATTCATAGTGGATAAAACCCTGCTGAATTACTTTGCTCTAACATGGAGTTATTGATTGTGGCCAAGGGCAGTAGAGCTGGGCCAGAGCCGAGCTCTCTGTCTGAATTAGAGCTCTGTCAGTACTGCACAGTGCTGATGTACTCACACTGTGCAAATGTAAAGAGAAGAAATCAGATTTGCAGCGGCTGGACTGTAGTTTGCTATGGGGATTGTTCAGAGCATTTCTCCCCATCATCATGCCTTCTATAGCACATTAGGAGGTCAGTACATGTTCAGTGCTTTTTATAGTTATGCATTTAACATAACAGTATGTGGTAAAGGCAAGTTATATCTTAATGTAGCATTAAAAATATGTAACATAGTTTTAATAAAAAATAACAGCGTTTGACTTTATACAACGTATAAGATAATTGTACAGTATATACTGTAATAATGTAATAATTAGTAGCTAAACAGGTATCAGAACAAAACCAATGTTTAAAATGAATAAAAAGGTTTATTAGTGTCTGCAACCTTTAATAACACAACCTGAGTGCACAGGGAGACACAAATACTAAATGTCAAAATATGCAAGGGAGACATTGGAACTCACTGCCTCAAAGTGAATTTGATGTCAGTAGCTGCTTTGAAATTGAGAGATAGGGTGGAGAGAAGGAGGCAGATAGAGATAGACTGAGTGAGAAAAGGATGACTCACTATTTGAGAGAGCATCCTGTAACTTCAAGCAAGCTGTTGGATGCATAAATAAATTATGATATGGTGTCCCAATGTTGGTTTTGTGATGTCAGGATGAGCCTTCTCTCTCCCTCTTCCTCTCCATTTTTCTCCCTCAGGGTCAAGTATACGCCTTTTTTCTTGTGTTAGGTAAAGTTGAGTAATGTATTTGTATACAGTCATTTATATCTCTTATAAAAAGCACTGTTACCTTGAATGCACCATGACAATATCACTTACAAAAAGGTACCAAAAAGAACCATGCTACAGTCATGGTTGTATGGACATGTACTATGGTACAACCATGTTTTCTTGAACATGTAACATAGTACTACCATGATATTCTTTGAAATACCTTGGTATAGACATGGTATAACCATTTTATACCATCACTGTACCATGGTACTGCTGCAGTACTTTTTTTTTTTTTAACTTTTTTATAAGGGATGGTACTACCATACATATGCAGAAAAACATGGTAGTACCATGGAACTTTTTGGGACTTTTTTGTTACATTTTAGGTTTCAAATTTATAAAGCTCACTGTATTATGTGTGCAAATAGTGCTGTTCGCAATATGCAACTGAGAAAGTTGATGTTTGCCAGACTGATCACACTGTGAATTCGGCAACATTAGGTCGAAAAGTCTGCTGCTGAAATAGGTCTGTAATCACCAAAATTTGAATCAATGCTCCCTAGTGGCTGAAGATGGAAGTGTTGTTGAACATATGGGCACGTTTCTGCTCCACAGAGTGAAATGTCCACAGAGTGGTGCCAAAAGTGAGTTTTCAGTTGTAAATAATGTAATACAGTCAAAAGGAATACACATTTTGATAACTCTACCCCCTAACAAAGAAATATTCAAAGTCTTAAACAGTAACCCCCCACCTCTGACAAAATTTGCAAGAAAATTATGTTTTATATAGGCCTATACAATAGCCAAGCAAATAATAAATAAACAGCCTACTGTACCAATAAAAACAGCAGGACATTCTGGCCACTTATTTGAAGTTTTAACAGATATTGTCTTATAAACTCAGCAAAAAAGAAACATCCCTTTTTCAGGACACTGTATTTTAAAGATAATTTTGTAAATATCCAAACAACTTTACAGATCTTTATTGTAAAGGGTTTAAACAATGTTTTACATGCTTGTTCAATGAACCATAAACAATCACCAAGGTCTCAAGATGGCGCCGAATATGGCTGATACGTTGCGAGCTCCGAAACAACATTGTAGTTTTTTGTTTGTTTTGTTTACAGTTCTTATGTTTTTTGTCTTGGATGTTGTCTGCTTTATTGTCTACGACAGACAAATACTTTTAGACATTGGTTCTGCAATTACACACTGTAAACCGGACTTCAAATTCCTCAATCCCGACCCGCTGTTTACAAACACGCCAGCGGAGCCCTTTGTCTGGGCTACCCGGCCGCGGACATGCAGAAGGAAAAGGGGAAACAGAGCCGGCGTTCTCATAAGAGTAAGACGTCGCGCAAATCGACCCCCACTACCCAGTATTCTATTGGCAAATGTTCAGTCTCTGGACAACAAGCTCTGAGTGCGGATCTCTTTCCAACGAGAGACGAGGGACTGCTGCATTATCTGCCTTACAGAAACTTGGATGTCTGCGGAGATTCCAGACACCCACGGAGTTCTCCATGCACCGAGCGGACAGAGCGAAAGACCTCTCAGGTAAAATCAGAGGTGGTGGTGTATGTTTTATGATCAACAAATTCTGGTGTGTTCAGAGGAACGTATATTCTATCAAGTCTTTCTGCTCTCCTGATCTGGAATTTCTCATGCTTCTGTGTCGACCATTCTGGCTACCGAGAGAATTCACAGCGGTCATTATCACTGCTGTGTTCATCCTGCCACAAGCCAACACAGACCGGGCACTCAAGGAACTGTACGGGATTATAAGTAAGCAGGAAACCGCACACCCTGAGGCCGTGTTCATTGTGACCGGGGACTTTAACAAAGCAAATTTTAAATCAATTGCACCAAAATACCACCAACACATCAGTTTCAACACACGAGGGGACCGGGTTTTGGACCATTGCTACTCTCCCTTCCGGGATGGCTACAAATCCCTTCCCCACCCACCATTCGGCAAATCGGACCACTCTTCCATTCTGCTTCTGCCCGCTTACAGGCAGAAACTGAAATAGGAAGCACCCACCCTCAGAACGATCCAGTGCTGGTCGGACCAATCAGACTCTATGCTACAAGACTGTTTTGATCACGCGGACTGGGAGATGTTCCGGTCCGCCTCTGATGACGACATCGAGCTTTACGCTGATAGCATAACGTGTTTCATCAGAAAGTGCGTAGAGGATGTTGTTCCCTCCAAAACAATACGGATCTACCCGAACCAGAAACCTTGGATTAATAGCGATGTTGGCACGGCACTTAATGCGCGGACCTCCGCTTTTAATTACAGGAATGCGGAGGAGCATAAACAAGCCAGTTATACCCTCCGAAAAACTATCAGAGCAGCAAAATGCCAGTACAGGGACAAGATTGAAGTACAGTTTAACACCACCAACTCTAAAAGCATGTGGCAGGGAATTAATATCATCACGGACTTTAAAGGGAATAAAAACTCCGCCGTGAACACCGCTGCCTCTCTCCTGGATGAGCTAAATACTTTTTATGCTCGTTTTGAGGGAAATAACACCGCTCTTGCAGAGAGAGCTCCCATGGCCAAACCTACAGAGGTTAGTTCACTCTCCGTCTCTGTAGTGGATGTAACCCGATCCTTCCGACGGGTGAATATCTGTAAAGCCGTGGGTCTAGATGGCATTCCGGGCTGCGTCATCAGAGCGTGCGCAAACCAACTGGCTGGTGTTTTTGCAGACATTTTCAACCTTTCCCACTCTTTGTCTGTAGTCCCCACATGCTTTAAAACGTCCACCATTGTGCCTGTACCAAAGCAATCCAAAATCACTTGCTTAAATGACTGGCGTCCTGTTGCTCTGACCCCCATCATCAGCAAATGCTTTGAGAGACTAATCAGAGATTACATCTGCTCTGTGCTGCCTCCATCACTGGACCCATTGCAATTTGCTTACCGCAACAACCGCTCCACTGATGATGCCATTGCATCTACAATACACACTGCCCTCTCCCACCTGGAAAAAAGGAACACTTATGTGAGAATGCTGTTTGTAGACTACAGCTCAGCATTCAACACCATAGTGCCCTCCAAGCTTGATGAGAAACTACAGGCTCTGGACTTAAACAGCTCACTGTGCAGCTGGATCCTGGATTTCCTGTCAAGCAGACGCCAGGTGGTTAGAATGGGCAGTGACATCTCCTCATCACTGACCCTCAACACTGGAGCCCCACAGGGCTGTGTTCTTAGCCCACTCCTGTATTCCCTGTACACACATGACTGTGTGGCAACACCTAGCTCCAATGCCATCTTTAAGTTTGCTGATGATACGACGGTGGTAGGTCTGATCACTGACAATGATGAAACAGCCTACAGAGAGGAGGTGCACACTCTGACACGCTGGTGTCAGGAGCACAACCTCTCCCTCAACATCAGTAAGACAAAGGAGATTGTGGTGGACTTCAGGAGAAGAGAAAGAGAACACAGCCCCATCACCATCAATGGAGCACCAGTGGAGAGAGTCAGCAGCTTCAAGTTCCTGGGTGTCCACATCACTGAGGAACTCACATGGTCCGTCCACACTGAGGCCGTTGTGAAGAAGGCTCATCAGCGCCTCTTCTTCCTGAGACGGCTAAGGAAGTTTGGAATGAACCGCCACATCCTCACACGGTTCTACACCAGCACTGTAGAAAGCATCCTGACTGGTTGCATCTCCGCCTGATACGGCAATAGCACCGCCTACAACCGCAATGCCCTGCAAAGGGTGGTGCGAACTGCCAGACACATCATCGGAGGTGAGCTTCCCTCCCTCCAGGACATATACACCAGGCGGTGTGTGAAAAAAGCTCGGAGGATCATCAGAGACTCCAGCCACCCGAGCCATGGGCTGCTCTCACTGCTACCATCAGGCAGGCGGTATCGCAGCATCAGGACCCACACCAGCCGACTTCATGACAGCTTCTTCCCCCAAGCAATCAGACTTTTGAACTCTTGATCTCTCATGATCAATATACATTAGCACTGCACTTTATTAATCTTATTATCTCACACTGGACTGTCATAAATTATATTCTTTTAACAACACACTGGTAACTGACTATCAACCGACAGCCTGAATGTTAATAAAGTACAATACAAACTACTGTACATTTTATATATATGTAACACTTCTCAGTGGAAGGAGGAGGCGAGAAGCAGATTTCCTGGTTCAGGTAAGCAATTTATTTTCCTCACTGCAACAACTACACTCTTTCAGGGCTTTCACGGTGTTCAATAATTCACTCTAAAAAAATAAACAAACTATTTCACAAAAATAAACTCTCAGCTTCACAACAGGGTCTCTGGTGCCCAGGCTCTCTCGCTCGTCTACCTGCGGTGTAGCTCTATTTATGCCGCTCTCCCCGTGCTCACTGAAATTAGAGACAGGTGTTAGACATAATTTAACTCAGGTGTAAGCGCCCTTACCGCTTTCTCTCTCTCCGGAGAGATGCTTGACCACGCCCCCGCTGCCACATATCCCCACCGCCCGACTCAGGCCGGGGCGGTATCCGGCCTGCATACCACTCCCCCCCATTCCTGGAAAGGAAGTCGGCGACAGCCATCTGCGCTCCCAGTCTGTGGACCACCTTGAACTTAAACGGCTGAAGAGCCAGATACCAACGGGTGATCCGGGCATTGGTATCTTTCATGCGGTGGAGCCACTGGAGTGGGGCGTGATCAGAACAGAGGGTGAAGGCCCGCCCCAACAGGTAGTATCGAAGAGTGAGGACCGCCCACTTGATGGTGAGACACTCCTTTTCCACGGTGCTGTACTTAGTTTCCCTCAACGAGAGCTTACGGCTAATGTACAGAACCGGGCGCTCCTCCCCTTCCACCACCTGCGAGAGCACGGCCCCTATCCCCCAGACTGAAGCATCTGTCTGTAAAACAAAAGGGAGAGAGAAGTCAGGTGAATGTAAAAGCGGCCCCCCGCTTTAACTTGCGTGAACGCCCGCTGACACTGCTTTGTCCACTGGACCGGGTCTGGAGCTCCCTTTTTAGTGAGATCAGTCAGCGGGCTGGTGACGTCCGAATAATTAGGTACGAACCTTCTATAATAGCCAGCCAGCCCCAGGAACTGTCTCACCCCCTTTTTGGTCTTGGGCCTCGGGCAGGTCGCAATCACCGCTGTCTTGTCAATTTGGGGACATACCTGCCCATGGCCCAAGTGGAACCCCAGATACCGTACCTCCACCCGCCCAATTGCACACTTCTTTGGGTTCGCTGTGAGTCCCGCTCGGCGCAGCAATCTCAGAACCGCCCTCAGATGTTGCATGTGCCGCTGCCAATCATTGCTATAAATGATGATGTCATCTAAATAGGCAGCGGCGTAAGCTGAATGCGGTATGAGGATTCGGTCCATGAGACGCTGAAACGTAGCCGGGGCTCCAAACAAACCGAACGGAAGTGTCACAAATTGGTGTAATCCAAACGGTGTGGAGAAGGCGGTTTTCTCACGGGAAATTGGTGTCAAAGGGATCTGCCAATAACCCTTCGTCAAATACAATGTTGAATAAAATTGAGCAGTGCCCAACCGATCGAGCAACACATCAATGCGAGGCATTGGATACGCATCAAATTTAGACACCGCGTTGACTTTCCTATAATCCACACAGAACCATACAGACCCGTCGCTCTCAGGCACTAGAACAACTGGGCTGGACCAATCGCTGTGGGATTCTTCTATTACCCCCATATCGAGCATTGCATCCAATTCTTCCTGAACAATTTTCTTCTTGTGTTCAGGTAATCGATAGGGGCGGCTACGTACCACGACCCCCGGCTCAGTCTCGATGTGGTGATGGATGAGGTTTGCACGTCCTGGTAGAGGGGAGAACACATCTGCAAACTCCTGTTGCAACCTAGCAACTTCCGCGAGTTGACTCGGTGAGAGGTGGTCTCCGCAAGTGACCGGGGTGAACTGTTTATGTTTTGAACTCACCTCCGGTCCGAGCTCCGCCATCTCGGGAACTACCGTAGCCAACGTCACGGGAACCGCCTCCCTCCACAATTTCAGGAGATTGAGGTGGTATATTTGACGTGAGCCCCTCTATCGGTTCGTTTAACCTCATAATCGAGATCTCCCACTCGTCGTGTGACCTCAAATTGTCCTTGCCACTTGGTGAGTAATTTAGAGCTCGATGTGGGAAGCAATACAAGCACTTTATCTCCCGGTGCAAATTCCCTTAACTGAGTTCCCCTGTCATACAGTCGGCGCTGTCGTGCTTGAGCTTGGAGCAAATTCTCCTGTGTTAGCTGTCCCAAAGTGTGGAGTTTTGCTCTAAGATCAAGAACGTATTGAATTTCATTTTTACTCTTTGAAGGTCCCTCCTCCCAGGCATCTCGCAATACATCAAGCATGCCACGTGGGCGTCGCCCATACAGCAGCTCGAATGGGGAGAAGCCAGTGGAGGCTTGCGGGACCTCTCGTACTGCAAATAACAGGGGGTCGAGCCATTTATCCCAATTTCTAGCATCGTCGTGCATGAACTTACGAATCATGTTTTTGAGGGTTTTATTAAATCGTTCCACCAGGCCATCCGTTTGAGGATGGTATACGCTGGTGCGAATCGATTTAATACTTAACAATTCGCACAGTTCGCGTAGTGTCCGTGACATAAACGTTGTGCCCTGATCGGTGAGGATTTCTTTCGGAATCCCCACCCGGGAGATTATTTTGAAGAGTGCCTCCGCAACACTGTGTGCTGAGATGTTGCGAAGAGGCACTGCTTCCGGATAACGCGTTGCATAGTCCACTAAGACCAATACAAAGCGATGTCCACATGCTGACCGTTCTAATGGCCCGACGAGGTCCATTCCAATTCTCTCAAAGGGGACCTCGATCAAAGGGAGAGGGCGCAATGGCACTTTTGGGGTGGCCGGTGGGTTAACCAGCTGGCATTCGTGGCATGCCGCACACCACCTGCGGACATCGCCGCCAATGCCCGGCCAATAGAAATGGGCTATTAGACGGTTCAGTGTTTTCCTTTCTCCTAAGTGACCCGCCATGGGATTATAATGAGCCGCCTGGAATACCATTTCCTGACAGCTCCTTGGAATCAAAAGTTGGGTTGTATCCTCTTTAGTCTGAGCGTCCTGTGTCACTCTATACAACCGCTCATTTATAATCGCAAAATAGGGGTATGAAAGGACGATGTCCGGCTGGAGACATTGACCATCGATGACTCTCACTTGGTCGAAGGCGTGTTTGAGGGTTTCGTCTCATGACTGCTCCATAGGGAAATCCCCCTCAGGGAATTCCCTGAGAAGGGGAGGGGTTGCAGCCTCTCCCCCTCTCTCGTCATTATGATGCGGAGCTGTCGAGGACGGCCCCGGCTCCGCCTCCCCTGCCAGAGCATCGCACATTGCACATCTCCCTAACTTCATACAGGACCCATCTGCACAAATTCCCTTTAATAAGACTCTAAAATCAGGCCAATCAGTCCCCAAAATCAGCGGATGGGTGAGGCGGGAACTAACCACGGCCTGCACTCTATGCTTTTTCCCCCAGAATTTAATCGTCAGGGTCACCACTGGATACTTGTGAATATCCCCATGCACACATTTCACCCTCACTGTTTTAGTTGTGCCCAATGCCTCGGGTTGAACCAAGCATTGGTGGATAGTGGTTTGATTACACCCGGTGTCCACCAACGCTTGGTGAGTACCCCCCTTGACACTTACCGGTATCCGGTACACTCTGGCCCGGTCGGGGCAGCCTGTAGGAGGTCAGAGACCCGCACCACTGTCCCTAGCTCCATCAGAGGGCACTGATCCCGGAAGTGGTCCGGGTCCCCGCACCTCCAGCAGGCTGGCCCAGGTGCTACGCCCGCACTTGTGTCGGTGGGCGCCCCCCCCTGAGGGGGAGAGCGGCGGGGGCATCGGGATAGGGGAAGGTGTCGGCTCCCACACCCGGGGAACTGGTCTCAGTGGCTGAAGTCCTCCTCGTCTGCGTGGGGCAGGAACGGGACCTGGGGAGAGAGCAGAACGAGAGGAGATAGGGGAGGGGAATGAGACAGGGGGAAGAGAAAGAGAGTGGGAGGGCTCTTCCGCCCTCGGGATCGCCGCCATGTGGTCCTCCGCAAGCCGGATGGCTTCCTCCAGCAACGCCGGGCGGTGGCACTGGACCCAATCCGCCGTCCCTTTTGGCAGTTGATGTATTAATTGCTCCAGTACCACCTGGCCGATGATCCCGTCAACGCCGCGGTCCCCCGCTAGCAACCATCTTCGGCAGGTGTCGCAGAGCCATTGGGCGAAGGCAAACGGGCGGTCGGAGCTCTCCAGCTTCAAACTCCGGAAGAGTTGACGACTTTCTTCCGGACTCCGACCAACCTGTTGCAGGATGGCTTTCTTTAAGTCTCCGTAAGCCAGGAGGCTCGTCGCTGGTAGTTGTTGAGCTGTAAGCTGGGCTTCCCCGGACAGTAGCGGTATGAGTCGGGCCACCCACTGGCCGAGCGGCCAGCCCCAGATCTCGGCGGTGCGCTCGAAGAGATCCAGGAACGCCTCTGGGTCGTCCACCGCCCGCATCTTCTGTAACGCAGGTGGGGGTAACGGTGTGTGGGTGTCCGGGGTCGCGGCTGGGGATGCCTCCTGGCTGAGGAGGCTCCGGATCGCCTGTCGGTCCTCTGCTTGAGTGCGCATAAGCTCCACAAACCGGAGGTCTTGATCTTGCTGGAGCTCAAGCAGGGATTGCTGGTGGCTCCGATGTAAGCCAGCGAGGCCTTGGAGGATCTCAGCCAACTGGGAGGACTCTACGGGGCGACTTCCGTCCATCTTCAAACCTTTGTCCCAGGTTTCGGCACCAGTGTAACACTTCTCAGTGGAAGGAGGAGGACGTTTTATTTTCCTTACTGCAACAACTACACTCTTTCAGGGCTTTCACAGTGTTCAATAATTCACTCTAAAAAAATAAACAAACTATTTCACAAAAATAAACTCTCAGCTTCACAACAGGGTCTCTGGTGCCCAGGCTCTCTCTCTTGTCTACCTGCGGTGTGGCTCTATTTATGCCGCTCTCCCCGTGCTCACTGAAATTAGAGACAGGTGTTAGACATAATTTAACTCAGGTGTAAGCGCCCTTACCTCTTTCTCTCTCTCCGGAGAGATGCTTGACCACGCCCCCACTGCCACAATATACTATATATAGTATTTTTTTTTATTGTATAATGTGTATTCTATATTGTGTGTATTGTATAATGTACATTGTATGTTATTATTTGTATATTGTGTTGTGTGTAATTATGTGTATATTAGATTTTAAATTGTGTTGTGTATATTTTATGTTTATTGTAGATTGGTATATGTCTCATCACTGTCACGACTGCTATGTTGCTCGGAACTGCACCCAAGAATTTCACACACTATTGCACTTGTGTATATGGTTGTGTGACAATAAAAGTGATTTGATTTGATTTGATAAACAATTAATGAACATGCACCTATGGAACGGTTGTTAAGACACTAACAGCTTACAGACGGTAGGCAATTAAAGTTACAGTTATAAAAACTTAGGACACTAAGAGACCTTTCTATTGACTCTGAAAAACACCAAAAGAAAGATGCCCAGGATCCCTGCTCATCTGTGTGAACGTGCCTTAGGCATGCTGCATGGAGGCATGAGGACTGCAGATGTGGCCAGGGCAATAAATTACAATGTCCGTACTGTGAGACGCCTTAGACAGCACTACAGGGAGACAGGAAGGACAGCTGATCGTCCTTGCAGTGGCAGACCACATGTAACAACACCTGCACAGGATTGGTACATCCGAATATCATACCTGCGGGACAGGAACAGGATGGCAATAACAACTGCCCGAGTTACACCAGGAACGCACAATCCCTCCATCAGTGCTCAGACTGTCTGCAATAGGCTGAGAGAGGCTGGACTGAGGGCTTGTAGGCCTGTTGTATGGCAGGTCCTTACCAGACATCACTGTAAGTGCCCGCTTACCTCCACCATTATATGTAGGGAAACAGTATGTGTGAGCTAGGAATTAAATTAAACTGTCCTTATTCTACATTATTATGTAAGGAAATGTATAATGGAATTAGTTGCGTTCGACAACCATTATAAATTAGATAAATGACAAATAACTAGATTATTTGTCTGAATAAAATTCTCCACCATTAAAATCGTAATCCAACGTCACAATTTCTATTGTAAGAAATTAGCTTTAATAAGGGAATTATGATTCATTCTCTTATTGGAGTAATATTATTCTCACGGCTTATTGAAAATGTAATTACACATATTTAGGTACAGCTTTGAAGTGAAATCTTTTAAAAACAGGGATGAGATTATCAAAATATACCACAGTCAAATTATCTTTAAAAGGGGAATATGAATAATTAATCATAACTAGTTATAATCAATTATAAATATTTGGATCAGTTAATAGAATGAACTTGATGTAGCTGAATTAACATTACAATCAATTAATCTGTTTGTCCAGCGAACATTCAGTATTGATTGTCTATCAACTCTCAGAAAGGATATTTTTCATGGCCACAGAAAAATAACTCTTTCTTAGCATGTAGCTGTGATCAAATCATTAAATTGATGTTGATTTACAAGCAGACCAGAATCAACTCGCAAGAATGTACACAAAAATTTTATTGAACTAAATCACGAACACATAACTAATCTTAACAAACACATACACACAAATCACGCATACATGGGAAATGGAAAAGTGAAAGTGAATGAAACCGGAACAGAACAGGGGAAAGAAGCTATGACGAGAGTCATTTAACCATCTGAAAGAACCATCAGTTTGTTACTTCAAAGCACCTTTGTTAACAAAGTTGTTCACAGCTTATACTAAACCTCTGTTTAGTTAGTTAATTGTACGATACTTGCAATGCCTTGGCTGTTGAGAGAGAGCCCAGATGCAGTCTCAGGAGAAAGTCTTGGTGGTTCCTTGAGTTGATGGTGTTGAAGTTGCAATCAATTTCTTCCGTGTTGAATGAAGTAATGATGATGAACTTGCGGTGTTAGTTTGACTCCGTTATGGTCGAGGAAGTTACACATGGCTTGATGTGTTAAGGCCTGCCGGCCCGTGACCTCGCGGTTGGACCAGGTGTTTCCGGTCCCACACGAGCAGCAACCATGAGCAGAAGGGAGAAAGGGAAGAGAAAGAGGGAAGAGAGGGGGAGGTCACTCTGACAGTGCCCTTTAACTCCTGAGGGAGGTCACTCCTCTCGAGTTTGGCTTGACCAATGAGAAAGGTGCAATTTTACAGTGGGAAAAGTTCCTTTGTTTGGAAGCTGACTCATTTGCATGATTGGAGTAAGCTAGCAGTTTGTGCCCCTTTATGCTCTGATTAATATAACAAGCATACAATGCATCCTATAAAGGGGTGCTATACTCCAAAGTTTAGGGCATCACACAAGGATTAATTTGACAGGAAGCATGATACCAATAATTTTACATTATCTAGTGGTTCTGTCATAAAGCATGCACAAAATGGTATACAGTACAAAGACACTATACGAGACAGTAATAATCATACACACTATGTCCTGAGGATATGCATGTTCATTTACAGAACAGTTTGTCTATAAATTAATGAAGAAAAGTCTGTTTTATGGGCTTTAGGTGTCTTTCCTATGGGGGAGTGAGTTTCTTCTCCACATTCCTTTGCTTTTGCATGTGGCTACCTTCCCCCACCTGGAATGTCTCTGAGGTCCACTAGTTGCTGGACCTAAGAACTGATAATGATTAGTGGGAGAGCAGACATCTCAGAGTCTGCTTGGGCCTACTTGGACCTTTGCTTGTTACAGTCTTAAGATGTCTGTTGGATTATTCATTAAATAATGAATAATTGTGTGTCTGATTGGTCCAGATGCTACAATCCTCCAGCATGACAATGCCACCAGCCATATTGCTCATTCAGTGCATGATTTCTTGCAAGACAGGAATGTCAGTGTTCTGCCATGGCCAGCGAAGAGCCTGGATCTCAATCCCATTGAGCACATCTGGAACCTGTTGGATCGGAGGATGAGGGCTAGGGCCATTCCCCCCAGAAATGTCTGGGAACTTGCAAGTGCCTTGGTGGAAGAGTGGGGTAACATATCACAGCAAGAACTGGCAAATCTGGTGCAGTCCATGAGGAGGAGATGCACTGCAGTACTTAATGGAGCTGGTGGCCAAACCAGATATTGACTGTTACTGTTAATTTTGACCCCCCCTTTGTTCAGGGACAAATTATTCCATTTCTGTTAGTCACATGTCTGTGAAACTTGTTCAGTTTATGTCTTAGTTGTTGAATCTTTTTATGTTTATACAAATATTTACATATGTTAAGTTTGCTGAAAATAAAAGCAGTTGAAAGTGAGAGGACATTTCTTTTTTTGTTGTTTAGATATATATATATATATTTTGTTTAGATATATATTATTAAAAGTAATCACATTTCAGGCATTCTTACAATAAAAGTTTAACCATGTATTATGCTGCAGTTCTAAAAAAATGTTACCGGCCAAATGGCGAGTTGATTCCTCAAACTCCGGTATTGGTTCTTCTTCGACATACCACGTCTACAGAGGCAGAATATTTGAATATACAGAGGCAGAGCTATATGGCGATTCGCAGGTGGACAGGACACGTTTTGAGCACGCACACGCACTCTCTGAGCAAGAGTGGGGAGATTTCATAAAAAAGCAGCATATGTTTGAAAGCATGCATCCAGTTTTGTGCAAGAGCGAAGGAAATCTGTGTGCGAGTGGAGAGATTCATGCCATGCAAATGGTACATGGATGCATATAAACAGTATTATAATGCCATAGAGCTACTGCCTTTTAAGATGGACTATGGTCAATTAATTTATCTATTAATATATCATTTATCTTCACATTACATTTAATTGTATTTATCTATCATTTGATTTTACTTGGTGAATTTGTAATTTTGTGATGAGGAGGAGGGCGTGGCAGGGCTGTGATGGAGCACGGCCAGCACTGAATTAGCTGATCAGCGAGAGAGCGAGATAAGGGGCAGCCGGAGATGCCAGTTCGAGAGAGAGAGATGCAATCGGCCTCGCTGCACGTGCGTGTGTTTGTTTATGTTTGTTTCATGTTGAGTTTACCATTAAACTTTACATTGACTGTTCAGCTGGTTCCCGCCTCCTCCTTGCCTGTCCTTGAACAGTTACAGTGGTGCCGAAACCTGGGAGGGAGGAAGGATGCGCTGTCACGGAGTCCTCGCCGCTGCCATCCACCAGGGGAGCAGTCGCGGCCGTCTGCCTGGGCACGGAGGGGTCGCTGCCGGCCGGCAAGAGCCGGAGGAACTGCGGCCATCTGCCGAGAAGGCGAGGAGCGGTTCTGTCTGCCAGGGGCCAGAGGACTCACTGCCGTCCACTGGGGGAGGAGCGAGCTGGCATCCACCATAAGGCGGAGGAGCGATTGAGGACCAGGCGACAGCACGTCTGGGAGCCGGCAAGCAAGTTTTTCTCTATCTCTTCTCTCTCTCTCTGTGCATCTCCGCTCACCCTTTCCCTCTCCCCATGCCTCTCCTCGTCTCTCCCCCCAAGTTCACAGGAGGCGGGGTGGACCACTGGCTGACAGAACGGCCAGAAGGGCAGCATCTCCCACCCAGAGATGGGGTGGAGTTTGTCAGACCGGTGGCGCCCCGACCTGAATCAGGCGGGGAGGAGTGTGATGAGGAGGAGGGCGTGGCCGGGCCGTGATGGAGCACGACTGGCGCTGAATCAGCTGATCAGCGGGAGAACGAGATAAGGGGTGGCTGGAGATGCCGGTTCGAGAGAGTGAGACGCACGCAGCCACGCTGCATGTGTGTGTGTTTGTTTAAGTTTGTTTCATGTTGAGTTTACCATTAAACTTTACATTGACTGTTCAGCCAGTTCCCGCCTCCTCCTTGCCCGTCCTTGAACTGTAACAGTTGTAATTATGGGGATAAATAAAGACAGATTTATTTAATCCCAACACAAGTAATCTCAAGCCTAGAGGTTTTTGTAAACCTTTCTATTGTAGTTTTCATGTGAAACATGAAAATGAGAAAAGCATTAAATGAGATGCTCGGAGGACTGCAGTAAAACATATAAACATGCCTTCGAAGGGAAAAGCAGTCAACCCTGGCATATGTTTGGACAGTTCTGCCATAATATTACCACGACCACACATGCATACAGAACTTCATTCATTCTTTCCTCCTCCCATCCCTGTCATCCCTTCCTTCTCTCCTCATTGCTCCTGCTCTCTCCCTCCCTCTCTCTCTTCCACCGGAATACTAATACAAGCTGCTGAGCCTTACATTCCTTAATATGACTCAACACACACCTCCTGGGTTAGCCCTCTGTATTTCTCTTCAAAAGGTTCTTCTTCCTCCAACAGAGCTGGGAGAATGCAGTGACAGAATTTGTTTGAAAAAAAGAAAGGAAGAAACCTTTTCTGGCTTGCTTGAAGCAGGAAGAGTGTGCATGTATGATATGGACAGTATGTGGTTATATTCAATGTTACGGATCTCAAAAGACTCCAATGGACATGACAAGCAAATAAAATGAGCAGGCTTTCTCTTCGATTAGGGGGTAAGAAAAATACTATAAAAAGAGGTAGAGAGATGGTAAGAGAGATAAGGAGGGATAAACAGATGTTTGTTCATGGTTTGGAGAGTGCAAGCGCCACAAGAAAAATGGAGAGAGGGAGGGGTGAGAGAGTTGGGTGGGGAGATACTTGCACTGCATTGTCAAAAAATTATTGAGAAAAAGAGAGAAAAGGACGTCCCCATGCAATTGAAAGAGACTGATACTAAGTGTCCAAGAACTCTGGGAATTGCATTTACATATATTACATTTTCAACCCAGTCTCACGACCAGTGTTGGGTGTAAACCAAGTAAAAAGTAATTAGTTACAGTAATCTAATTACTTTTTAGTCCAACATCTTTAAATTCTTGTAATCAGATTACAGTTACTGACTTTCAATTAATTTTATTACTTTTAAAGGTGCACTCAGTATTTTTTTCCTCATTAAAAAAGTTGAACTTGAATTGTAATTTTGCAATATATGTAGGAAATTATGACCACTCACATTAAATTTAAGACTAGTACCATATCAGTAACCTTATAAAAGCTGTTTTATTCTACATGGAGAGGGTCCGCACATGGGGGCTGCCATGTTAGAATCACATGACCAGCTGAATACTACTCACTTAATCTCAGTAATCATCCTGTTATTTGACACTTTACTAATTGATTAAAGTAATCATGGCTGACTGTGAATACTACATGTCTACAATGGCATCTGAAACTGAAAACTATTCATTTTAAATGATGCTGCATCCAAGCTGCTAGGTGTCAGTGTAAGACCAAGATGACACAAAGACTGAGTGCCAAAGTTACTGAGTGCAGCTTAAAGTACATTGTAGAGTTATGCTTATTTCTAGTATATTATTTATGTAGAATACATGAATTATTGCCCCTTAATGAGTCACTGTGACGAAGAAATGTGCTGAGTGTATGACTTGTGTGTAACAATGAACAAGATAGAAATATAGACAATATTTTGAATTTTTTGAGCTGAAAAGTGTTTTAGAAAGTAACTTAAAAGTAAATTAATTTATAATGTAATTACTTTTTCAACGAAACTGTTAGGCCGATGCCAAGATGTCTGATAGCCAGATATCCCACGCTTATCACTGCGTGTCATTTTCTATTGCCAGGTATGTTTCTTTGACTTGTCTTTTATTTTTAGGAATGTTTGTTTATTCTGATCATGTGTGAAATTGGCTTTGATTGATTTTGTAACTTATGTTTTAAATCCTACCTGACAAATAAATTGTTACTTTTTGATTTATTCGGTATTCCTCCTAAATCATTTATCACCGGTAGATTCAAGGGATGCCTTTTGTTACCGCAAACTTATGTCCAGGATAATGATCATTACTGGAGATTATGAATAGGAGAAAACCACGTAAGACTACCAATCACTGCTTATCACCATCTTAGCAAGTTGTGACTAAATTAAACTATCATCTGGTTATGAGCAAGCAGTAGGCGGCCGAACCAGATGATATTAGTAAACTCTGCAACCGCTGACTATGAACGGAACTGGCGATTTTGTGTCAATGAGATCTATGTAATTAATCGGCCGGCATATGACTCTGAGCAACAATCGGGACCCGAATGAAAGGATAACGAAAGTTAGGACGATTCAGAGTAATCAATAACTTAAAAAGATTAAATTAAAAGAATGATCAGAAATCAATTAGATCTTAAATCTAAATTAGAGGTTCAACTTAAATTGGAGTCAGATTAATATAAAATTGGAGTAAGATAAAATTAATAACTCAATTGATAAAGTGTTTTTGTTTCAGCACTCAGAAAAGACAGAACAACGCAGAAAACTTCAGCCATTTTATTGGAATCCAACATCGGACTAATAGTTTGGCCCCTTTTACAAGTGGTGACCCCGACGTGATCTCCAGCGAGCGAGTGACGTCTTTTCAGCACGACATCCTGTCTTGTATAGTGTATGAGGTTTGAGCTTCTACTTCTCTGTTTCCAGCTGCTGTGAAGTAACAGAGGACTTTTCCATGGGACAGAAAAAACATTCTGGGGAGTGTACCACTGGACGCAGAGGCTTCGCCATAGTGGGATGACACCTTCTATGAGCAAAGCACCCAAGCTGTGGTCGACATGATGGAACTGGCACAAAGAATCATCCGACAAACTGAGTACCACCTCGCTCAAGCACAGGTGGAGGCTAACCTAGCCCGAAAGACTGCAAAAATCCTGTCCAGCTCATCCACCCGCTCTGCACAATATGCCTATACCTGGTGGGACTGGATAATCCATGGATGCACGGTGGGCTATGCTCTAATCTTCACCTAAACACAAAAACAGCAGCAAGACATAGATAATAATAAAAAATAAAAAAATAGTTATACACATACGTACATACACACACAGACACACACATAAATACATACACACATACACATACATAGTGCAATCTAATACAAGTCTGTAATCTGTTATGTACAGTGCAAATACAAATCTGTTATGTACAGTGCAAATGTTTTTAGTTTTGTTTTGTTTTGTTTGTTTGTTTGTTTTTTGTTGTTTTTTTTTCAGAGGAATGAAATGACAGAAGAGGTTGGATGTGTTGGATAAATATAAAAAAAGACTAAACTGTGTATTGCACATAGTTATTGCTCAATGGGGCAATTTAACTGTTCATGAGATGGATAGCCTGAGGGAAAAAACTGTTCCTGTGCCTGATGGTTCTGGTGCTCAGAGCTCTGAAGCGTCAACCAGATGGCAACAGTTCAAAAAGGCAGTGGGCAGGGTGAGTGGGGTCCAGAGTGATTTTTCCAGCCTTTTTCCTCACTCTGGAAGTGATAGTTCTTGAAGGGAGGGCAGGGGGCAACCAATAATCCTCTCAGCAGTCTGAACTGTCCTTTGTAGTCTTCTGATATCCGATTTCGTAGCTGAACCAAACCAGACAGTTATTGAAGTGCAGAGGACAGACTCAATGACTGCTGAGTAGAGCTGGATCAGCATTGCCTGTGGTAGGTTGAACTTCCTCAACTGCAAAGGATGTACAACCTCTGCTGGGCCTTTTTCACAATGGAGTCAATGTGGGTCTCCCACATAAAGTCCTGTGAGATGGTAGTGCCCAGGAACCTGAATTACTGTTTAGAATGGTGAGGGGGGACAGTGTTGGGGTGTACCTCCTAAAGTCCACAATAATCTCCACCGTTTTGAGTGTGTTCAGCTCCAGGTTGTTTTGACTGCACCAGACAGCCAGCTGTTTAACCTCCCTTCTGTATGCAGACTCATCGTCATCTCGGATGAAGCCGATGACAGTGGCATTGTCTGCAAACTTCAGGAGCTTGACAGAGGGGTCCTTGGTGATGCAGTCATTGGTGTAGAGAGAGAAGAGTAGTGGGGAGAGCACACATCCCAGTGCTGATTGTACAGGTGCTGGAAGTGAATTTCCCTTGTCTCACAAGCTGCTACCTGTCCGTCAGAAAGCTGGTAATCCACTGACAGATAGGCGTGGGAACAGAGAGTTGGTGTAGTTTAGTCTAGAGTATAGCTGGGATGATGGTGTTGAAAGCCAAACTGAAGTCCACAAAAAGGATCCTTGCATATGTCCCTGGTCTGTCCAGATGTTGCAGGATATGATGCAATCCCATGTTGACTGCATCCCCCACAGACCTGTTTGCTCGATAAGCAAATTGAAGGGGATCTAGAAAGGGTCCAGTGATGTCCTTCAGGTGGGCCCATACCAGTCTCTCAAATAATTTCATGACCACAAATGTCAAGGAGACAGGTCTGTAGTCATTAAGTCCTGTGATTTTTGGTTTCTTTGGGACAGGAATGATGATTGAGCATTTGAAGCAGCATGGGACTTCACAGTGCTTCAGTGATCTATTGAAGATCTGTGTGAAGACGAGGGCCAGCTGGTTAGCACAGGATCTAAGACACCCAGGTGAAATGCCATCTGGGCCTGAAGCTTTCCTAGTCTTTTGTTTCCGAAAGACATGGCACACCTCCTCTTCACAGATCTTAAGTGCAGGTTGAGTACCAGGAGGGGGGAGGAGGGAGGTTGCAGGAGGTGTTGGTGTTTGTGTGAAGTGAAGGTCAGGGCGGGTGTGAGATTGGGCCTTTCAAATCTACAGTAGAACTCATTCAGGTTGTCAGCCAGTTGTTGGTCCACCACAGGGTTGGGGGTAGGAGTCCTGTAATTCGTAAATTTTTTCATGCCACTCCACACTGATGCAGGGTCATTAGCTGAAAACTTGTTTTTCAGCTTCTCAGAGTATCATCTTTTAGCCACTCTGATTTCCTTATTCAGTGTGTTCTTAGCCTGATTGTACAAGACTTTATCCCCACCTCTGTAAGCATCCTCTTTGACATGACGAAGCTGCCTGAGTTCTTCTGTAAACCGTGGTAATCCAACCTGGCAAATAAATTGTTACTTTGTGATTTATTCAGTATTCCTCTAAAATCATTTATCACCGGTAGATTCGAGGGACGCCTTTTGTTACGCAAACTTATGTCCAGGATAATGATCATTACTGGAGCTTATGAATAGGAGAAAACCTCGTAAGACTACCAGTCACTGCTTATCACCGTCTTAGCAAGTTGTATGAAACATGACTAAATAAAACTATCATCTGGTTATGAGCAAGCAGTAGGCGGCCGAACCAGATGATATTAGTAAACCCTGCAACCGCTGACTATGAACGGATCTGGCAATTTTGTGTCCGTGAGATTTATGTAATTATGACACTGAGCGACAATCAGGACCCGAATGAAAGGATAATGAAAGTTGGAACTTAAAAAGATTAAATTAAAAGAATGATCAGAAATCAATTAGAACTTAAATCTAAATTAGAGGTTCAATTTAAATTGGAGTCAGATTAATATAAAATTGAGTCAGATAAAATTCAGACAACATCTGAACTCTCTCACAAAAGCTGAAATCTAGTCCTGAATATCACCACGTGTGATAAATTGCAAATCGCCTTTGCATTGTTTTACAAATCTGAAATCTTCACCTGAATATCACCACAGTGTGATAAATTCATTTGGTATACAATGTTTTCTGTCTGGATATTTAAGGAAGGTTGGCAAGGAACTTGGGGAGTTTGTAGTCAGATATCCCATGCTTATCACTGCGTGTCATTTTCTATTGCCAGGTATGTTTCTTTGACTTGTCTTTTATTTTTAGGAATGTTTGTTTATTTTGATCATGTGTGAAATTGGCTTTGATTGATTTTGTAACTTACGTTTTAAATCCTACCTGGCAAATAAATTGTTACTTTTTGATTTAGTCGGTATTCCTCCTAAATCATTTATCACTGGTAGATTCGAGGGATGCCTTTTGTTACCACAAACTTATGTCCAGGAGAAAACCACGTAAGACTACCAGTCACTGCTTATTACCGTCTTAGCAAGTTGTATGAAACGTGACTAAATAAAACTATCATCTGGTTATGAGCAAGCAGTAGGCGGCCGAACCAGATGATATTAGTAAACCCTGCAACTGCTGACTATGAACGGAACTGGCGATTTTGTGTCCATGAGATCTATATAATTAATCGGCCGGCATATGACTCTGAGCGAATGAAAGGACAATGAAAGTTAGGATGATTCAGAGTAATCAATAATTAAAAAAATTAAATTAAAGAAATTAGAGGTTCAACTTAAATTGGAGTCAGATAAATTGAGTAAGAGTCAACTGATAAAGTGCTTTTGCTTCAGCTCTCAGAAAAGACAGAACAACGCAGAAACCTTCAGCCATTTTATTGGAAACTGACATCGGACTAATAGTTAGGCCTCTTTTACAAAGTAATTAGTAAAGTAATCTGATTGCAATTTTAGGGAAATAATTAGTAATTTGTAGTGGATTACTATTTTTTAAGTAACTTCAACTCTGCTCATGACAAGTCATAATATTTGAACAAAATGGCAAAATTGTAAGAAATCGTATGAGTTGGCCTGTACAAAAACATACAACTACTCTCATAGAGAAAAATAAACAAACCAATGAACAATGGCCCTTATTCATGAAACAAGAGTAGAACAAATTTGTGTGTAAAACTGTTCATGAATCCATTGTTACAGTACGTAAATTGTCCCATTGAATTCAATGGTCAAATTTACGTAAGAATGGTTCTACTAACAATGAAAGAACAAATTTGTTCTGCTCATATTTCATGAGGGAGTCAATTGTTATTGCAAGATCATAAGTTTAACCCCTAACCTAAACCTTACCATGATTTGAATAGGAAAATAACTTTTGAATACCACAGAAGAAAGAAAACATCAGATTTTGGAACAAGACGAGGGAAGCATATTACAGGTTATTGACACTAAACTAATTTAGTTCACAGACATTTAGTTTCTTAAAATAAAGTGTTCGATAGGAGGCTAGCTAAAAATGTATACCTTTATTGTATTCGATTAAAAATCATATAGCTTTCCCTACAAACCAAGTCGTAAGATTTCTAACGATTTCGCCTAGATCTTGACTGAATTTTTTTGAATTGTCACAAGACTATGTCGTACATTTATGCATTTGGCAGATGCTTTTATCCAATGAGACTTACAGTGCATTTAAGGTTTACATTTTATTGTGTTTTCCCTGAGAATCGAAGAGCAGTTGAGCTACAGGAACGCTACATATTACAAATGCATCTAATCTCTGCAATATATGAATTGTCTCATTGTTGTCATTTACATTTTTCAATGTCAAGATCAGGTATGTGATACCATTACCCATAGTATTGATTGCTAAGGGTTGCATGATGACATAAGTAACAGTAAAGAGATTTCGCACACCCAATCTCGCCATTTCACAGACACACTGACTTAGTGACTGACTAACTCTGATATCTCTCTGGTGAGAGTATGTGGAGTGGAGGGGGGGTTTAGTGAGGCAAGGAGGGAGGGTAGATGACGGTGGCGAGTGTGTTGGCACACACACACTTGCACACAACCTTACGGAGACAGGAGAGGAGAGAATTAGAAACGCGGAGAACAGGAAGAAGAGTGAGAAAGAGAGAGAGAGAAGGAGAGAATGTCTGCTGAGAGGGTGGCTCTTCCTTGCTCACAAACCGGCCCTCGCTGAGACATCATGGGCTGTATTGGCTCCCGGACCATCAGTAAGACCCTCTTCGTTTGATTTCCTTTCTTTTGCAGGTTGAAAGGAGAGGAACCAGGGGTAGGGGAGTGATAGCCGATGCTCACACACATCCCCCTCTTGGGGAAAACGTGTGTGTTTCTATGGAAACCTTTTGGTTAAAGGCTGTTTGTCCTCCAGGCTTTGACAGTGATTCAGCACGCTGTTAACAGGAAGCCGGGAAAGAGGTGGTGGCTTTTGCATGCTGTGTGCATTTACAACCTAGTGTGTCTGGAATTGATGTCCACATATGTGTCCGTGTGCATGCAGTAGGTGCAGACAGACAGACTGTTGACACTAAAAGGATGAGATAGTTAAGATATAAAGTGGCTTTTATGTGATCAGTGCGCATATGGTCTAGAACTTGGAGAGTGCATATGAAAAATTGAATGCTTTGCAAGGATTTGTCTCAAATATATCTGACACCATGCTAAGGTCATGTCAGGAGCTGTTTGTGTGAAAATAGCAGCTGTTCACAGGTCTGTGCGCGCTGTGTGTGAGCCAGTGCGCGCGCTACCTTGCAGGCGTGCATGCATCACTCTAATTATCAGAGAAAAGAGGGTGTTTTTCGGTGTTAAAGAAAATAATACATTAAATAACGATCAGGTGTGACACAAAGCCGGCGGACACGCCACACATGTAGGTCAAATTCTGCAACATCAACAGTGCAAGTGGGCTCTGTAAGTGTTCGATAACTCGTGTGACTTGCACCTGTTCCCGCCAAACGCGCTGGATACGCTTTAACACAATGTGCTGCAGCCACTGATGACAAACTGCTGATGTTTTGGCGCGATTAATATTCTGCTGTAACCATGAGACGATAGCAGGCTGCCCTCCCTGGGAGAGAAGATGCAACATTGTTCCTCTTAAATGTGTTTTATTATTTTTAATGATATGAGTATACACCAATAAGACAAACATTTCGCGAGGGCACCGTATCAAAACAAACAGAGACAGCTCGCAGAGCCTGTGATAAATAAAAAATGCTGCTGTATTTGACCTTTGATTGTCATTGAGCTATAACGTCACAGAAACAGTGATACTCTGTGCAGAAAACTGAGATATATTTAGCTAAAAAGCTATCAAAACACCTCAGCAGAAAATCAAAGTGTTACATATTGGCTAATTAGGGAAGCCCATATAACCTCCTGAGAGAAGTAAATGCACCTCTCTCAGAAATAGATGGTATTGAATTATTTTAGACTGAAAAGCTAAATATCTTTAAGTTCTTAGGCTGAAACTTGTTGGATACCTAATATGTGTTCTGGCATGGATGACATATTTAGTGTGTTTGGCTATAAATAGAGTCTACTTTACTCTGACCAGAGAGAGGACAAGATGCATGCTAATAATATGGGTCAAAAGCCTCGTATAGGTCTACAGTGGTTCACCCCTTTATTTAGAGTGAAGGAAACACTTTTCATTCGGGAAGAAGAAATGTATGCTCTGTCGGCATGTTGCACTGATGATCATAATAGCTTAATCCAAGGCCCTGATATCGATTTTAGTTATTCTTGACTTAGGCTTACAAAGAGAACAGTTGCTATTGTAAGAACATTCTTAGACCTACTACACTGATCATCACAACAAAGTCTTAAGAAATAACAAATGTTATTGGATAAATATATATATATATATATATTGCATTTGAATTATGCTTGCAAGGTCATGTATTTTGCATTGTCAAAGACAAGGTTCTGGGTATGTGAGCTCTTTAAGAGTCCTTTATGCCCTATAGAAGTAATTATACAGCTATCAATTCTTTCACATAATCGTATAATTTCACTATTAAATGAATCAACCGCAGCCTTTAAAGAGCACTTCTAAAATACCTGAATTTGTTGACAGCTCAGGGCGATTGCAATTAACTAATCCAAGTTTTAAAACAGAAATAACCTATTTTAATATATACTGTATATTAAAATAGGGTATTATATTAAAATGTATATATTAAAATACACTATTTTAATATATATATTGTGCATTCAGAAAGTATTTAGACCCCTTCAGACCCCTTCAGACCCCTTCATTTTCATGCTGCAGCCTTATGCTAAAATGCTTTAAATATTTTTTTTCCACATCAATCTACACTTCATACCCCAAAATGACAAAGCAAAAAAACAGATTTTTGATAACTTTGCAAATTTATTAAAAAGAAAAAACTGAAATATCACACTGACATAAGTATTCAGAGCCTTAACTCAGTACTTAGCTGAAGCACCTTTGGCTGTGATTACAGCCTCAAGTCTTTTTGGGTATGATGCCACAAGATTTGCACACCTGGATTCTTGAGGATTCTCTGCAGATCCTCTCAAGCTCTGTCAGGTTGGACGGGGACCGTTGGTGGACAGCCATTTTCAGGTCTCTCCAGAGATGATCGATTGGGTTCAAGTCTGGGCCATTGTCCTGTTGGAAGGTGAACCATCGGCCCAGTCTGAGGTCCTGAGCACTCTGGACTAGGCCTGTTGCGATTCTTAAATAATCGTCTGAGCACGGTTATTTGATCTAACCGCAGTTATTTGAGATAACCGCGATTATTGTGCACTTCAAATTCCAATCACATTTAATGCCCAAATAAGGGAATTTTAAGCAAATATATAGGCTAAATGTCGTCAACGGCACGTTTGTGTGTCATTCAGTTGATCTCCAAGTGTTACAGTCTGGAAGAGCGTTTGAAGCACTTCTCAAGTGCTCTGATGCATGCGCTGTCAGCAAAGGGTCACACCAAAATCCCGTGAAAATATAAACAAACAAATATAAACTTTACTTTAAACGATCGTATAATGACAAATGTTTCTGGTCATTGTGAATTAATATAAGCAGTGTTAATGACGCAGAGACACACTGGAGGAGACACACACTTACTCTGTTTCTGTGGAGTGATCAAATAATGAAACAAAATGAGGGCTCGTGGGTTTAATCAAAGACCACTAAAATAATGTGCGAAAGTGAAGAAATTAGGACAGCAATATTTTACTATTGCAAAATATAATATAAATATAAAAACAAATATATCTTTTATTTTTTATAAACAAAATTTAGCCTATAATATAAAATACAGGTGTTCCAGAACAACAGTGAAATGTAAAACTGACCAAAACCAAAGTTGACCAAAACGAGAGACATATTTTAAGTATTTAGAAATATTTTGATATTTTTCATGTCATTCATGCGTTTTTAAAGCCTTAAAAGGAAATCATCTATCCCCATGTTATTATTTGATTTATATCTTTGAAGTTAAATATGAAATATGTCAATTTATATGACAATCGTGAAAGCGCTAAAACAGACAATTAATCGTCATAATCGCAATTATTTGTTTGACAATTAATCGTCAGCCAAATTTCTTAATCGTGACAGCCCTACTCTGGACCAGGTTTTCATTAAGAATATCTCTGTATTTTGCTGCGTTCAGCTTTCCTTCAACCCTGACCAGTCCCCCAGTCCCTGCCGCTGAAAAACACCCCCACTGCATGATGCCACCACCACCATGCTTCATCGTTGGAATGGTATTGCGCAGGTGATGAGCGGTGCCCAGTTTCCTCCAGACATGATGCTTGGAATTGAGGCCAAACAGTTCAATCTTCGTTTCATCAGACCAGAGAATCTTGTTTCTCACAGTCTGAGAGTCCTTTAGGTGCATTTTCATGAGTCTTGCACTGAGGAGAGGCTTTCATCTGGCAACTCTGCAATAAAGCCCAGATCGGTGGAATGTTGTAGTAATGGTTGTCCTTCTCAAAGTTTCACCCATATCCACACATGATCTCTGGAGCTCAACCAGAGTGACCATCAGGTTCTTGGTCACCTCTCTTACCAAGGCCCTTCTCCCCTGATTGCTCAGTTTGGCCGGGCGGATAGCTCTAGGAAGAGTCCTGCTTGTTCCGAACTTCTTCCATTTAAGAATTATGGAGGCCACTGTGCTCTTGGGAACCTTCAGTGCAGCAGAAATTTTTTGTAGCCTTCCCCAGATCTGTGCCTCGACACAATCCTGTCTCTGAGCTCTGCAGGCAGTTCCTTTGACCTCATGGCTTGGTTTTGCTCTGATATGCATTTTCAGCTGCGAGACCTTATATAGACAGGTGTGTGCCTTTCCAAATCATGTCCAATCAATTGAATTTGCCACAGGTGGACTCTAATCAAAGTGTAGAAACATCTCAAAGATGATCCAGAGAAATGGGATGCACCTAAGCTAAATTTCAAGTGTCATAGCAAAGGGTCTGAATACTTATGTCAATGTGATATTTCAGTTTATTCTTTTTAATAAATTTGCAAAGTTATCAAAAATCTGGTTTTTGCTTTGTCATTATGAGGTACGGAGTGTAGATTGATGTGAAATAAAAAATAATTTAAAGCATTTTAGCATAAGGCTGCAAAATAACAAAAATGAAGGGGTCTGAATACTTTCTGAATGCACTGTATATACAGTGTGTGTATATATATATATATATATATATATATATATATATATATATACACACACACACACACACACACACACACACACACACACACACACATAGCTACAATTGAAATTCAATTTGTAAGTCATTCTGGATAAAAAAGCATGTGCTAAATTAATACATGTAAATGAGTAGTTGATGTTCAACAAGTCCACTGACATTTTTTTATCAACAGCAAGATTTTAAGTTAAAATCTACTGTATATGACTGTATAAGGGGAAGAGTATATTTAAGGTACTGTGACCAGTAACCATTTCTAAAAACTAATTTTAACCATTTTTAATCAACTTTTTGCCTTCACTAGTTCATTAAATGGTTGGTGTGACCAATTAATTTTAAAAAGTACAAATATTAAATGTAGTCTCTCGCTAAAAACGGCATACTAATTATAAAAATTGCAAAGGCTATTTAAAATAGTTTTATGATTACAATATTTACATGTAGGCTATCAGTACAGGGCATGTTAACTTACCAAAAGTATTTTAAGTCAACAATCCAATTCCAAATGCAAATGTACATTTGAGCATGTATTTGTTTTTCACTGGTCTATGAGTGAGTAATTTTGTGTGGGTGTGTTTGGAAGGGCTTCAGGTGGATGGCTCAGCTCTTGGCACTAGTGCCAGTGTTTGCACTGGGTCGCTCACTGTACGTGTTTGATCTGTTCTGAGCTATTGCGTTACTCAGGGATGCCTCTTTGTATTGATTTAATTTCAAGCTCCGAAAGAAGGTCAGACAAGCTGACATACACATGGTCTCGTTCTACCTTTCTCTCTCTCCCTCTCTCTCTCTCTCTCTCTCTCTCTCTCTCTCACACACACACACACACACACACACACACACACTTAATCTCATGTTTCTACAATATGTGTCTGTGCGTTTGCAGGTGATTGCATGATCCACCTTGGGTGGTGACAGACATGGTCCTAGTTGACTGGCTCACCATGATTGAGAGGTTTTCTCCTTAAGAAGGTGGAGACAGGGCAAAAGGAATCACACAGAGAGAGAGAGAGAGAGAGAGAGAAGGAGGTACTGCAACAGAATGAGTCAGATGAGAGAAGGGAAGGAGGGAGGGAGAGAAAGAGGGGGATTGAGGCACATGCAAGGAGTGATAAACTAGAAGTTTTCAAATGACTTCTGCTAAATTTCTAAGTTTTATCACCTCTTATGCTTGGGCCAGTTTTATGTGTCAATTAATATTGATCGCTGGCATCCAGTTTCAGCTGTCTGTTCATTCAAAACTAGTTTGGGACAGTAGCAACAGTTTAAGGTCTGTTTTCCTTAATAGTCTTCCCTTTCAAAGTGTTAAATGTTTTGATTCTAAAATACTTCTATAGCTTTAATATAAAGAGGAAACTATAAGTATGCAATTTGTAGACAGATTTCTTCTGTGGCTTTTGAGCATCCAACAAGCCTGACCAAGTAACACTGGCTCAACCAATCTTTCTTTCTTTCTTTCTTTCTTTCTTTCTTTCTTTCTTTCTTTCTTCCTCCCTCCCTCCCTCCCTCCCTCCCTCCTCTCTTTCTTTCTTTCTTCCCTCATTTCTTTCTTTCTTTCTTTCTTTCTTTCTACTCTCCTTCCTTCCCTCCATCCTTTCTTTCTTTCTTTCTTTCTTTCTTTCTTCCCTCACTCCCTCCCTTCTTTCTTTCTTTCTCTTTCTTTCTTTCTTTCTAAATAAATAAATAAATCCAACATGATCAAACGGGAATACAGCATGTACCGGCACCCTGACATCAAACCCATTCTGCTGAGTTACTAACAAGCGACAAAACTGATAGTGTGTTCCATCAGCAGTCTTAGAGACCTGGGTTCTCATCCTGTGTTGAAACCAGGAAGTAATCATGTTCACATCAGATTTTAACTCCACTGATGGTTAGGTTTAGGGTAAATGTACTGTCTGACTCTGTGCTTTCTCTCTCTCTACTCAAGTCAAGCCATTTTTATTTGTATAGCGCTTTTCACAATATACATCGTTTCAAAGCAGCTTTACAGAAAATCATGCTATAATGCTGCATTCCATTCAAGCCGGATGTGGGATATTCCTACTTGATATCTCTGATATCTGACCATAAAGAGATTCCATTGCCAAAAACTCAGAAGATGACATGTAAGGAAACAAAACTGTAATGCTCCCGTTAGCTTAGCAGGGGTTTGACTGTCACCAGAGATGTCTCCTATCAACCCAACTGATAAACAATGCTGCAGCACTAGCAGTGTATAATTTACCATGTTTTGAACACCTGTGTCAGCAAATGCATGCTAAAAAAGCTTTAATATTATGTTATGTATGAACTTTGACTCATTTATCGATATTATTTAATAAAAGTGAATATTTATCACTTTGTATATCTCCCTGGGTGCCAACATGTTTGTGTGACGTCATGCACCTGCATCTTGGAATTTCGACTTCAAGTGGCATTCCATTGCACTTTTCCTAGTAGGAAGTTAGAAAATTCAGCTTTCCGAGATGAATGGAATGCAGCATAATGTCTAATGTTTTAAATGTTTTAAACTCTCTGAAACTCTATTCCCTCTCCGATTCTGTGCTCTCTTTCTTTAACTCTGTGTTCTCTCACCTGTCTTTTCAGTCTGTTTATTACTTCTGTTGTCTTCCATTTTTCTATTATACCACTTTCCATAGCTTTCTTTCCTTCATTCATGCATTCAGTCTGTCTTATCTTCTTTGTCTAAGTCTTTCCTTTCGCCCCCCCCCCCCAACCCCCTTTTGGCTGAGTAGTGGAGGTGAGTCAGCCTCTTGGACTTCACTCCTAATCAGAGTCACTGTGAGCACCGTGTGTCATAGTTCTTGCAAGACATGTGTCTCACTTTTCTAAATCCATATTTCTTTTACTATCTCTTTTGCTTACTCTTTGACTCTCCCTTTCTCTTGCTGCTGAATGAAATATCAAAGATGGCTGATGGTTCCTAAACGTTCTAGCCAGATTGTGCCATGGTCCAGCTATTCTTCCATGCAGTTCTAGGCAATGCAGATCCTTGTGATGTGAGCAGATACCACCAGGCTTTTGATGGGTGTCTAGGAATCTTCCTTCCTATTCTTTTTCATAACCTCTGTGTTGTTTATAGACATTAGCTTTTATCCTCATCACATGCATATTGTTTATCCTCTCTGACTGCTTCTTTCTCTGTATCTCTCACTCTCTCTTTCCTTCACCCTCAGGCTCCAGACCTCATAATGCATAGTGTTACACTCAGACATAAATGTAGATGGGCAGGGTAAACAGTGCAGCGGCCATGTGGCACTTAGTGACCTTGGATGTGATGGCTTCCATCCATCCATCCACCCATCCACCCACCCATCCATCCATCCATCCATCCATCCATATACCCACCCACCCACGCATCCATCCATATTCCCACCCATCCATCCATCCATTCATCCTTGTACTAATCTTAGCATCGGTTCTCATTCTCTATCCTGCTACTTCTGCCTGTCTCCTTTGTAATTGATTATGGGTAGATCTGTTTTACCTTAACTCACTTTATCTGTCTTCCTCTGTTACTCCTCACTCTCCTTCATTGCTCTCCTTAGAGTTCCGCTGCTCTGCATGGCTCTATCTGTCTCTCCAGAGTGGGTTAGGTTGATTGAGGAAATGGCCCTAAGGCCCAAAGGCTCTTCTGTACTTACAGAGAGAGAGAGAGAGAGAGAGAGAGAGAGAGAGAGAGAGAGCCCAGCAATTAAAAGACACACACACACACACACACACACACATACATTATGCACTGGATGCAGTTAATGCACCCTGAGATCCAAATCAGTCTTGAGTGGGAAAAAAAAGATGCAGATAGAACAAGAACTGGTACATTCTGTTTTGATGTGATTAGCCCCATCACAATATTGTTATTGCATTGTGCCAACGTTTTAGGACTGCTGTAAATGAGTTCAATGAATCAAGCCTGAGCTCGACTCAATTTCAGTGATATTGAGCTGAATTAAACAGAGCTAAATTGAAGAGAGAGACAAGAGAGTGAGAAAGTGCAGGCACTACAGCAAGACATCATCTGTGGGTTGAATTTTGGAATGAAAATTAAAGGGATAGTTCACTCAAAAATAAAACTTCTGTTGTTATTTACTCACCCTCATGTTGTTCAAAACCCCCCAAAAATTATTTCTTCTGTTGATCACAAAAGGAGATATATGGCAGAATGACAGCCTCAGTCACCATTCACTTTCACTGTATGGAAAAGAGATGCAATGAAAGTGAATTTTTGGGTGAACTGTCCCTTTAAAAGGCCCAGTGTGATGAGATTGACTGGTCAAAAGTCTTGTCATGGACAGCAGGGAAAAACAATGCGAAATGCAAATAATTAGATGCAACTATTGTGCAATAGATGCAATTGTGCATAGTTAGGATTGCAAAATAAAAACTGTCCACTTTTAAAAGGGACGAGAAAACACTTTCCATATCTTTTGTCGTTGACGTTCAATCAAACTCTGTGGCATATTATTCAAGGTAATACTAATAAATCATGTTAGATTTTAGGCATGTTATTGTTTACTTTAATACAAAAAACAATCTTGGTACTGTGTTGTCACCACTTGATGATGAATGTAATATGTGGGTCCTGAAGCTAAACCTGTTGAGATTGATGATTGTTTCTATTTGATATGGATGATTGTTTATTAGGTGGTCTGTTTCAAGTATTGTTATGAGTTTTGTCACAGAATGGTGATGATTTGTTTATTGAAGTGTCTTAAAAACACTGTCATTATGGAACAATATTATTACTTATGCTGGTCTGTGTTTATACAGCCTCTTATGTTACAGGGCAATTTTTCAGGCACATCATTCAAAATGTTAGTGCAAACTGGGTTACGTGTCATTTCTAGTTTGTCATTTGGAATGAGTCATTGTAAACTCAAACAACATCAATATTTATTTCATAATCAAAATGATGCAGAAGTCATCATACAGATGATCACAAATATAGAGGAAGCAAACACAGAATTATGAGCTTAATAAATAAGATTTTAATATTTAAAGATTTCTCTTTGCTTCATAATAGCCCAATTTCTTCAGAACACGTTATGCTTGTAGCATGTGCTCCTTTGAGCACTGTTAAATTAAATTCAGCATCTCTTACAAGCCTATTCTTGAGATACAAATGTGTAATTATTAGGATCAATTGCATCATGCAGTTCAATCACTACATGTTTTTATAATTTTATTGGAGTGATGAGATATAAAAGCATGATACAACAAATCTCTTTCCCCACTGAGTGCTGGCGGTTTTGGATGGATAATTAATCTAATTTTAGGTCTTTGTGTGAATGTCAGCAGAAAATATAGCAAGGAGCTGTCAGTTTGACTTAGCCTATAAAGGTTGCGTAAGCCAAATGCCTATTCCTGCATCTCTCTCTTTCTGTTTCCCTACAGCGGCAGATGCAGTTCCCGTTCAAAAAGATGGGGAGCAGGTAAGTAAAACTACAGTGCTTTGCATAAGATTTGCTCTGAACCTGTACCATTTTGTGGGCTTAAGCTCTGATGGCTTTAAGTATCACATCTAAATGACGTCCTTGTGCTGCAAAAATGGTCTTCAGTGGTGGCTGAGCTACACTGTCACCCACAAGCTCAAAGTTGGTTGGTTACATAATTGCAATTAATTACAAATTAACATAATTACTTAATTGCATTTCATGTTAATATCTGCAACCTTTTGACCTTTTTTTTTTTTTTTACTTCAAAATGCTATGGGAAATCAAACTAAACTAACTTAATTTAAATAACACCTTATTTTTTATAGGTCTAGTTATAATATTCTAACTGTAACTATGAGTAGACCACTTTTTAAGCTGTGACTGTGCTTCTAGTGAAAATATTTGTTTCCCTGTCTGTCACTCACTTGACGTTGTGTCGATGTAGTGACACTAGGGGTCACTCTTGGGAGCCCCAAACACCTCTGCTTTTTTGAAAAAAGGCCAATGAGAATTGGCGAGTGGAATTTGCATGCCACTCCCCCGGACATACGGGAATAAAAGGAGCTGGTATGCAACCACTCATTCAGATTTTCTCTTCGGAGCCGAGCGGTTCAATTCATTGAAGCTGAATTCATCCGTGAAGTTCATTCACCTCGTCTGCTGGATTCTACGGCGCATTTCAGCGGCTTCTCCCCCTCTGCACCCGTGGAGTGCAGAGAATGCCCCTGGGCACTTCGGCAGAAACAACTAAAAGAGTATATTCTAAAAAGAGTATATTTTCTTTCTAAAAGAGTGGCACACACGGAACGTCTTTTTAAAGATGCCTTTCCGTCTGTGTGTTATTCCTGGTTGCGGTCGATATCTCCCCGCTTCTGATGGCCACAATCACTGTCTTACGTGTCTAGGCGCTGCCCACACGGAGACATTGTTCGTGAATGGGTCTTGTCCTCATTGCGAGAACATGACCATGGCAACGTTGCGGTCACGGCTTGCATTCGTAAGAAAGCAAGCCACCCCCAGTGGCTTCCTGCCTCGGCCCTACTACGTACGGGTATGAGGCCGTGCCGGTTGGCACTGGGGGCGATTTGGGGACCTCAATGGGACCACCTCCGCCGCGTATCCCCACACAGACCTCCCATTCCCCAACACGCTCGCTTGCCCCGGTCGGGCACTCAGATGAGATCGCCGGCTCGTCTCAGGGCGAGTTCGACATCTCGTTTGGAGCCCAGGAAGAAGACGAGTTATCGGCTAGAGTGGAACCCTCCCCTCTCCCCTGGACCTTTGCGGCTCAACGATTGGTTCCTGGGCTCGGGGCGCCGCCCACACCCACGGCCCGCCCCCATTCCTTTCTTCCCAGATGTGCATGAGGAGCTGACAAGATCGTGGGAGGCACCTTTTAATTCCCAGTCTTTCATCTCCCCCACTCTCACAACCCTCGATGGTGGAGTGGCCAGGGGGTATTCGGTGATCCCCCAGGTGGATAAGGTGCTCGCGGTGCACTTGTGTCCGCAGAGCGCCACAACCTGGCATGGGCGACCGAAACTCCCGTCCAGGGCCTGTAGGTTTACGTCGTCCCTGACGGCTAGAGCCTACAGTGCCGCTGGACAAGCCACCTCCACCCTGCATGCCATGGCTCTCCTGCAAGTACACCAAGCCAAGGCGCTAAAAGAACTACACGAGGGTAGTTCTGACCTGGGATTGATGCAGGAACTGCACTCGGCGACCGACCTTGCTCTCCGGGTGACGAAGGTCATGGTGCGGTCTCTCGGGCAGGTGATGTCCACCCTGGTGGTCCAGAAGCGCCACCTTTGTCTCAACTTGGTTGAGATGCATGAGGCTGACAAGGCACGGTTCCTTGACGCTCCCATCTCCCAGGTTGGCCTATTCGGTGACACCGTCGAGGACTTTGCCCAGCAGTTCTCGGCGGTGAAGCAGCAGACGGAGGCCATACAGTGACTCAAGACCCCGCACCCCGTCTGCTCGTCGCCAAGGGCGTCCTCCTGCAACTACAACACCGGCTCTGCCGCAGCCCACCCCCGTGGCCCGGCCCCATTGTGGAGCCCAGTGCAGGAAGCAGACACCACCCGTCTCACAGCCGGCCGCCAAGAACCCAAGGAAGGCTTCAAAGCGCCCCTGAGACGGGTGACCCAGGGGCAAGGAGACCCGCTTCTCCGGAGCTGGTGAGCAGACCACTCCATCCCCCGGTGGAGGGCCGGGAGGAGAATCTTTTGTTTCATTTTCATTTAATTTCACCTTAAGTCCAAGAGGCTGCGGTACCCAAAAATTCAACAAAAGAGCGGTTTTCTTGTTCCCTGGGTTACATGTTCAGTTCGCACAGCCGTCGTCACGACCACCGTCCACCGTCCACCGTCCCATCTTTGCAGGTATAGCACCCCAGCAGTGGTCCCCCCGCCCCTGTGCACCCAGCTGTGGCACAAACACGGCCACACGCGATTTGGTCTGGTGGACTACGGGGACGAGACTCCTCCTCCCCCCTCCTCGGCTAATCTTATGGTGGGCGGCAGGAGCCAGGTAAGTGATTTGATGTCCCTGGACTCAGCACGGCCACGGGGCTTAAATCCCCTCGACGTGGCACCTTGAGCTCCGCCCCGCTGCGAGGCCCCACCCGCTGGTACGTCTGACGTGATCATTCCCTTGGTCCCCCTCGCCCAGCAGTTGGACGCATGGCTCGTGCTTTCCAACCTGTCGCGGTGGCTGACCCGGACCGTCTGACTCGGCTACGCGATTCAGTTCACCAGGCGCCCGCCCAGGTTCAGTGGTGTCCGCTTCACCTCGGTGAAGGGCAAGAACGCCGCTACCTTGCGTGCGGAGATCACTACCCTTCTGCGCAAGGGTGCGATAGAGCCTGTCCCTCCAGCCGAGATGAAGAAAGGGTTCTACAGCCCTTACTTCATCGTACCGAAGAAAGGCGGTGGGTTGTGACCAATCCTGGACCTGCGAGTAAGTTTAAGATGCTGACGCAAAAACGCATTCTAGCGAGCGTCCAGCATCAAGATTGGTTTTTGGCGGTAGACCTGAAGGACACGTACTTTCACATCTCGGTCTTACCTCGACACAGACCCTTCCTGCGGTTTGCCTTCGAAGGCCAGGCGTACCAGTACAAGGTCCTCCCCTTCGGCCTGTCCCTGTCACTTCCATCAAAAGGGTAGGGGACCTGCAGGCGTTCTCTGTCAGCAAATCGTGCCTAGAGTTCAGTCCAGGTTACTCTCACGTGATCCTGAGACCCTGACTGGGCTATGTGCCCAAGGTTCCCACGACTCCTTTTATGGATCAGATGGTGAACCTGCAAGCGCTGCCCCAGGAGGAGGCAGACCCAGCCTTGGTGTTGCTGTGTCCGGTGTGAGCTTTACGCATCTATCTGGATTGCACGCAGAGCCTTAGAAGCTCCGAGCAGCTCTTTGTTTGCTTTAGTAGACAGCGGAAAGGAAGTGCTGTCTCCAAACAGAGGATCACCCACTGGGTCATCGACGCCATCACGATGGCATATCAGGCTCAGGATGTGCCACCTACTGCGGGGTTATGAGCCCACTCCATCAGAAGTGTGGCGGCCTCCTGGGCCCTGGCCAGTGGCGCCTCTTTGGCAGACATCTGCAGAGCAGCGGGCTGGGCAACACCCAACACCTTTGCGAAGTGCAGGCACGAGCAGGTAAGTTCCGGGACAACTTTCCGGGTGTACCGCTTGCGCATAGTGCCTTTCCCCTCTCTTGAGGTGAAGACGTGTGCTCTTGACTCCCAGTTGTGTTCACAGACTGTGATCCCTGGATGACTTTCCTCCTTAGCCCTCTGGCAGCTGAGATTGTGGAGAAACTCGCTGACTGGCCCAGTACGTGCGCTAATGAGCCCCTGTACTGAGGTAGGTGCTCCACATGTGCTGGTTCCCCGAAGGCAACCCCATGTGATATCTTCCACAAAATTGTTTCCCTGATGGCAAACTGCGTCTTCCTTGGGCAGAGGCCGCTCTGACCCCGGTTGACGTGCTCTGTAGAAACTCCTCCCCCTTCGGGTAGGATCTACCATGGAACCTCTCCACATGACACACTTCTGACAAGACTCGGTAAGACCATGTGACGAATTCCACTCAAAACCCCTTTTTTTTGGGGGGGGGGGGGGCAAGGTGTGGTCTCCGTGGTGTCTTCCCCTTGGGATGGACAGTTAACAAATTCCACTCTTTTTGGGGAGAAAAGAGAGGGAAAAGAGGCCTCGGCTGGGCTAGCCTGTCCCTATAGCTAGGCAGTTGACTTGTTCCTGATGGACCGTTTGACACTCATAAGAGCGTTGGGGGAGGTTACGTGACGGCCTGGTGCGCTGGCTACAAGGCACACAGCAGTCTGCCCGTCACACACTGGCAGTTCACGTAACACAGTTCAGCTAGTTGTGGCGTTTTGTATAGGGACCTTTAGTGTCACTACATTGACACAACGTCGAGTGAGTGACAGATAGGGAACATCCTGGTTACTTTCGTAACCTCCGTTCCCTGATGGGGGAACGAGACGTTGTGTCCCTCTTGCCACAACACTGAACTACCTGCTGAAATGGCCGGGACCTGGTCTCGGCTCCTCAGCACAAAACCTGAATGAGTGGTTGCATACGAGCTCCTTTTATACCCATATGTCCGGGGGAGTGGCATGCAAATTCCACTCGCCAATTCTCATTGGCCTTTTTTCAAAAAAGCAGAGGTGTTTGGGGCTCCCAATTGTGACCCCTAGTGTCACTACATCGACACAACGTCTCGTTCCCTCCATCAGGGAATGGAGGTTACGAAAGTAACCAGGACGTTCATTCTAAAATATTCAGATATATGTCTTGAAATATCTAAAGGCAAACATGGCCAGTTTGTTGAATAGCAAACATCATTAGAACAGGAGGAAAACTTTGTCCAAAATTTGTCCAAAAATTAATGGAGGTCCAAATTTCATTCTACATTATACTTGCCCTTATGAACGTTTAGCCTGCCAAAGTTCTTCCAGTGTTTAACTTGCATTTGTAATAACAAGGCCATAACCACAGTTGATGGCTCCTTATAGCAGTACCATAAGTTAGGTCAATGTAGCTAGTCTTTCTAAAAATAAAATAAACCTGTAGTATTTGATATGAAAAAACAAACAGCCCAAACACATTTACTGTACATAAGATAAAATTATGTAAAAATTCAAGTCTCACACTGATGGAAAAATTCTACCAGCAAGATTTGTTGCTATGTTGTATTTATTTTACATTGAATTACATTGCCTTGTTATTTGGCGTGAGATTTATTTGGATACAGTGAGAGCTTGAGCCTGAAAGCGAAAGCTGGCAACCCAGTGCTAGTGTACTCCTAAAAGTTGACAAAATACGTTTTCAGCAGTATATGCATTTCAAATTAACTGTCTTTTGGTGCATTTAAGTCAAATCGGAATAATCGTATCTGCAAGATGAGTGAGTGGGAAACTCGGGGTTGGGGTCATGTCAGTTAAAGATCATGGTGGAAACAAATTGGTATTGGAAATAATTCAGTTTAACTTATGAATTTTGTCTAGGTACAGTTTAGTTTGTATGCATTTTAGTACTGTTGTTGAAGAATAGCGATAAAGCTTGCCAGAAAATAAGACTTATTAGCTGGTTTATGAGGCGACAAGCTGAAACAAAATTACATTTACCATAATTATACTTGGCTGCACAAGAACGATAATATAAATAGATAAAGCATCAATTACTCATCTAATATTTGGCTTTGCTCTTCATTTTGTTGCATTGGTGCTAAAACTGCTTCCTGTCTTTGTCAGTAAGTAAAAACGGGTCTATTATTTCTAAAATCACTTTAATGCACATCGTATCGTCATTACGACTTCTAACCTCATAAGTCCGAACTTCTCTGGAGGACTTGAATGCAGAATTTTTATTTCGGGAAAATGGAACAGAAATATTCATGAATCATCTTGCATATACAAATTTTAGTCCAATCAAATGCTCTCCAGAATGAGAATTCCCCTCCCACTTATACCACCTGCACCAAACCAACAAGCAGCAAATCATGTATTTATAGCTGTGATGTAATTAAACCTACTGGCTATTATACAAACGTCCTGTTTCAATTCGAAAATACATTAGCAATGGAAAGCAAACTGTGCTTGTCAAGCCATTTCTTGGAGTCTTTAAGTATCTAAATGACATCCTTAGTCAAGATAATACTTGTGTAATGTTTGCATTTCCATCCAAGGGTGTTACATCCACCATTTTATTTTGCTTAAGAGCTGACATTTGTGCCTCATGGGATTTTAATGAAGTCTTTAGCTAGTATAAGGACCCCGCTGTGCACTTGACGCATGTCATGTCTGTCCAGAGCCTTGATGATGAATTTGAGAAGACTCTGTATTAGATTTCTCACCAAGGCCACAGGATCTGGACCCCAGAGCCCGGCTATTACCGTTCAGTATTGCCGTATAACTGGTTTCTCTCCTGGGAAGACATAGCCTCATCAATCTTCCCAATTTGCCACCTGTGTACCCATCCTACTCAAGGGCAGCAACTCTTGGCTCACCGCTTTACTCATACACTGATGAATTTGGCTCATAATCTACCATTTTGGATTCTGGTACCTTTCCAAGCCAAATGGCATACTTCATATCTCAATGCTGCATTATAAAGCCAAGCCAGGGGGTGATATCTTCTCACTGAAGCTGTTGTACTTTTGGAGAGACTTGTAATAAATCTGTGCATGCATGCTTTTGTTTTAGTGTGCATGTGTAAAAAAGCAACACCTGAGGCCAGTTGCCAGTTACCAAAAGAACAATAATATTAATATATGAAAATGTTATGTTCCATAGCAATGGAAAGCACTCAGATATCTGTTGGTAGTTGCTAAGTAGCAGCAAAACCTAGCTCAGTCACATTCCCTGGCTGTAAAAAAACAAACATCTTAAACCAGGCTAATAATGGTTGGCTGGTCAAAGCTGGTTTAAACTGGCATCCCAGATGTACAGCTGGTTTAGCTGGTCGGTAAAAAAAGCTGCCCCAAAAGCCCAGTTAGCTAAGCCACGCCATGATAAGTCAAAGTTGTCATTAAATGCAACCAGTGTTGGACAAGATATTTAAAAATAGTAAACTACTACAAATTACCTATTACTTCATTAACATTTGTAATCAAATTACTTTACTGATTATTTCATTGAAAAGTAATCACATTACTAATTTCTTTACTTTTAAGTTACTTTCTAAATCATTTTTAGAGAAAAGCTTTTGTTTTTCCACTCAAAAATATCTAAATAATGTCTATATTTTCTTCTTGTTCATTATCGTTGTCCCTTCTGCTGTCACAGAAACATAAACAGACATACATATTCATGTTCTATATTTATTCTATATAAATTCTATATAAATTAGATTTTAGTCCAATCAAATGCTCTCTAGAATGAGAATTCCCCTCCCCCTAATACCACCTGCACTAAACCAGCAAGCTGCAAATCATGTATTTATAGCTGTGATGTAATTAAACCTACTGGCTATTATACATACATACATACATATTAATGTTTTAAATTTATTCTATATAAATTAAATTATTTTAGAAATATGTGTAACCTACAGGTATGTAATGTACTGAAAAGTTAATTAACTTAGTTGAAAGTCAGTAACTAATCAGATTTCAATAATACAAATTGTAATGGCTTTTTTTTTTTTTTTTTTTTTATACTAGAAAACAGTAACTACTTACTTTGTAATCAGATTACACCCAACACTGAATGCAACAAGGAAAACATGTTTACAAAATGTCCTCAATGCCCTAACAGAAAAATTTTATGTGGCTTTCGTAATTACAAGTCAACCACAAAAACGTTATTTTTAGAGCCCAGTGGGAAGGCTTGTGTAACAGAGGTCGTAAAGACTAAGATGGTATGAAACAAATCGATCGACCACGAAGAACCACCCCAACAAAGCCAGTAGCCTGTAGATCATTTCCTAGGGGCAGACTTTTTTCCCCATGCCAGCGCCATTCTGACACTGACCTCTATTTGACCTTTAATGTTGATCTCCCTTTTAATTAACAATAAGCAGCTCTTGCTGTTCGCTCAGACACCAGTGTTTATCCCGCTGTGCGGGGTGCAGTGTAAATGCGATCGATCACTCTTTGCAAGTATGTTTGGGTTGGCTAGGATTACTTATTCTAGTGCTACTCATCAAAGTTGCCTCCATCTTCTTTTGCTATTGTTGTTTTCATCAAGTACAAAGATCTCTAATTCAGACATCAACATGGATACAGTACTTAATCATAAATATTTTATACCAGTGCCTTCAAATTAGCAATTTGGCTGTTAGCTAAGAGCTAACTGAACCAACATATCATGACAAGGGGGTATACAAAGATAGGTGTTTCTTCAACTTTGGGCACTTTTATGTCCCAGAGGTTGATTTTTATTCAAACTAACATTATTTTGCAAACTGGTCTCATAGAGTCATGTTACAACATTTTGCAAACATTTTTGCAAAATTATATTTATGTGGTTCGTTGTATGTATCACGGTACTTTCCTTGTAAAATAAACACTAATAGGTGCTACAGCAACAATGACTCTTATTTACAGTACTTTCACACAAATCACATATAAAACAGCAGATTATCAACACTTAATTTTCTCTCTGTTCCTCACACAATGCTATCTTATGACATCAAAACACTTTTACTATAGCGCATGAATTGTAAGATGATACATTTGGATCACATAACCAACTACATTTATAAGCTTATTCGAACACAATCAAGTTGCGTGGTAGCTCAACTTATAGAGTGTTGCACTTGCAATGCTAAAGACCGGGATACGAGTCCTGAAGAGCATGCAAGTCGACAAGTGAGCCAAAAGTGTTATAGAAGCACCACAAAGTGATGACACTTCACCTCAGAACTTCTGCGATAGATGTAATGAGCCATGTAACGATGTTTTGCAAAAATGTCGCCACAATCACGTAATTGTCATGAGTGTTTTTTGTTAAATGAAGGTCACATTAAAACACTTGGAAACTTTTTCCATGCCTTCATTATTTATTTTAGATACTTTTTAAATGCTTTATATGTATAGATTTTATTGTTTTGTCCCAGACCAAGGCTTTTAATATTAAAATATGAAAATCCATGATAAAAACATTATTACATTTTTGAAAACTATATGAAACATAAAGCTGTACTACGTAACTTTGTGCTCTCTAGCGACATCTGTGGTTGAAACGTAAAACTGCAAGCAATTTGCAGAAGAATACATTACGTCAGTCGTGTTCTGGCACTGCTCTTCTGACAGATGAATCTCCCAATTTGAGCTTACCTTGACATCGCCTGTGTGTGATCATGACTGGAGCCGGAGTCATAACGTGCTATTTTCATGTTGATATTATGTTATACGATTAAACATTTGAAAATTACTTGCTTTGAAGAAGATAAACAACACTCTTATTTACATATTTGAATGAATTTTCCACTTAAATCGCTTCTCTGACACGACACTCAAAGCACTTTTAAAAAGAGTACAGGGGACTCTCCTCAGCCACCACCAGTAGATCTTTATATTACCATTCAAGTGTTTTATCTACTATTAATGTTTGAATTGTACTACAATTTTGAATTTAAGAGGTTAAACTCGTGATATGGCTGATACGAGTTCAATAGAAGACTTTATTATTTTTATTCTATTTTGTCCAGCCTCAGTTACTTCAACAGCATGTCTATGCAATGCACACAATAAAACTTAAACTAAAAACATAAAACGAGGATTCAATAATGATGGGGATAAAATATACTTTATTAAATGTAAAAATAATATGCTTAAATATGCAATATAACAATTACAAGAAGTTAATTTCAGAAGTCATACATATTGAACATGTCACAGTAACTTCTGGTTATGTCATCACCTGCCGGAGACTTAATCCCTCAGCCTGGTTCCATCTATTGTACTCGGGCCGGATCTGAGTACTCACTCCCCAGATCTGGAACGAATCAATCAATGGCATGCCGACGCTGCCGGAGTTAAGACAGAATCGTCCCGACACTATAGTGGATAGTGCACCAGAGCTGGCCGAATTAATTTCTGCATGTAACCATGTACCCATTTAAACATAATTTCCTTTGCACATACCTGTATAATAAATCTATGTACATAATGTATATTATTAATCTTATCATGTAATTCTGTATCTAGCTGTTGTATTTATGTATGTACTGGAAGCTTCTGTTTAGAGGCTAAAGTCCTTGTATGTGTGAGCAATCTGGGCAATAACAGTCCAGTATCTGACAGTATCTGATGGTATGCCATGGTACTTTGATATACAACTTTAATACAACCCCAATTCCGAAAAAGTTGGGACAGTATGAAAAATGCTAATAAATACAAAAATGAGTGATTTGCAAATTGTATTCACCCTTTGCTATATTGAAAGCACTACAAATACACATTTTATGACGTTTTAACCTGTGAATTTCATTGTTGTTGTTTTTTTTAAATGTACAGTAATTTCAAATCAGATGATTGCAACACGCTCCAAAAACGTTGGGTGTTTTCCACTGTGAAACATCACCATTTCTTCTAATAACACTTATTAAGCATTTAAGCACTGAAGACACAAGTTTATTAAGTTTAGAAAGTGGAATTTTCCCCCATTCATCCATTATGTAGGTCTTTAGCTGCACAAATGTACGGGGTTTTTGATGCCGTATGGTGTGCTTCATAATGCGGCACACATTCTCAATTGGAGACAGGTCAGGACTGCAGGCCAATATAGCACACACACTCTCTGCTGACACAGCCATGCATTTGTAATCTGGGCAGTATGTGGTTTGAAGTTGTCCTGCTGGAAAATGCAGGGACATCCCTGGAAAAGACGGTGCTGGATGGCAGTATATGTTGCTCCAAAATTTGTACATATCTGTCTGCATTCATGGTGTTCTCACAGATGTGCGAGTTACCCATGCCATGGACACTGACACATCCCTGATTTGACCAGATTCCTTGAATCTTTTAAATATATTGTGCAATGTAGAGGGTGAAATGCCCAAATCCTTCCAATTTGTCTTTGGGGAATATTGCTCTCAAAGTGCTGGATTATTTTCTGAAGCATCTCTTGGCAAACTGACAAGTCTTGAATGATCCTTGCTCTTGAAGGACTAGGCTGTTTTTGGAGGCTCAGTATACAGTATACAGTACTATGACACAATTGCCTCTCCTGTTTAACATCTCCTATTTCACATCGCCTTGTTATTTCAACTCATCAAATTGTTATTAGTCTTAAATTGCCCCAATCTCAACTTTTTTAAAGTGTGTTGCAATCAACTGATTTGAAATTACTGTACATTAAAAAAAAAAAAAAAAAAAATGATATTCACAAGGTAAAACATCATATAATGTGTGGTTGTGGTGCTTTCAATATAGCAAAGGGTGATAACCTATTTGGTTTTATTAGCATTTTTCATACTGTCCCAACTTTTTGGGAATTGGGGTTGTATATCATATTTAAATACCATTCTGTATTTACATGGTGCTTCAAAGTACTTAAAATTTTGATGTGTTTTCGTGTAAGTGTTTTTATACTCTTTTGGTGGTAAATGTCTTTACCTGCAGGAGTCGTTCACAAGCTGCACACACTCATCACTGGCAAACGATATGACGAGTTCGCAGGTATGGTTTCCATATTGTAGATTCTGTAAATATCCTCTGCACCAGCGTTGTCTTTGTTTTCCTTGTTAAAAAGTATTCTGTTATTGTGTTGGTAAACACTCCAAATGATTCAACAGTGCACACGTGAGTTTTCTGAGTCATTCAGTTTATATTGCGAACCGATTCAGGCCGCTTTGCTACCACATGCAACCAATTCATTGTGAAGAACTGATTCAAATAAGTGATTCATTTGTGAATCGGACGTGTTCAGTTCTGATTCAAAACTGGCTACAGTAAACACCTGGTACACAGCATGATGTAGCGGTGTGGCTTTTGTCAATTCTACGCTGTACCTTATCAATAAAATAGCATTGCAACAGAAACACTTCTTCATTTAAAAATTAGCAAAGCTACCATCTCGAGAAATGTTGTTAAGCTAATAGCTTCACTATTAACATTGATCCCTTACAAAAAATATAGAGTTCTGGCAAACTAGCCACCCACTTGCCACAAATTTGCCGCAAATGTGCCGCTCATTATTTTTCACACGCAAATGAGCTTGTGATTCGTCGCAAATGTTTGCCAGAAGTTTGCAGCTCTTCACTGGTAGTGGTGAATCTGCAACTAACCGTTGGCAACAGTGGACAATTTGCCAGAAGTTTGCTGCAAAGTTCATTTGCATGTGAAAAAAATCAGTGGTGGGGTGATTGTAAGAATGATATTCTGATGTTTGCTGATGATGTAAGAGACATGAGCAAGTTAAATGACATATACGCAGGGCCGTAGCTGGGTATTCTGTGGCCCCTGACTCTATATTGCTTTGGGCCACTTTCCTATTAGAAAATACAGTTTAGAATTTGTTGTGGGCCCCCCTGTACCTGTGGGCCCCTAGAATCATTACCACCTTTTACCCCTCTAGCTACGGCCCTGCATATACACCTTAAACTAAGAACATCTGTAGCGACTCATGTCTTCTTACTACTTCCACCTCAGTGGAAAACTTAGCTGCACAAGCTTATCTAGGATGCATAAAGGATTTTTCTCAGAACCCATGTGGCAGCACATATGTATTAAATCAGAAAATATGTGGAACAAAATCACGAATTGTCCATTATTACGATTTCAACATGATATTGGGTCGACATTTCTTCATGTGTTTGTGACAAGTGTAGTTTAACATAGAAACTGGCTCATGTGATGTGAGTTTATCACAAATATAGGCTAAATAAAAAGCAGTTCAGTCATGATAACTCTTGTAAAGATTTAGCATGTTGAAGTCAGTATGACATATTGATAGGATATTGATCTTGGCAGAGTAGATCTGCTATGCTGTATGCTGTACACAGACATACTGAGTTAAGTATGTGGACATGCTGCTGCACAATTAGACAAAACACAAGACATGCTTCATCGAGCATTTAGGACATGCTGCTGCACAAATAGACATATATACAGTATATACTGTATATATACAATCCCATGTAGCAGATCTAGACCCATGCAGCTGGGGTGGATGTGGGTTTCAGAGATAAACTCACGCAGCACGCTGCAGTGAATCCAGCTTATCTATAAAACAGAGCTATGCAAATGTTAGACAAAGATAGATAGATAGATAGATAGATAGAGAGAGAGAGAGAGAGAGAGAGAGAGAGAGAGAGAGACAAGTTCATTGGCTACCCAATTACATTTACATTTATTCATTTGGCAGATGCTTTTATCCAAAGCGATTTACAAAAGAGGTATAATACATCATAAGCGATTCATCTTATGGAGACGGTAGACAGTAGACAGTCTGCATTACAAAGTTTCACTTGCATCAGAATAGTAGTATCAAGACAGATTAGAGTGCAACAAGAATATATAACTTTTTAAAATGTATTATTATTATTATTATTGTTATTATTATTATTATTATTATTATTATTATTATTATCAGTGCATGGTCAAGTGCTCATGGAAAATTACATGTCAAAGGACCAATTAGCTTAAACCATGCAAGCAGATTGGCTTAACATGTCACATGTGAGCAAGCCGATTGGCTAACAGATAACAAATTCAAAGAACCTATCAGCTTGTGCCTCATACATGGCTGAAATTCAGCACAGTCTTGTTGGGATATGAGAAAGTATTTTAACATGGGAAAAAGTTGCACACTTTAGCTTTAAGGTGTTAAAATGGTTTACATACATTTTTACACAAATTACATCCCTCAGTTTTCAATCAAGCTTGTCTTAAGATACATGAGATGCTAGCTATAAAATTAGCCTTAGCAAGAGAAAGAAGCTTGCCATTTTATTCCAAAAAGTTAATTTCCACCAGTCTCATTTCCATCACAGATGCTATTAAACACAATACATCATTTAAGTTGTAGTGGAAATGACACTGTGATGGAAATGTTCATGATGTTTCATATAAATAACAAAAATTATAGAATTATCCTGTAATGCTTGAATATACACTGTTAGAGTATACAGTATATACAATGTATATGTTTAAAACACTGTTGTGGACAAATAAAAATGTGTAAAGATTGTATTTTAAGGAAGTTTGAATTTCTAAATGTCTACAGGACCAAAATTGCCCATCGTTAAAGAAACAAGTACTGTGTCTTGGTTTGTAAAACAGTTTATAACAGATGTACAGTGTCTCGCCTTCTTCCTCTGCTCTCTGTTGATCTCTCTATGTGCTTGTTGTTTTTTCAGATCTAGTGTTCTGTACTTGGCTTGATATGAGCCTTCTGTTGTTTGCGGCTAACTCATCATTCCTTCACTCTTTTTTTTTTCTCTGTTCTCTTTCACTGTATCTCCACCATCTATTCTTCAATTGTTATCTGCTTTGCCTGTAGCATGGACGTGCCGAGTTTTCCTGGGAAGGAATCAATGTAAGTCTGGTACTGACCTTTTCCCCTTCATACTATTCCTTCACTCTTACCTGTTCTCTTCTTGATTTTTTCTTCTTTTTTTCTTTTGTTTTTAATCTATGTAAACATCTGTTTTCTCTATCATGTCACTAACTTTGGAACTCACTGGGTGTATCCAGCAAATGTTCAAAATAACATAGACAGCAGATTATGACAGGTACAATGCTGATATTGTGAAGATAACTGTCATAACAGTATGATGGTTAAAAAGAAAATGTATCAGCCATCTGGTATCTGTTGTTTTTAGACTGTAATATAGACTTTAGGATACTTAAGGGTTTATGTTCATTTAAACTGAAAATCACAAACATTTTCACAAAACTTGAGTGTGTAACATTTTGATGTTAAAATACTTTCTTCTATCCTAGCTTTTATGCAGAGAAAACTGTAAATAAGCCATTTGTAGGTTGATTTCCCTTAAAAGTGTAACACTGTGGCTCTTTGGCGCTATAAAAACATTGCTCTGTTTGTATGAAACATCCCAACCAGCCAACATTGCAACACTGTTGGAGTAAATCTGGGGCGGACCTATCTGTTTTAATTGACCAATGGAAGACGAGTGGAGTGAAATATTCATTATTTTGCAGTTCAATTTGGTGATGCTAGTGGCACAGAAATTACACACTTTAACTTAACAGCTTTAACTTAAATCTCTGCAGTGACTCGACCATTTATCATCCTTGTCAGTTTTCTCTCGGGGTTTGCACTGTGCATCAGCTGTCTTTTGTGGGCCACGTCATGTTATCTAAGATTCTGACAGTTTTAGCGACTTGTAGGTGGCACTGAATGTGCAAGCGATGATAACACAATGTAGTTCACATAGAGTTAGTGACATCTGCTCTCACCTCAAAAAAGAAGAAAAAGCCACCTTGAGAGCTGAATCAGGTGAAGTGGATTTAACAGATAAAACTTTACTTCACTGCTTTTATCACTTCAAATTTCGTAATTCTCCAGGTAAGTTAAGAAAAATGTCTGCATAATGAATACAACTTTATAAAATGAATTGTTTGTGCTCTAAAATCTGATTGCATGAGCCAGGTTTTAAGCAGCTGATATACAGTATATGCACTCTTTTGACCAATGGCAATAGTAATTTGTCTGCTGTCAGGCTAATGAATCTTGCTTGGCAAAATAATTATTTAAGGAGTTCTGCAAGAGAATCTTTGTCTTGTTTTCCTGTTAAAACATCTTAACATCATTAAAATAAGATAAATTCACCTGAAAAGCAAAACTGCATAAGATTGTAGGGCTTGTTTTCCTAGAATCTATCTTGAACATAAATGTACTGGTAACACTTTACAATAAGATTGTATTTATTAACATTAGTTAACTACACTATTTAACATGAACTAACAATGAACAACACTTTTTCAGCACTTATTAATCTTGGTGAATTTCAAGCAAACACTAATGCATTTTAAAAATTAAAAGTTGTGTATATATTAAAGAAATATATTCCAGGTTCAACAAGTTAAACTCAATCGACAGTATTTTTGGCATAATGTTGATTCCAGCAAAAATCTGGGTTCCAGTGAAGCACTTACAATGGAAGTGAATGGAGCAATACATAATCATTAAAATACACTCTGTTTCAAATGTATAGCCATATGATGTAAACAATGTATGTTAACATGAATTTAGTGTGATAAAACCACTTACTAACCTTTTCTGTGTAAAGTTATAGCCAATTTTACAACTTCGTTGCCATGATGACGTAACGCTGTAAACCCTAAAATGACTATAAAAAACAACGATTTAAACAACTTAACATCTCAAATAATACACACGTTTAAACAGAAGAATCAATAGGGAGGCCTGGGTAGCTCAGCGAGTAAAGACGCTGACTACCACCCCTGGAGTCATGAGTTGACTCCAGCCAGGTCTCCTAAGCAACCAAATTGGCCCAGTTGCTAGGGAGGGTAGAGTCACAGGGGTAACCTCCTCGTGTTCACTATAATGTGTGGTTCTCGCTCTCGGTGTGGCGTGTGGTGAGTTGTGCGTGGATGCCACGGAGAATAGTGTGAAGCCTCCACACGTGCTATGTCTCCGCACTAACGCTCTCAACAAGCCATGTGATAAGATGGGTTGATTGACGGTCTCAGACACGGAGGCAACTGAGATTCAGCCTCCGCCACCTGGATTGAGGCGAGTCACTACGCCACCACGTGGATTTAGAGTACATTGAGAACTGGGCATTCCAAATTGGGGAGAAAAAGGGGAGAAAATCATCAAAATTATAATTTTTTTTATACAATTATAAACTTCACACTTCTGCCTTTAAACCCTACCCGTTGGGGCAGTGCGTTACAGTGATTTCCAAGGCTTTTGCTGCTTCACTAATCTTTCTTTCTTTCTTTCAGCTGTCCATGGAGGACACCACCTCCATCTTACCTCGTCTGAAGCGGAACTCCAACGCCTATGGGATTGGAGCTCTGGCTAAGTCCTCTCTGACAGGTGTGTCAGGTGTGTGTCTGTCCTGGTTGCTGGTAACCGACCCCATGTTGGCTCCAGAGGAGGAGATGGCGATTGGAGCCAACATGGCAGCCCCTGTGGGTCCCCCTCCCTTTCCAGTTTCACCACCTGCCTTCATTAATTAGTGCTTGTCAATGGCCTCTTTGGCCATTGATGAAATCCCCCAGTCAAATCCAACAAGAGTTCACAAAATGGCTGATGTAAGTGCACTGTCCATCTCCACAAGCTTGATGCTGGGAACCGTAGTCTTTTGGTGTAAAGCCAGTGAACTGTGTATTTTGCTGTGCTTTGTGGTTATGTGCAGTGTATTTTCAGTGTGATGTGTAGTGTTCTTTTGTGCCGTAAATAGTTGTTCGATACTGTGTTGTGCTGCTGTTTTTATGGATACTCATGGATACTGCTCATTGTCACAACAGGTTGCCAGAGATGTACTACTGCAGGTATCTGAATAACGTCCTGGTTACTTTCGTAACCTCCGTTCCCTGATGGAGGTAACGAGACGTTGTGTCGATGTAGTGACACTATGGGTACTCTTGGGAGCCCCAACCACCTCTGCTTTTTGAAAAAAGGCCAATGGGAATTGGCGAGTGGAATTTGCATGCCACTCCCCCGGACATACGGGTATAAAAGGAGCTGGTATGCAACCACTCATTCAGGTTTTGTGCTGAGGAGCCGAGACAAGGTCCCGGCCATTTCAGCGGGTAGTTCAGTGTTGTGGCAAGAGGGACACAACATCTCGTTCCCTCCATCAGGAAACAGAGGTTATGAAAGTAACCAGGATTTTCCCTATCTGTCACTCACTCAACGTTGTGTTGATGTAGTGACACTAGGGGTCCCTGTACAAAACGCCACAACTAGCTGAACTGTGTTACGTGGACTGGCGGTGCGAGACGGGCAGACCGCTGTGTGTCTTGTAGCCAGCTCACCAGGCCATCACGTAACCTCCCCCAACGCTCTTATGAGCATCGAACGGTCCTTTGGGAACAAGTCGACTGCCCAACAATAGGGACAGGCTAGCCTAGCAGTGGTCTCTTTTCCTCTATTTTCTCCCCAAAAAGAGTGGAATTTGTTAACTGACTAGGAGCCATAAATATCCACGTCAGGGGGGTGTCACTCCCAAGGGGAAGACACCACGGAGACCACACCTCGCCCAGAGAAGGGGGGGTATTTTGAGTGGAAATACGTCACATGGTCTTACCGAGTCTTGTCGGAAGTATGTCTTGTGGAGAAGTTGCATGGTAGGTCCTACCCGAGGGGGGAGGAGTTTCTACAAACATGGTGACCGAGGGCAGAGGGGCCTCTGCCCAAGGAAGACCCAGTTTACCGACAGGGAACGATTTAGCGGAAGATATCACGCAGGGTCACCAGGGGGAACCAGCACATGTGGAGCACCTACCCCAGTACAAGGCCTAATTAGCACATGTACTGGGACGGCAGCGAGTTTCTCCGCAAAATCGTCTGCCACAGGGCTAAGGAGGAAAGTCATCCAGGGATCATAGCTTGTGAACACGACTGGGGGTCAAATGTGCACGTCTTCACCTCAAGGCAGGGGAAAGGCACCTGGCCAGCTGTCCTGGAACTTACCTGCTCGTACCTGACAATACATGGGATGAAACCGGCTCAACCCGGAGATTGTAGAACCTCGCAAAGGTGTTGGGTGTTGCCCAGCCTGCTGCTCTGCAGATGTCTGCCAAAGAAACGCCACTGGTCAGGGCCCAGGAGGCCGCTACACTCCTAGTAGAGTGGGGGAAACGCGTATTTGCGTAATCCCGGGGGCCAGCTGTGTGCCAGCTGTGTGCCAGCACGTCTATACCGAGGGGTGCGTCGGTCAGGGCATACCAAACCGGGCAGTGGGAAGATTCCCAGGAAGCAAACAGGTCTACCTGTGCTCGACTGAATCGACTCCAAATCAGCTGGACCACCTGGGGGTGGAGTCTCCACTCTCCCCTGAGAGTAACCTGTCGTGACAGCGCGTCCATTGTGGTGTTGAGGTCGCCCGGGATGTGAGTGGCTCGTAGTGAATTGAGGCGCTGCTGACTCAGGAGGAGACGGCGGGCGAGTTGTGACATGCAACGGGAGCATAGACTGCCTTGACGGTTGATGTACGCTACCGTCCGGACCAACACGTGCTTGCCCTGGATCAACGGCCGGAACCTCTACAGGGCGAGCAGTACTGCCAACAACTCGAGGCAGTTGATGTGCCAACGCAGCCGCGGGCCAGTCCAGGAGCCGGCGGCTGTGTGCCCAGTGCATACGGCGCCCCAGCCCGTCTTGGAGGCATCCATCGTAACCCATTCCGTAGAAGGGTAGCAATCTCCACACGCAAGGTAGCGGCATTCTCGCCCTTCACCGAGGTGAAGCGGACACTGCTGAACCTGGGCAGGCGCCTGGCAAACTGAATCACGTAGCTGAGTCGGATGGTCTGGGTCGGTCGCCGAGCGCAGTTCCTGCATCAATCCCGGGTCAGAACTACCCTCGTGCAGCTCTTTTAGTGCCTTGGCTTGGTGTACCTGCAGGAGAGCCATGGCGTGCAGGGCGGAGGCGGCTTGTCCAGTGGCACCGTAGGCCTTAGCCATCAGAGATGACGTAAACCTACAGGCCCTGGACAGGAGGTGGCGGCACTCTGTGGGCAAAAGTGCAGATTATCCACCTGGGGGATCACCGAATACCACTTGGCCACCCCACCATCGAGGGTAGTGAGAGCGGGGGAGCTGAAAGAGCGGGATCGGGTAGTAAAAGGTGCCCCCCACGATCTTGTCAGCTCCTCATGCACTTCCGGGAAGAAAGGGACCGAGGCGGGGCGCAGTCGTGAGCGGCGCTCTGGGCCCAGGAACCAATCATCGAGCCGCGAGGGTGCCCAGAAAAGCATGTCCGTCATCTCCGCGTCGGCTTGAGACTGGGCGACTACACCCGAAGGAGGAAGCCCAGCCAAAGCCTTCTCGTCAGACTGGACGAGCCCGCTCTCCGATGCTGCGCTCGATAACTCATCATCTTCCCGGGCCCCTAATAAGAGGTCGAACTCGCCCTGAGACGAGCCGGCGGTCTCATCCGAGAGATCGGCCGGGGCAAGCGAGCGTGCTGAAAAATGGGAGGTCCATGGGGGGTTACCCGTCGGAGGTGCTCCCATTGAAGACCCCAAATCGCCCCCAGTGCTAACCGACGCAGCCTCATACCTGTAGGTAGAAGGACCAAGGCAGGGAGCTGCTGGGGTGGCTTGCTTTCTTATGAAGGCGTTGCCATGGTCTTGTTCTCGCAATGAGGACAAGACCCATCCACAAACGATGTCTCCGCGTGGGCAGCGCCCAGACATGTAAGACAGCGATCGTGGCCATCAGAAGCGGAGAGATAACGACCGCAACCAGGAATAACACACAAACGGAAAGGCATCTTTAAAAAGACGTTCTTTTAGGAAAATACACTCTTTTAGAATATTCTCTTTGTTTTGCTCTGCCGAAGTGCCCAGGGGCTTTCTCTGCACTCCACAGATGCAGAGAGGGAGAAGCCGCTGAAATGCGCTGTAAATCCAGCAGTTTGAGGTGAACGGAAGGGAGAATTGAATTCAGTGCACTGAATGCAACCGCTCGGCTCTGAAGAGAAAATCTGAATGAGTGGTTGCATGCCAGCTCCTTTTATACCCGTATGTCCGGGGGAGTGGCATGCAAATTCCACTCGCCAATTCCCATTGGCCTTTTTTCAAAAAGCAGAGGTGTTTGGGGCTCCCAAGAGTGACCCCTAGTGTCACTACATCGACACAACGTCGAGTGAGTGACAGATAGGGAACTTTCAGTTTCATGAAGGGTCAGAAATTAAGTGGGGCTCAGGGCAAACCAATACCACCAATTGTCAGTTTAACTACCCTGCTGAAAAAAAAACCTCTTAAACCAGTGTAAGATGATTTGCAGTTCTTAGTTGGTTTAAGATGGTCTTAGTTAGTTTAAGCTGGTCTCCAGCCCGGTCAGATTGATGCCCAGAAATATTTTAGCTTGGGTAAAGTGTGTAAAACCCTTATAAAACCAGCAATGACAGCTTGAGAGACTAGCCAAAACCAGAAAACCAGCTTTGGCTGGTTTAAGATGTTATTGTTTTTTCAGCAGGTCAGATAAGAATGTGTAAATAATTGATTAAAGTGATGTTTTTGACATAGGATTACACAGTATATTTTTATATGGTTAAAAGAAAAAGCCCTCATAAAAGTAAAAAAAAAAAAAAAAGGCAAATATTGTGCCTTAATGGAAAAGTTCATTTCTGACACTGGTTTCATGTCCTTTATTTAATCTTTTCTTTTTCAGTTGTTCTCTTAAATGCTTTAAAAGGGGTGAAGTGCCCAGGTGATCCTGATACTATAAGAATGTTTTGCCTTGAAACAAACTGAGATGATTCATCAAAGTGTTCTGGAGAGATAGCCACTTCATCTGGGTTTTTATCATTGTCAATGTTCTAACAGGATTAGAAGAAAATCACATGGCCATCAGCCAACCCCTTGTTTATTTGAGTTGTTTTTTGCTCTTTTTTTAAATATTTAGAGTGTTTCCTCCGTGCGTCTCTCGGTTGAATTAGATATTTGCATACTAATTAGACACTTTGTTTAAAGGAAATGTTTAGACATTTCTCTCCACACTATAATTATATCAGACACTCATAAAAGATAATGAATCTCATGTAATTTATTACTTTTTTGAATAATGTGTTTGAATTCTAAAGATGGTCAACCAACTACCTCACTGCTCATAAGGTAATCGATCAAATCAACAGGCCGTGACAGCTTCCAAAGTCTTCCTCATTCATAAATTACGCATTCAGTCACTATCATCCTAAGTGGCTGGCACTAGTTTAAGAACGGGAACTGTGTGCATATGTACGTCACAAGTTTAACTTTTCCCTGAAAAAAGGAAAAACAAAAGACCTACATCCCATAATGCTCAGCCTGGCTGCATTCATTTTGCCCCTTTCTGCAGCTTCATATAGATGCCCTATAGAGCTCCATATACAGGCAGTAACTTGTATTTCTTTCACTTTAGGTGTTTCTAGATCAATGAAGGACAAAGTGACCAAGCCCACTGCCATGGCTCAGGGTCGTGTGGCCCATATGATTGAGTGGCAGAGCTGGGGCAAGCCATCAGCAGGACCGGAGGGGGGAGCAGGTCGCTCCAATCTTAATCGTGAGAGGGAGAGACGGCTTGAAAATGATGCCTATAGTGACTTGAGTGATGGGGAAAAAGAGGCACGAATGGCAGCAGGTGAGATGATTGATTTAAAATGTCGATATGAATAAAACTGTACATGGGAAAGCTAGAGGGATCTATTAGATTCACTGAAACGACATAAAATTGGTTACAGATGCCAATAAGAAGTATTCATTCCCCTTTGACTTTTGTAAAGCACAACAGTCTTGTTCCAGAAGTAGAAATCACATTAATTTTTTTCTAATGTGGAATTAATTATTAAAGAAACGTATAAACCTTTAAAAATAGACCTATCGTAAGCTCCGAGGTTGTTAATTAATGTTATTTAGTTCTACTGAAGCCATCAGTCCACATTATTTCAGCTTCATTTAAAAAAAAATCATGTTTCATATAGGAATTCCTGGTTAAGATCTAAGTATCCCAACACTATCAAATTACGTTTATATTTGTATATATCTGAATATTTTCCAATAAACGTAAAATATATTGGTTTCTATACTTAAAATCAACAACTTTAAATCAATAGTTTTATAGTTTTTAATCATTTTTAATTACGTCATTCGCATTGTAATTTATTCCCTCATTTAAGATTTTAAGTACACAGTCTTGTACCTTTGTCTTTTTGTCTTATTTTCAAATACTTTTTTGCTTCAAAGTTTGTCCTATTCAGCTTGGAGCTGGTTAATTTGGTTCAAGGCTTAAAGCTCTTTAATTAAGTACTTTATGAAATAATAAAAAAATAAATTAAAATAAAAAATTAAAATTATAGGTAACACTTTACAATAAGGTTCCATTTGTTAGCATTAGTTAACAACAATAGTTAACATGAGCTAACAATGAATAACACTTTTACAGCATTTATTAATCTTAGTTAATTTCAACATATAGTAATACATTTTTTTAAATCAAAAGTTGTATTTGTTAACATTAGTTAATGCACTGTGAACTAACATGAACAATGAACAACAGTATTTGAACAGTATTAACTAACTTTAACAAAGATCATTAAATGATATATTAATGTATAATATATAAATGAAATATATTGTTAATTGTTTGTTCATGATACCTAATGCATTTACTAATGTTAACCAATGGAACCTTATTGTAATGTGTTACCAAATAAAAATGGGAAAAATCCTTTCAGAACCAGGTCAACTGAAAAACTGGCACTGTTGCGCTGTGTTTTGGTACAGCATTGAATCAATGAATGTAATTAGCTAATTATGTTTCCAGTTTTTGAATCAACACAATGTAAGCCAAAATTCAAAAGGAGGCAAAAATTTGCCATTTTATTAAATTGAATTAACTGTACTGCAATCAAAATTTAGTTAGATTTATGCTTTAAACAAGTAAAAACATTTATCCAGTGATGTGAGAAAAATACACTTATATTCAAGATGCATTCTCTGAGGTCTTAATATCTTATGCAAATGTGCTTTTCAGTTTAATTTACCTTGTCAAGATAGTTGTTATAAAGTAGAAGATAGAGGTTGTTATATAGTTTAAGTTTAAATTTGTCCAAATTGTTTTAGGAGATTATATTTACTGGAAAATAAGATGAAGATACTGATTAAGAAATACTTTTTTTTTCTCTGTAATTTTTCATCAGTCAAAAGAGATATTTTTTCCTGTTCAGGCCATTTCAATCCTACTTCTTTGCAGGAATTATGCAGCAGTTTGCCATCTCTGAAGCCGCACTTTTAGGCTGGACATTTATGGATGGAGACAGTCTCTGTGCCGACTCCAACCAGGGCAGTGTAGCTCACCTCAGTGAGGTCAACCAGGAGAGCATCACCAGCAGAGGTGAATATTTCAAGCATGGCTTTCATTCAGAATTACCACTTAAACTCATAGGACTGAAGACATTGTTTTCAAGAGATTTTGAGAAGGCAATGTTTATTCAGTTATGACAAATGTTACATTTTTCAGAACAAACCTATCTTTTCTGTTATGGTTCATCTGTGCATACAAGAGCTGAGTGTTTTGATGAAGAGTTCAGTTTGGTTGACTTTAGATGTCTAGAACAGTCTTTTATTAAGCCATATCTACAGTAAGCTGTTACAAGTACAGTTCTTAAAGGATTCATTCACCCAAAAATGAAAATTCTGTCATCATTTACTTACCCTCATGTTTTTCCAAACTCCTATGACATTCTTTTGGGGAACATAAAAGGAGATAATTACTCGATATTCACATAACCCTAACTCTTCTTTGTGCGTTCATGAGAGTTAACAGCCCTCTACATTGCATGTAAATTACTCGCATATGTGACCAAATTTCATGCTAGGTGACTTAAAAATGTCTGTTATTAGCCACTGGCTAGTAAATATTCAGATTTCACTCACCAGCGATTGAACTGTGTAGTGGCGAAGAAGAACCTTACCATGGAGATCCTTTCAATGCATGTTGTCTCATGAGTGGTGTACCTTATTTCTGCTGCATTGCACAAATTAGGTAAAAACAACTGTGCAACTTCTCTCTCCTTAATATGCACCCAACTGTAAACACTTGCTCACAAAACAGCCAGTACTCTTAAAGAGACAGTACCATTTTAGCGCTTGTCAATGTAAACTCAATGTCAATATTGGTAAATCGTACAAATTATGTAAATAAACAAACAAAATGTAGTAAGTGAAATAAATATGTAAATATCTAAATATTTAAAGGGGCAATCACATTATGAAATATTTTAACTTCAACAAACAGTGTATATACAACACTAAAGAATTTAACAAATAGGCTCTTGTAGCATCTATCCAGGAGTTTGGTCACCTGTGCAAAGCCCTGCCCTATGAGCCAATTTTTTTTTTTTAAATAGTACTTTAGCTATAGTAGCACTTAAATTTTAAATGTGGAATTTTGTTTTCATTATTAGGTTTCAAACATCATTATTTAAACAGTGACAATAGCTTGTATAATTTTTATAAATGCAATTTCATGGCATCATATAAATTGACATTTTTAAAAAGCAAAAAAGGTGATTGAAATGATGGAAAGCGAAATATAAAATAAAATATTTACTCACATACTATAGCATGTGAAGTCATATATTTGAATACTATATATATATATATATATATATATATATATATATATAGTGTGTGTGTGTGTGTGTGTGTGTGTGTGAACATTCCCCCTTCCCGGTTTGCTTAATATCATCTTTTTCAGTTTCAGCTTATTTGTCGTCAAAAGTCTGGCAAGAAAAACAAAAATTTACTAGCCAATGGCGATTCTATCACTACCGTGTCCATAGAAATTTGGTTAGTAAGATGTTTGATTTGTTCTGTTGAGTCAGATCTTTTCAATAAATCAGTTTATCAGGTTCACTAACCGACTCCCGGTTCTTGAATTCAACCCACTGACTCAATGTTCTGGTTGCTGCGCAGGGAAAGATTATCACTGAATAATTATTTAAGCTTCAGCCTGTTCCTCACTCAAAGATATCGTAAGACTTCAAAAGATGTTAATATGTAAGGCATGAGTCATATGGACTACTTTTGTAATATTTTTATCCTGCTTTTGGTTCCTTTTGGAAGCTTGAAAACTCCTGTCCCCATTCTTTATAACTGAATGCGAAAAATTACCTGTCCATTCTTTAAAATGTATCCTTTTGTGTTTCATGGACGATATAAAGTCATATGGGTTAAAAACAACATGAGGGTGAGTAAATTCTGACAGAATTTTCATTTATAGGTGAATTATCCCTTTAAGCGGTTGCTTTCATGTTTGTGATTATTACACTGACAGCACAAAGTCTCAACATATCCTGAATATTCAGCTGCTCTTGCAATAAGAATTGTTTAGCCTGCATAATGTGACAGCAAACTCATAACCACACTTCTGTATTTCACTGATGTGAGCACTTGGATATTTCTGTGGTTTTGATTTATACTGTTTACCTAGCTTTGACAGATGTGCCGTCCAGTCCATTTGACAGGTCTCGAGCACATTGCCACCACTTTATTTAGTGTGTGGAAATATGTCAGACACGTTACAATGACAGCTGCAGGCCCAAAGGCGATGGTAAAGATTTGTGGAGCAGTGGTTTTCCTGAGGTTGAGTCAGAGATTATACAAGCTGTGGATTGAGGCGAGGTTCTACTATTGTTATAGCATCACACCAAATGGGTCTCTATGAGATTGTGGCCTGATGATGTCAATATAATGAGAGTTTGGTAAATCAAAGAATTGTAACTATTCATACAAGGTGCACTTGTGAGATGATGATTGTAAACGTGAAGCAAGCATTCTTTTATTCTGTCTGTAATTAAATTAGATACCACCTTTAATGGATAGTTCTTAGTTTTTTTTCAAGCCCATATGACGTTCTGTCATCCTTTGAACATAGAATGAGGTCATGCAAGTTTGGAACAAAATGAGAGTAAATGATGACAGAATTTCCATTTTGGGTGAATATGCCTTTAATTCTAGAGCATTTGACTTTCCCACTTACTCTCATAACATTCTGTCTGTCTGACTGTGTGTCTTTTTTCTTTTTTCTCTCATTTCTCTGTCTCTGTCATCCAGACCAGCCATTGCATCATTCTTCTGCAGATGTGTGGCCTCACACCTACGTCTCCCAAGGCCTTTACTGCCTCTCCTCCTCTGATGCATGGGAGCCAATCAGCAATGAGCCCTCGGGCGTGGCCTCTCCTGCTACTAGCTCGTATATCATGGCGGGCGGGGCTTCGGGTGAGGGTTATGATGGCTCCACCCACTATTTGACACAGCAGCAGCTGACATTGCAGCAGCAGAACAACTTACAGCAGTTCCAGCAGTATCAGCAGTACCAGCAGCAACAGCTCCTGCAGTACCAACAGGTTAGCAAACATAAACACACTATTTGACAAGCTGCCATGTTAACATTCTCAGCAGCAACATTATGGATTTGTATAAGCAGTCAACACAATGTAGCAGTTCTCTCTACTGTGTCATATAAGGCTATAGCTAGGGGATTTTAAACAAGACAGAAAAGTTACCACTATACCAATTGTTACGTACTTGGTGCCACTATTGCTTGGACTCTTTCAACCATGAGATGTGCGCTCTCACTGCATTTGGAACACCACTGACTGTGATTAAAATCGCAGATGGAGCTATGCAGTGTTGGAAAAGCTACTTTGAAACTGTAGCTTCGCAAGATCCAAGGTACGTATAACTTAAAGTAGTTCAACTACAGCCAAGCAACTTTTTAAAATAGTAGTTATCTACACTACAAGCTACTAACAAAAAGTAGCTAACGACATTGAAGCTATATAAAGGAAATAATTATTTTAGATATGTAACAATCGGATGATATTATTGAATTTTTCAATAAGAATTCTAATCGCAGGATTCAATAATATCACCTGATAGTTATATATTTGAATAGGGTGTGACTACCTTATAGAAATTAGCTATGATTTTACTATAGTAACTATAGTTTAACCATGTTATTTGTTATACAACCATAGTATCCACAAAATTAACCATGGTTACTACAGTCATGGTTACAACAATATAACTTTAGTAAAACCATTCCATCTGAACTAGCCAACTTACTAAACTGAATCATAGTTCCCAACGCTAAATATAAGGGAATTGTTTATTTAAACAGGTTCATTTACATGAACTGTCCGAAAGAACTGATTAATTTAAATGATCTGGTTTCCCCCACACTACATGAGAGAGAGAGGATGGTTTAGGTGATTGTGTTTGATTACTCCCTCAGCTCCATTGCTGCGTATGTGACAAATGTAGTGTTTCATGATACTAAAGGGCTACTCGTTGGAAAATGTGGCTTGTTACTGGAAAAGCTATCCTACTGTGGAAATAGCTGAGCTACTGTTACGCTACTGAAAAGTGTAGTTAAGTTAGTAGTATCACTACTCCCCAACACAGCAGAAGGGGCAGTGTAACTCTTTGGTTTTTGTCCAAAGTTTATATGATTGTAACAAAAATTGGGGGCTGGTCCAGGATTTCAATCTGAGGCCTTTTGCAATTCATAAGCATATTGTTTTTAGTAGGTGATGGCATTTTACTCTTTTTTGCTGCTCCTCTTGTTCTTTAGTTAATTCATAGGTAGAGGCCCAATTTCTTATTCATTGCAAATTTGTACCTAATCACCAAAATATTTCTGCACACCAAATTTAAACTCTGCATATTTCCACATAATTGGAATGCCTGACAAAGTTCGACACATCCTCGTGGTTGCTACAATGTGGTTCTCGCTCTCGGTGGGCACGTTGTGAGTTGTGCATGGATGCTGCGGAGAATAGCGTGAAGCCTAAACACGCACTAGGTCTCCGCGGTAACGCGCTCAACAAGCCAAGTGATAAGATGCATGGATTGACTGTCTCAGACGCGGAGGTAACTGAGATTCATCCTCTGCCACCTGGATTGAGGCGAGTCACTACACTACCATGAGGACCTAGAGCGCATTGGGAATTGGGCATGCCAAATTGGGGAGAAAAGGGGAGAAAAAAAAAGAGTAGTACTCTCAGTTCTATCTCACATTTTACCATGTTTAAATCCAGTCACCGATATTCCGCAAATTTAGCCCCCAAATAAGAGCAGAAAATGCGAAACAAAACAAAACACGTCGGCAGATTCCATCTTTGCCTGCAAACATTCACAACTGTTTTTCTCATCTTTTGAAGACTTTGGAACATCGACTGCACAGCACCTCCCATTCCCTACAGGCCACACCCAACAGCACTATACATAGTTTGGGCCCACCTACTCACCCGAGACTGGCTGACTTGTGGGCTGCGGCTCAGGTGGAGCCTCATCAGGTGGAGATGATGGGACAAATAAGTGTCACCATGGGAGAAATGGGAATGGCAGAAGTGTACGGAGAAGAGTCTGTCCCAGAGAATGAATGCATTCCTGAACAGCAAGAGGAGGAGGAAATCAAGGTATTTGATTTATTGTCATATAATAAAGCTTTGTGTTATTTGTTGAATTCATATATTGCTAAATTATTTCAAGTTTAAAGTCAATTGAACTAAGTTTCTATTAGAGCACAGACCTATAATTTAATCACAACTGACCTCACAGTAATATTGTGACAATATTTGTGTTAAAAAGCCAAGTGAGCTGCTTACCTAGACATTATTTTCAGGCTTTCCCGATGTGAAGGCATTGCCAAACGGTAGGCAACAAAATAATGCTGCCTTCTGAAAATATCCTGTTTTTGCTACATTTTAGAAGACAGCTCCTTTGTGAATAAGGCAAAACCTAGACTGTATGAAAAAATAAAAAAATCCATGATGGCGGAATGGTGTCGAGAGAAATGAATATAAATGTACTTAATTAAAAACAGACTGAAAAATAAGAGTACTGCGTTGTTTGCTTAGCAACATTTGCTAATACCAAACTCTAGTGGAATCAGTGGCGATTTCTCAGGGCCAGCAAAGCCTTCTCTGCTGGCGTAACATGCCTAATAAATACATATTTTTTCATCCTTTCATTCTCATTGACCTTTTTGCGTATTTTCAATCGCTTTCCACTCCTAATTCATCTACAAACGAATAGCAAAAAACTAAAAGTTTATCCAATCAGAATTTATTCCCTGATGCCTACAAGCAAAGTGTGACAAGTGTTTCACAAATCGCATGCCCGAAGCCATGCCGAAGCGTGAGTCTGAGCTCTACCCCATCAGGCCTTCAGAATTTCCGCAGAATCCCTCAACACTGCAGTGAATAGGCATCTAAAGTAAGATTGCCAGATTCATCAGCCAATCAGATTGATTTATTTGTTCTTGGTGGGTGTGGTCTTTAAGATATGTCCCAGTCCAGGCCTTCTAGCTGGCCTTGAGTGACGCAATCACTCTTTAAGTGATGTATGTAATTTGAAAGTGATGAGCGCGAGATCTTGCTGACGAGTCAGCTGTCGTCACTGCTGGTATTGCCATTGAGAAAGAGATCCTTATGGATTTAAAAACCTGAGATGTTCTGCACGATCGAGCAATTGATTAAACAGGAAAGGAGGGCTGATTTTCACTTCAAGCAAATTGGTAAGTGCTTTTTGCATTGTTATAGCAACATCAGGAGTTTTCTAAGTGTAAATTAGGCTGTTTGATTATTCAGTGTTGGCTCAAGTTTTGAAAAGTAACCGTGTACCCTGACGAAACAAAATTTATTGCAAGCAAAATTTAAATCGCAAATATTATTAGAGAGCTTTTTCTTGGTGTAAGACCTCAATGGTTCTGGCTTTCGTGCGTGGACGTGTTTTTAAAATGCCAGTTGGTATTATTTGTTGACTGCCACGTAATGTATGATACAGTGTCTTATTAATTGTGAAACTGTGTTTTCTTAATGGCATGAATCGCACTGAAGGCCTAGACTTAAAATGCATTTATATTTATTTTCCATCTTTCTCAAGGAGGACGATATAACATTAACTCTCGAACCTGAGCCCACATCTGTAACTCCTGCCCTGACCCCTCCACTTCAGAGAGAAGACTCCACCCCACCAGGGGGCATGAGTCCAGGACAAGCACCAGCAGAGCCAATGGCTGAGCACATGACCTACGAGGTCACATCCTGCGTCGTCCAATCACTGGAGGAGAAGGAAGAGAAGGTGAAGGATGGAGCCGTGGTAGTTGTTGCAACCAACTAACAGTTCAAATCAAAGCAAAGGACAATATGGCAAACAAAACAAAACTGTCTGTGAAATAATCTACCAGTTAAGCTATTGTAAACGCCCTTTTACCCCCGATATGTACTCCTATCGACTGTCTCACATGGCGAAGGCCATGACAGGAACAGATTTATTCTTTATTAACCAACAGTGATGGAGGACAAGGTGACAGAATAGACTCTTGGAGTTCCGAGGCACATATAGAGACTAAATATGTGTCAAAGCTAGGATTGATGCGTTATGTGCTGCTGTGGAACGCTAGAGTTTTATGGCATAGAAGAGGTGGAGTCCAAGTACACTTGCAAATGAATTTGAAGAGTGCAATACTGAGAAATCAATACAACCAAAAGAAAGTGCATGCCTTTTTTTTTTTTTTTTTTTTTATTTAGTATTTAAGTGACCCAGAACTAACAGTATATGCATAGTAATAATATAAATGTTGATTTTTGTAATAAAACTAAAAGCCAATGAAACAGTATGTATTTGTATGTATATATAACATGTATGTACTGTATGTATGTTAGTACGAATGTATGAATGTATGTGTCTTTAAAGGTATATTCTGAAAAACGTGTTACGAATTTGACGTTTGGCAAAGCTGTTGTGTGAAGTGCCCCCTATGTACTTTACCTCCAACACACACACACACACACACACACACACACACACACACACTGATGCCCACATAAACACACTTGAAAACATGTTTTTGCTCTTTATATAATCAAGCACAATACTGCCCGACTGGAAACAGTGCTGCCCTTTTTAACATCCTAACTGTATTGTTACTAAGACTTATGCACTACTATGGACATAAACGAATGTATTGCCCATCTTCTTCAGTGATGCCCTAGTTCTGTCCTTAAAGGGATGGTTCACCCCAAAATGAATGTGAAATTAAAAATAAATAAATAAATGAAAATTCTGTCATCATTTATTCACTCTCAGGTGGTTCCAAACTGTTCTGTGGAAAACAAAAGCAGATATAGAATTTTAGCCTCAGTCTCCATTCACTTTCACTGTATGGAAAAAGGATTCATACAAAATGACATTTTAAGAAAATTGTGACTGACATTAACATGCTGCCTAACATATTTTGTTTCCACACAAGAAAGAAAGTCATACAGGTTTGGAATAACATGAGGGTGAGTTAATGATGACATAATTTTAATTTCAGTGTGAATTATCCCATTAAGTTTTTTGTTCTACTCTTTTATTTTTATTGATGTCTGTGTTTATCTGTTTGTGTACTGCCTGGCTGAGCTGCTCAATATTGATTTGCACTGAACAGCGTACATAAACAAACAAAGGAAAACTGAAGAGTCATCATCATTCCAGAAAGCGCCATCAATATTCACGTGCAACAACAGCATCAATAAAGTAAACTTTTGATATTTTTAATCTGTTGAGTCTGAAACTACAGGAAATTAAAGGGAAATCCTGAGGATGACTCAAATTTGTGGATATTATCCATTAATTTCCAATTTTTTTTTTTAATCAAGTAGACAATAAGGCTGATCTGTATGTAGAGGCCAAATCAAACCATTTGCTTCAGAAATACATTAACCATTCATAAAATACATAATCTTAAAGGGAAAGTTTAGCCTAAAATGAAAATTCTGTCATTTATTCACCTTGATGTTTTTCCAAACGCATTTGACATCCTTTCTTTCGTTGAACAAAAAAGTAGATTGTAATCACTGACATTCTTAGTCACCATTCACTTTCATTGCATCTATTTTCCATACAATGAAAGTGAATGGTGACTGAGGCTGTTATTCTGTCTGACATCGCCTTTTGTGTTCCACGCAAGAAGGTAAATCTGAAAGTTTGAAAGTTACGTTTGAAACAACATGAGGGTGAGTAAATGATGACAGAATTTTTGGGTAAACTATCCCTTTAAGTCATTCATTTCAAACTGGCATAAATGCAAAGTGATAAACTATACCACAGTCTAGTGGTACTAAAATCTGTCTACCACACTAAAGTCATGTGGTAATGGGGTATACAGTGTATGACATGTATGGTATTAAGCATTGGTCACTGTATGTTTTTGTCATGACAGACCATATGACTGTGGACACATAGGCAGTGCTACACACTCTCACGGCGAAATCGTAAGGATTCATACGACTTTTCTAAATTTGGCTTATCATATGATATTGTAGACTGCACTCATATGAATTCGTACGACTTTCACTACAGCCAATGATGTCGCTGGACATCGTTGCCATCTAATATGCGACAGTTACTTGCTTCTGTTAAACAGAACAGTTTCCTATCATGTTTACACATTCTACTGATCGGCAGGGTTGGGAGAGTTACTTTTGAAATGTATTCCACTACAGATTACAGAATACATGCTGTAAAATGTAATTTGTAACGTATTTCGTTAGATTACTCAAGGTCAGTAACGTATTCTAAATACTTTGGATTACTTCTTCAGCACTGGTAGATTTTTTCACTTGTTTTGACTATAAAAACTCTGCCAGTACAGTAAGACAAAATACACATGTTAAAAATACATTCTCTGAAAAACATAAATATCTTATGCAGTGTTGTTTCTAAAACAAGATAAATCAAATTTATCTTTTTTTTTTAAGGATTTTTAGATATTTTTACAGGAAAACAATACAAAAATTATTATCAAGAATATGATTTTTGCCCTAATATCAAAGGTCTTACTAGAAAAAAAGAAATTATGATCCAACGTGAATTTTCTTGATAAAAAAATATGATCATGCATATAAAATATAAAAATGAACATGCATGTAAAATGGCTAGAAATAGCATTTTAGCTTAGCATAAAGCTGACAATTTACACAAGGTTTATTTCTATTTCTTCTGCTACAAACTTACTTCAAACTTACTTCTCTGTCTGCTCGTATGAATGTAACACATCATAAGAAAGTGTTTCGCCGCTGTTCAAATGCAGTTTGGATCGCATCATTTATATGTATAAATGTTTTCCATCTGAAAGGACTAAATATTAAATGAAACAAATGACAATAAAATGCAAAGTAATCTCTTCAGTAATCAAAATACTTTTTGAATGTAACTGTATTCTAAATACCAATTATATAAATTGTAACTGTAGTGGAATACAGTTACTTATATTTTGTATTTTAAATACGTAATCCCGTTACATGTATTCTGTTAGTCCCCAACCCTGCTAATCGGTTAGGTTTAGATAAGGCATTTGGTTAAGGGCATAAGATTAATAATCATGTCCTTAACGCCTCATGCGCGAAACTTGTGCTTTCTTCCGTATTAGACATACAGGCATTTGCACGTGATGAAATCATACAAATTTATATGAATGAACTCTTACAAAATCATACGAAATTGACAACTCTTAAAATATATACGAATGTGCTTTTCTGCTTGCAGGCTTTTCACTAATTATGTCATATATAATAAGCTGTAATTTAGATACTAGTGTGCACATGTCAGATCTTTGTCATACATTGGTATGTTCTGAAAGAAAAAAGAAAAGAAAAAACAACAAACAGTAAAGTTGTGTTTTGGATGTGGCATTTGTAAAGGCATTTGTTTGACGTTTTGCTCTTGGTAATAATACCATTATGCAATGCTGAGGCAACATTTATTTTCTATACTAACGAGGCCTGCGATTTGCCATTCTTTGTGATATTTCTAACATTGTATGTATGTAGTATCAGCTGAAAGAGAGAATTTTTCATGGGTCTGATGGGTTGTATTTGAGAAAATTAAGAAAGGCAAATTAGCAACCATTTAAAAAGGACAAAATGAAAAAGAAAAGAAAATATGTTGTTATCTATTCTCAGATTGAAATGTTTAAAAATGGATGATCTCTCATGTTTATCAAACCTCTGTCGAGAGGACAAAATGACAAAAATATTCTCTCAAAAACTTCAATTTCAGAGCCTCTTTGTAAATGTCCAAAGGATGGCAATGTAAATGGCTGAGAGCAATTATTACATGGGGCTATAACTAATGATGTGACTATTCACTAATGACTAGTGAAATATGATGAATTTAGAATACACTCAGAATGAAAAAGTTATACAATGAAATCAAAAAGGATTTCTGATTATGTACAAATATAGCTAGGTAGGTAGCAATTTTGCAGTTTCCTTCAACTTCATTCATTGTGTCATCCTGTATCATCATATTTAAATCATATGCATTTTAATGTGCTGTAAATAAAATCCTTATTGTGAATGATGGTCTCATTTATGAAAAGGCACACACAACACATATCCATACATTCACTGACTATACACGCACTAACACAATTTAAAAAAACCAGGTTCAAACGGCAGACAAAAAAAAAAAAAAAAAAAAAAAAAAAATGATAAATATTGAATAATAAATGTCAAATATGTCATTGTTTATTGCACTGTTCTTAAATTCTTGGAGTTAAAATCAAAATGTAATCCGTTTATATATAATTACTTTACCATGATTAAAAGGTCAACTATAAATCTGAAAACCAATGACTAAGACGGATACATTAAATTCATTAACCTTTAGAAACTACTTTATGACTCACATTTTCTTATACAGTTTCTGTCAATATGTCATCATGCTGAGAGGGAAAGAGACAAATAAATACATAAATAAATAAATATATAAGGGTGACAAAAACAAACAAACATAAATGGAGGCAATAAATGTAACTGGTCATGTTTCACTGATCAGACACATAATCACATTAAATTAACACAAACATTCAAAAGAAGACAGCAGATCACAAAACCCCACATAGACTGTGTTCATAAGAGTCCTTGGTTTAAAGACATGAGAGAGACCTGAGAGAGACATTTGAAAGAAAAAGGAGAAATTAAGAGGACAGTGCACACACCCTGAATTTTAATCACATGAAATGATAACTGAAAAAGGACACAAGGGTGAGACAGCAAAGGGAATATGTTCCAGGTGAAAATGAGGTTATGCTCAAATTCTGAAAATGTCAAGTTCACAATGTGCCACCTGCTGGCCAACTTTTGTCCAACAATTTTGAATACAGTGGGAATATAGATTATTAGAAAGTTCTTGAATTAAATGTCAATTTCAGAACATGGCATGATAAAGGATTCACGACATATAACACTAATGTCCAGTTGTATGAATGAGTGAGGTCTGTCATTTTATATGTAAACATGATTCAACATTTTCAGCAATTTATATGCCAGTGATATAGTGTACATGTTTTGCCTCTGAAAAAAAAAAAAAAAAAAAAAAAATGAATGGGATTCAGTTTTTTTTCATACATTTTTGGTTAATTGAACATGCAATGTACACTGAAAAAATATATTTTGTGGTGAAGTAAATATAGCAGAAAAGATTAAGTATTTTTTTAATATAAAAGTTAAAGTGTGAATTTGAAAATATTAAGTAAATTGTACATTTGTACTTAATTCAGCAATGTACAAATGAATGCTCTAGCTTATTAGTAAATATTATTTTGATTGTTTGTTATGTTTACAATGCGTCATCATGTATGAATCCTAAAGAAGAAATCCTTGTCATATTTATTTGCTAATTTAAGTAAATTTCACAGGTTAAAATAGGTAAAGTTTACTTAAGTGCACAGGGCTTGAATAATTAATGAGCTTTAAAAAGTTTATTTACACCAATTTTATTGTTGATTTTGTTGTTACATTTGGTAACTTCTTGTTTAGTGAAGTATGAAGTTCATTTTCTACTCAATATTACCCGTTCATGATCAAAAAAATTATCCGTTGATTGTTACCGTTATCGTGTTTTATGCACCAAGTGTTGAGGTCTGCGTGCACAGCTCTGGGCTTTGTTTCTACCACCATTAAAACAAGGTGATATTGTCTAATAGATTACAAAGCATGCATTAAGCTTCCCTGTGGAAGGTTTCTGTGTGTCATGTGGTATGTGATTGAGTATTAAAAACATTGAAATGCTAGTACACTTTTAAATGTATTGCAAAGTAAACTCTACTTGAGAAGTTCTAAGTAAAGCCTTTACTTTGAAATTATGGCCTGTTTAATTTACTAGCAATTTTTGCGTGGAAATTGTTTCCTAGGTTTTTTAAAATAAACTTCACTCCAATTTTTTTTCAGTGTAGACTGAACATGCCACTGAAAACTTTAAAGGAATTGTTCTCCCTACAATGAAAATGTATTTGCATTTTTGCAGGCTCAGACTTGCCGCATCGTGATCGGTCACACATACTTTTTAAAGTTAGACAACACATGGTCACTGTAAGCTTTTATTGTGTGGGAAAGGGCAGTTTGGACATTCTGGTAAACTTTCTCTTTTGTGTTATAAAGTCATCTGGGTTTGGATTGACATAATGCTGAGTAAATAATGACAGAAATTTCATTTTTGGGGGAACTACTCCTTTAAAAGTGACGGACAGTCATAGGGTCTGTGTTACAAAAAAACTTCTGAACATAACGGGAAAATGTAGAAGAATCCGGAATATTTTAAGTGGTTATATTGTGGAGAAATTTCCAAGAAAACAACAATTTTGTGATCTTATGATCCTATGATCTTATTGATTTCTATGACTTTTCCATGACTTCTGCAGTCGTTTGTGATTACTGGAAATGAAATGGTAAAAATAATTTTGATTCAGACTGACTGGTTAATTAATCATTTAGACCAATTTGTGATCTGTTTTGACCAATTGATTGAAAGGAATCGAACAAAAAGTAAGCAAGCACGTTTTACTCTACACACGATCAATATTAAGGTGAAAACTTCAACAAAAAACCCCATTATATTAAGTATAGACATTTCCATGACTTTTATGATGCCATTAATTTCCAGACTTTCCCAGGTCTTTAAAACTCCCTGATATTTCCAGTTTAATTGTCCTGTGGCAGAACGTGCAACCATCAGTGTAAGATTATATAGCTTTAAAGAATTTGATAGAAAGAGAAACAGAAATTAAAAAAAAACTAAGAGGGAAAAGGACAGATAATTTAAAACCTTTAAAAACAAGCAAATGAAAAAAAACAAAAATGAAATCATTATATAAAAAAGTTAACAAAAATACACTGATCACACAAAAATACAGCCCAAACTATTCTTTGTTCTAAAGGGGCTCCTCGTCCTCGATGTCTTCATTCTCTTTGTTCTCGGGGACCGACTGTAAGGTGGAGAGAGGGACTGGAGGAAGAGAGGTGGGGGGCAGGGTGGGGCTGTTTTCTGAACTTCCTCCATCACTGTCACTACTTCCTGTCCCACCAATGCAGCTGCTACCGCTTCCTGAGGTTGTAATACTGCTGTTCTCCACAATCACCTCCCGTTTCACACCTTCGATCCAAACCTCCATCTCCTTCATGTCCTTCACTGGGGCTGCTGGGCTCGGGGAATGGGGTACCACAGGGGTGGACAGAGGCGAAGAGGGGGCTGTGACGGAGCCGGGGGAGGACGGAGGGGAGGAAGCCTGTGGAGGCTTCGCAGACTTACGGATGGTATCGCGAAAACTGGCCAGAGGGGGGCGCAGGCGTACGCCACTGCGTGTGGAGCCCTCAATAGCTTTTTGGAGCTGGGTACAGAAAAAGAAGCCAATGTTAAAATGAGAGTTTTATGGATTTTAGTCCATGTGTTTTAGCTTTGAGGTTATTTATATGCTACTGTACTCCTAATCTTTGACAAAATTCACTTTTAGAAGACAGACGATATGCATTTAAAATTTACATTCTTTCTCTTTCAGGAAAATGGATCAACTTTGAAGACCCAAAAATCACATAAAGTCATCATAAAAGTAATCCATATGACCATATGACATTTTAAGTGGTTAAATCCAAATCTTCTGAAGTGATTTGATAGGTGTGGGTAAGAAACAGATCAATATTTAAATCCTTTTTTACTATAAATCTCCACTTTCACTTTCAATTCCATTTTTTCATCTTTTGTTTTTGGCAATTCGCATTCTTCATGCATATCGCAACCTACTGGGCGAGGAAGATAATCTTTTTCTAAAGATATAGATTTAACCACTGGAGTCATATAGATTACTTTTATGCTGACTTTATGTGCTTTTAGGAGCTTCAAAGTTTTGGCCACCATTTACTTGCATTGTATGGACCTACAGAGCTGAAATATTATTCTAAAAAAAATTATCTTTGTTTAAGAATAAAGCCATACACATCTAAGATGGCATGAGGGGGAGTACATGACATTTTTGGGTAAACTATCCCTTTAATACAGGACATAAATCTGTGCCCGTAAAGTGATTTAATGGGATCTTTAAAGATTCCATTTGTTTTTCATGTTTATCCATTATCTTTTTCTATTTATCTTCAATCCAAAGATGAAAGTTGTATTAATGTCAATAACATGACACTTTTTTTGTCCGGATCTATTCAAATTATTCAGAAATCATTCAGAATGCAATTCACACAAAGCAATTACTTGAATCCACCTCTACTATGATAAACATGTTTTAAATTTCTAAGTTAAAAAAAAAAAAGAAAAGAAAAAAGTCTACATTAAACCTGAAATTTAAAATTAAAGATGGCACTACTGTGAATAAGGTTGATGGATGGAAGGATGGGGTACCTCTTTTAGCGCCACAACTCCCACCAGTTTGCCAGTATTGGTTACATAGGCATGACTCAGGCCCAGCAAAGAGAACAGGGTATGAGTCTGGGAAAAAGTGAACAGTCAAGATTCATTGACCTTCAAATCCTGAATCATACTGTGAGTCTGAAGCATTCCATTTCATAATGCTTCATTGTGAAAATATTTAATATACTGTGAACGGCTCACTTCACACTAACAACTGTGATTGTCTCCTCTCACCTTATGCAGTGATGTTCTCTCAACAAGCTGGAAGGGGGAGGGGTCTATTCTGATCTGATCGATTTCCACATGCTTGTCCATCTCTGCCTCCTCCCAGGCTTTGATCTATGTTAACCAATCACAACCAGGTATGGCTCTGACTCGGCTACCACATACTTTATAAACGTACACAAGTTTAACTAAAATAAACTACACAAGACTTAACAAATCTGACAATTTCCACATCCTAATCATTGATTAAATTGAATTTCATGATCAATTAAACATAGCTCCATTTGGTAGTTTTTATATTGTGGTATTTCAAGGCTACCTCCTCTGGTGTCATTGTGTCCGTTAAAGGTGGAGGATAAGGCTCCTACATGGAAAAAGAGATAATTCTTTCATACATAGAATGCTATATTTGCTCCAAGTATTTGAACTCATCAGTATTTTAGAATGAGTAGGGCTTATTACTTTACATATCAAAAAATTCTATGAAAGACTGTTCACTTCCCTTTACCCGTACATGTCCTTGGGAAACACTGATGAATATTAATGCAGACCATTACCAATACATTTCCTGTTCTCATTTTATCGCCCTTTCATTAAAATTTCATAAATTCTGACAGTAGTTTAATTGGTGCACACAAATTGGAACACACACAGATTTTTCACAAGGGACCTTTGAACACAAACAATGTACCTGGGGCTGACCTTCTGTATGTCTTTCCGAAGAGGAGGTAAAGAAGTTACGTAAAATTTTCCCGAAAGACTGCGAAGGACCCTTATCTAGGCAAGAGAAACAGAGAGGGAAAGACAGAAAAACAGGGAAGGCAAATTAAAAGACGAATATCATTTATACTGCCTTAAAATGCTTGTTCAATTAAAGTGATTGCCTGAGGTTTACTAGGATTTCTAAAGGAGCTGGATCAGTTTATGTTCACTGGAGAATTCTCTCACCAGGCGACATGTGATTGGTGGAGGTTTCTGGCGGTTTGGACAGAGGTAGAGGGCCGTTTCTCTCCTCTTGAACTGGCATTGTCTAAAAGTAAAAAAAAAAATAAAAAATATTACTTAATTAAAAAGTACAGAATTTCATTTAAAAAGAAGCACAAAAAAAAAAAAAAAATTATCAAGAAATGTTTCAATTTTTCTATAAATATCATTCTCTTTCTTGTGATGTTTTAATGGATCAATGGCGAATTTTGACAACGTATACAAACTAAAATTGAGTGTTGACCAAACAAACAAACAAAATCAGTCACACCTTTTCCTGTGATGTTTCGATGGATCAGTTGCAAACTTTTACTTTGTATACAAACATGAAATTGAGTGTTTTGACCAAACAAACAAAATCAGTCACATTTTTTCCTGTGATGTTTCGATGGATCAATTGCAAACTTTGACTATGTATACAACCTGATATTGAGTGTTTTGGCCAAACAAACAAATAAAAAAAGTAATCCAAAGTTTCCCCTGTGATGTTTAAAAAAATCAAAAGACAAGTTTACACCATGTATACAAACTTAAATGTAATGTTTTGACCAAAAAAAACGAAATAAGTCACATTTGTTTCCTGTGATGTTTCGATGGATCAATTGCAAACTTTTACTATGCATACAAGCTGATATTGCGTGTTTTGGCCAAATAAAAATAAAATAAGTAATTCAAAGTTTCACCTGTGATATTTTAAGGGATCAAAAACTAATTTACACCATGAGTACAAACTGAAATTGAGTGTTTTGACCAAACAAGCAAAATCAGTCATACTTTTCCTTTGATGTTTTAATGGATCAATTGCAAACTTTTACTATGTATACAAGATGATATTGAGTGTTTTGGTCAAATTAACAAATAAAAAAGTAATTCAAACCTTTGCCTGTAATGTTTTAAGGGAATAGACAAGTTTGCACCATTTTTACAAAGTGAAATTTTGTTTTGATCGATCAAACATAACCTGTCACACGTTTGCCTGTGATGTTTCATTGCATACATTTTCACAATACGTACAAATTGACATTGACGTTCGGGCCAAAAAAAAGAAGAAGAAGAAAAAAAAAGAATCTACTTGGAAATTTCAAAACCATCTAAAAGGGGCAGCTAAAACTTACTAGTAAGAAAAAAAAGAGCATTTTGTAGATCTTAAACCCTCTTTACATCCCTTTGACAGATACCTTGTCTTCTTCATTGTCATCTCCTTCCTCATCAACAAAGGCAAAGGATTCCCAGCTGACTTTTGCACAAGGCACCTGACCTTGTGAGCCCTGTCCTTGATTTAGGATCCGCCTCTCTGCTGACAGCCACCAATCACAGAGGGCGAGAAGCTCAGATCTTTCAATGCTTCCTAATAGAATCATCGATTCTGTTGAAGGTGAAGTTAGTTCAGAAGCCAGTTACAAATGAGCATTAAAATAATTTGGGACATCAAGGACCTGTTTTTAAAACCTTTCTGCCTACTGTCTGCGTACAATACTGTAGACAGGTACCTTCAAAAGCTACAAGGATCTTTAAAAGTAACTGATTTTAAACACTCTATAGGCACAAACTCCATTAATGGTAATGTATGTACTGTATATGTAAATACACAGCTCACCTAGGTATACTTAAGAGACATTTTTTTTTTCTCAGAGGTTCAACTAGTCTAAAACAATTGTCGAAACAACACGTACATACAGCCTGTGTGATATTACCTTTTGAGTCCACCAGCGGGATGGTTTTTAGCGAGGTTGAATCCATTAAATGGAGTACTTCTCTGTATGTAGACTGGGAACATAGAAACTTTACTTTCCTCACCATGATGTCCTCCACAAAGATATTATACTGGCTGCAAGAAAACAGATGCTCAACAGTTAGACACTATAAACTGCTGACACTCTTAAAAGAGGTTAATAACTCTGGACCACAAAGGGTAGATTAAGGCAAAGACCATGACTTTGATAAAGAGGTAATGAATAGCCCAAATCTAATGTGTTTGCAGTGGCTCACTGTTAGCTGGAAGGGTGCCAACGCTTCATGTTGCCACCCCTCGTTGACAAGTGTATTTACTAATGGCTCCTGCTGCTAATGAATCACAGACTTTGAGGTGCTGTCAGCATGCGAGGGTGAGAGAACCTGCCTGCACTGTGAACCAAGCTGTTTTGTGACATAATACACCATACAGTGGTGGTGTTTGCTGTGCACCAGTGTCATTTTCGTCAACAAAAACTAAAATAAAAACTAAATTATAATTTGTTTTTAATTAAATGTTATTGGAAAAACTGAAACTAAATGAAAACACATTTTTATGACTGCAAAACAAACTAAGGCCACGTCCACACTTCTACATTTTCAGAAGAAAACACACTGATTTCGCTACGTTTATGCCTCTACACTGGAACTGTGTTTTCCTCCACCAAAAACAGAGCTTGTCGAAAACACTCTACATTACCGTGCACTTTGGAAAACGATGGCGTTAGGAAACAGATTGGTGTGGATGTGGATGATCACAAATTAATTTTAATGTTAGTTTTTATTTCACAGTATATTATACAATTTGAAACCTTTACATCCTGCCTTCATAAAACATAGACGACCCAGAGAAATTTAACAGCATTTTAGTGAAAACTTACGAAAATTGAAAGGACAAATAAAAAAATAGAAATTAAAACAATTAAATAAAACTAATTTAAGTTTTAAATTTAAATAATAATAATAAAAGACTCCAATTATTCATAAATAATATTTTATATGTTTACAATCTTATGATGAATAGAAAATTTTTTGTTTTTTTTGTTTTCCTAACTTTGTAAGCATGTAATTCTGGTTCTGTTCACTCCTGCTCCCTCCAAAAGGTCTTATTTTATTCCAGTAGATGGCATGAAGTACTAGAAAAATTATTTTTCCTCTATCACCCTGCATCACAAAATGCAGATCTGAAATGTAGATGGCGATCTAACGCATTTTAGCCCTCACAGATGTGCTCATCCAGAGGCATTCAATTTAATTTGAAGTTCATGCACTACCTCCATTGTTTCATTAAATATCTAGGCCTCTGAGTGGACTATCTAGGTGGCATTAGAAAGCTGAGATCCTCTCCTTTACGATGATGTATAACATTTGATCATCAATAGTATATTCAATAACATACTGTATATTTCTGATGATTTGTTTAGCATGCTATTCTGCTGGACTGCATATTTTGTTCTGGACATCTAAGATATAACATTGTATTATTCACCCAAGCAAGATCACAGACAAGTAAAAATTGGCTAATTTTTTAGAAAACCACTTTAACTAAGGTAAAAGCAGATATAAAGTTTTTGGCTACTTGGGGCTTACAGCAGTAGTGATTGGCGCATAAGAGAGATTTGATGTCTTATAGAAATCATATTTCACTTTGTGATTCTTTAGAAAATCTTTCAAACTTTCTAATGCTTTATTTTGTTATTTTATGTAACATAAATGCAGTAGTGATGGTAATCTATGAAATGTTCAGATTCTAAGCTTTCAAATGATACCCTAAATGCCTGACTTATGTACTCGGAGACTTTAACATTTTAAGCGTAAACTTGTTTTGTGACACAGCGTCCCCTTTTGGACCTGCTGTCCACTGTTTCACTGTCCATAGAGTTGAAGATGAAAATGTAAACAAAATTATAAATTCATATAATATATAATAGCTCTGGCCCAGCCAACAGTGAAATCTCATTGTAACCTCACATTTGTGGGGTTTGCGGTGTCTGCACACCTTATGTGGCCAAAGCCCAGCTCGGGTAGGTACGGCAGTTTCTTGACCTGGATAATGGAATCATACAGTGAAGGTTGTAGACCCTGCGCGACCATGTTGGCAAGGATGACGGCAACCATCATGGGCAGGATGTGAGAGATCTGACCGGTCAGTTCAAAACAGATCACTGCCGTCGAAACGGTGTGAGTGACCGCTCCAGTCAGTGCTGCTGCACCTATATGGAGTAAGAGAAAGAGAAAGGGATTGACCAACAGAGTAACAGGACAGAAAGATGGAGTGGTCTACACTGCAAAACCATTTCCATGGTTTCCAGTAAAAAAAATAAAATAAAAAAATAAATAAAAACAAGATCAAAATACTGAGTTAGAAATGTATTTATTTTTTGCAGTGTAAGACAAGGTAGACTTAAACAGTGTGACAGATTGAGGAGTGAAATAAGGAAAGCAGAGTGTATGGACAGGAATCATGCAGTGAAGGACTGAAGACATGGAGAAGAAAGGGAGAGAAACATGATGTGACATCATCAGTGCAGCATGAGCAAACATTTGGTAATAGAGGTGGATTGGAAGAGAAGGAAAGGATGACTGACCAATGACAGCGTACCCTCCAGGGATGATGCGGTACAGTATTCCATCAAACAGGATACCATGAGGAAAGAGAGTAGCCATAATCTCACCCACTAAACGACCAAATGCTGCACCTATAAGTGGAATACATCAAAGAGAAGATCTGCATTCATCTATTCACACAAGCGTAAGGCATTGTTGTAGTCCACATTCCAATGCGTTATTACTTAATACCTGTGATGTTGCTATTTTAAAAAGCATTTAGCTAATTCTTTAATAATTATAGTGCATGTACTTTTTATGAGCTCATATTAATTGAGAGACTACATGGAACATTTGTGCTTTTAAAAATGTATGTCACACAGCCGATCTGCTTAATATCTGCTTAAAAATAAACCTAGGCAATAAAGTTTTTAAAACTTGTGAAAAGACCTAAACTATACACTTTCCTTTAAACATTTTTATGAATATTAACCTAAAATCTTAATGTGTCATGGACATGCTGTGCATCAAACTTTGCATCAAATATGCTATGTATCTACCAATGTATTAAATTACTGGTGCCTACATTAGTTTCCTTAAATTCTTCAAATAAGCCTTATGTATTTGCTTTTTGAAGTTTTTATGTTAAATTGATCCTTAAATGAATGTGTCCATAAAAGGAAGTAATTGAGAAAGTAATATACTGTAATCAGTAATGTAAACAGGCCCGGCTCCTGCCAGCTATACTAGGGTGGGCTTGGTGATGTCATAGGTGGGCATTTGGGATTGGGAGGTGGTCAGACTACTTATTTTCATGTCTGTAATTGGCATAGCATGGCGTAATTGTTATAAGCACAAGGCCTATTGTACCTATATTTTACACTTATTTCCCATATTAAAAATATATTGAAATAAATAAACATATAAACCCTGACCTTTTGGTATACTACCTACATTACTAAGTAATAAAATACAGCAATACACATTCAGAGTCATTTAATACAGCCTTAAAGCAAATTACAAAGCCAAATCAGAGTCCCCACAAATGCAAGGATAGAGTGAAGAGAAATATATTAGATGTGGTCATGGGGAGATCACTAACATAAAATAGATTAAGAACCTACAATTTTAACAGCGATGGGCTCTTTCACTTTTCTGGTTAATTGGTTAAATAAAAATGTAATTAGCTATTATACTTCCCTACAAAGGCAACACGCAAAATTGAGTTCTGGCTGAAATCAGGTCTTGAGTTTGGCTCATATGCTAAAATTCAGAGAATACTTGAGGTAAAAATGCAGTCACTACAAAATCCAAATCAAAATAATTAAAGCCATTTTTTTTTTTTAAAACAAATCAATCTATGTTATTTAATGAGTTTGGCCTTTGTAGGGTAGTAAAGGGTATTGATACAGCATTTTACCAGTGAAGCTAAACATATGTAAAGTAATTTAGATAAATATACAGGAATTTTGATGGATGATTGAATGGATAGATGGATGGATGGATGATGGATGGATGGATGGATGAAAAGTAATGCCACCAAGGATGTCAGCACCAAGGGTTATTTTCATGGCAAAAACAGAGTAGTTTAACATGCCATGACAAACAATAAACAACAAACTACCACAGCACTGTTAAAAGATAGATGAAAATAAAAAAGACATAAGACGCGAGGTGAAGACAGCATCTCTCAGTGACACCGAACTTTAAACAGGGGAAACAGAAGCACGCTTCCTGCAAAACACTACTGTTTTCAAGCCATGATCGCAAACGGTACTATCAGCTGTGGGTGTGGCTGTGGCTCAGGTGGTAGAGCAGGTTGGCCACTAATTGCAGGGTTAACGTTTCAGTTCCCAGCCTACATGACTCCACATGCTGAAGTGTCCTTGGGCAAGACACTGAACCCCAAGTTGCTCCCAATGGCAGGCTAGCACCTTGCATGGCAGCTCTGCTGTCATTGGTGTGTGAGTGTGTGTGTGAATGGGTGAATGAGTCACAGTGTGAAGCACATTGGAACCACTAAGGTTAAAAAAGGCGCTATATAAGTGCAGACCGTTTAATATTGGCCGGGATGGTGCTTTACAATTTAGGTCCAGTATTTCGCTAACAACCACAGCGCGATTTTGCTGAGGTGGAGGGAGATATTTGATGAGCAGAAGAGGGAGCCTGTGGTGCATTAACAGAAGCCACATGGTCACTGCTAGAGACACTACCAGGCTTTTTTATAGGCACTAAAAACCTATGCATTGCACACAAATATCTCTTACTACTGTTGTCGCTCACAGAACCTTCTTTTGATCCGTAGCAGAGTGAAGCCAAGCCAGTCTTAACTGTGAAAGTGACGCTGCTTTCAGCCAATGACAAAAACAGAAAAATACTAAAAATTTCTGGTGCTATATTGTGATTGTTTGGGGCAGTCTACAACCCACCCTCAATGTTTGCAACACACAGCCCACCCCCAAATTGCTTTTAACCAATGCACAGATTGTAAAAAAATAAAATATTTGATTTAATATCATGTTTGCCAAATGTTTGATTGGGTGGGCAAGACTCACGTTTGGGTGGGCTCAGCCCATCCCTGCCCATGCCTACATTGGGCCCTGAACATAAATGAAAAATACAGGAGACCTACCCAGTACAAAGACAGGCATGAAAGCTCCAGACGGGATGGGCATCGTGGTAGAAACCGCAGACATCCAGAACTGTGAGATGAATATTAATGTGTTCACACAGTTGCCATGATTTTGAAATTAATTAGACCATTGTCAGAAAAACATTTAAGAGCCTGACCTTTGCTGTTTTTTTTAATCATATATAAGGCAATAATGTTTCAATGACATATTGTGCTCTTTTTCAATACCTGAGAAATAAAACAAATTAATAGGCTAAATGTTATATTTAAAGCACTGAAAACAACCTTCATGATGAAGAAGAGAATAAGAATGACAAAGATGCTGACATCAGGGTGAAACCAGACAGCCGAGCGACCCAGACCAGGAGGATGGGGGGATCCCCATATCTTTGTCCAGGTGAAGTTATCAAACAGAGAGTTGATGCACTCTCTGGGCATCAGCTGTAGAATAATCCATTAAAAAATAATTTAATATAAATAAACTAAATCTATATAATCTAATATCATAACTAACTATCATATTACTTACAAATAGTTTATATGAAAGACTCTGGCACATAAACAACAGAAAATTATTCTTATGGGCTGTTCACAACAAAGATGTCCTTGCTCTCAAAGCAATATTCCAGGTTCAATACAAGTTAAGCTCAGTTGACAGCATTTGTGGCATAATGTTGATTACCACAAAAAAGTTTTTCGACTCGTCCATCCTTTTCTTTAAAAAAAAAGCAAAAATCGAAGTTACAGCGAGGCACCTACAATGGAAGTGAATGGGGCCAATTTTTGGAGGGTTTAAAGACAGAAATGTGAAGCTTATAATTTTATAAAAGCCCTTACATTAATTCTTCTGTTAAAACACATGTATTATTTGAGCTCTAAAGTTGTTTAAATTTTTGCAGTCATTTTAGGGTTTGTTGATATTACATTATTATGGCCATTACGTTGTAGAATTGGCTATAACTTTACACAGAAAAGCTTAGTAAGCTATTTTATAACACATAAATCATGTTAACAAATACACATAATGTCTTGTGGCTATACTTTTGAAACAATTAGTATTTTAACATTTACAGATTGGCCCCATTCACTTAAATTCACGTTTTTTAAAGAAAAGGAGGGGCAAGTCAAAACAAATTTTTCTGGTAATCAGTATTATGCCAAAGATGCTGTTGATTGAGCTTAACTTGCATTGAACCTGGAATATTCCTTTAAAAAAGCTAGACACAGTGTCAGGAATAGAGCAGAACGCAGGTGTCTCAAGATGTGTTTTAACAGTTGAAGTTCTTTTTAACTTGACACAAAAAACATGTCTAAAAATGTGGTGCTCCTACACGAACCACAAAAAAAAAAAAAAAAAAAAAAGAAAAAAAGAAAAGAAAAGAAAAGAAAGGCACATGAAACAATAAAAGATGCCTGCATATTTACATAGGAAAACCAATGAAAAACAGCATGGATGGACGCAAAAAACATGTTTGGTGTGAACGGACGCTTTAGCAGATTTCAATTTTTTATTTCAGTTTCTGACCTCTCCAGCCATGAATTGTCCGAAGCCTGGAGGGAATGTCAGTGTTGTAACCAGTAGAGTCACAACAGCAGGGAAAATCAGTCGGCTGTGAGAAAAAATGTGACACTTAGATATTTTGTTGATTTGTTTGTGTCTGTATTAATAATTAACTTCTACTAAAGTTAACTAAAGAAAACACTATACATTACACACTTCACCTTTTAACTACTAACTATGAATTGCAAAAGTTAAAGCTCATATTGTCTGTTCTCATTTGCTCTTTTGTTTTCTCTTACTGTTCCATAAGAAAGCGTGTGAGAATATTGGGTTTTCTCATGAAGAGGACGACTTGGCGGTTCAGGTAAACAAAGAAAGCTCCCAGAAACCCACAAGAAATCCTGCAAACAAACACAAAAACATCCAATCATTCCAGCAATAAAACACAAAAAGCACATTATAGTGCATTATAGTACTATACTACACTTCAACTTTTTATTGTCACCCTTTGCATTATAAAATACGAAGACAAAATAATAGACAAATAAATGAAAATTATAAGGAGATTAAAATTATATAATATAACTTTTAAGTGTTGTTGCAGTCTGAATGCTGAATTTTCGCTGTGTGGAAATAAGGAGCATTCCTTATAATATAATACAATATAAAAACAATAGTTTTCATCAAAACGTGTTAGTGAAATGGCGTTCCAACAAATCAAATATAATACCAACATCTGCTCACTTTGGTCAGCTGACAAAAATGCAAAAGTTAAAGTGCAACTACATTCACTACATGGCAAAAAATATGTGAACAGTCGAAATTTACACCCATATGTGCTTGTTGAACATTTAAGTTTTGCTTTTTCAGCATCTCATGCCATATGAAGCAGTGATATGAGAAACAGATAAATATTTAAGTCCTTATTTACTATAAATTCTCCTCCCTGCCCAGTAGGTAACAATATGCATGGAGAATGCGAATCGCCAAAAATAAAAGAATGTGAAAGTGAAAGTTAAAGTGGAGATTGATAGTAAAAAAGGACTTAAATATTGATCTTTTTCTCACCCAAACTTATCATATTGCTTCAGAAGACTTAAATCAATGAAGTTTTATGAATTACTTTTATGCTGCCTTTATGTGCTTTTGGAGCTTCAAAGTTTTGGTACCCATACACTTGCATTGTGAGGACCTACAGAGCTGAAATGTTCTTCTAAAAATCTCTGTTTGTGTTCAGCAGAAGAAAGAACGACATACACATCTAGGATGGCACGAGGGTGAGTAAATGTTTGGGTGAACTATTCCTTTAAGGAGATTGCATGACTGTATAGGCCTACTTGATTTTATGCAGCTGCTAGTAATGGATGCAGCTGAAACAGACAAACTAGTTAATTAGAAGGAGGTGTCCACATACTTGTGGTCATGTAGTGTACAGTATGCTGTGTGTGTCAGGTCTGCGAGTGTGTCAAGGGTTATAGAATGGCACACATACACACACACACACACACACACACACACACACACACACACACACACAGCTTCAGGATTGTGCCCTCACCACGAACGGCACGCTCTCCCCTGCGCTCTCACCCAATAATGGCGAACGCCGGGAGCTCCTGCAGGTCAAAGGGAAAATCCATGCGGAAGTTGGTACGAAAGAGAGCAGTGATGGTGACTGAGAGGTGGAAGTCAAGAGAGGGAAAAGATGAATGCAGATTAGGAAATATATAGAAAGACTAGGTAGAAGATTATCTGACCATACAAATGCAACCAATGTTTGAAGTTTGCTTTTTGAAGAATACCGTTTTGCAAAGTGTCTCACCTGCATCTTTATTGAACACAGACAGCACTCTGAATATGAAAGCACTGAATGTGGCAGCAAAGTAGCCCCTCCAGTAGTTCCTCACGGCAAAATATGTTGATGTAACTTCAATGCTGAACAATACACCTTGAATATAGAGCAAAAAATTTGAAGGGTTTACTGTCATTTAAAGTAGTATAGCTTTACTAAACAGACACTTTATATGATTTTTTTACTTGAAAAATGATGAAATAATTGTGTTTTGCCCTTTTTAAATTTACATGAATGTTTAAGCAAAAGTATATATCTTAGGTCCTGTAACCAGTCAACATTTCATTTACATTTTTCAATAATTTTTGATCAAATTTCTATAAGTACAAATATTCCATGTATTCTTTCAATTAATATGAAGTCATAAAAGCTGCATGCATATTGATAATTATTATATAATTAGAGAATGAGCAAAATGCTGTTTTAGATGGGGTACAGCATGTCATACCTCAGGATAATTACCCAAGTCCCAAGTATTTCATGTTAACTATCCAATTACAGATCTATATGTATGAGGAAAACAATTAGGAAACAATTTCTGAAACACCATTTTTGGATAGTTCATTTTACCTCCAAGAGGGGTTCCAAAGCAGCATCCAACCCCCACTGCACAACCCACTGTGAGGATGTCTGTATAACAATATGGGCTCTACTGACACAGAAGTAGACAAAAAAGATGGAATAGGACACAGTTGAGGGTAACATTTCTAAATGGCCTGGATGATATACACTCACTGAGCATTTTATTGGGAACACCTGTACACCTACTTATTTATGCAATTATCTATTTAGCCAATCGTGTGGCAGCAGTGAAATGCATAAAATATTGCAGATAAGGGTCAGGAGTTTCAGTTAATGTTCACATCAACCATCAGAATGGGGGAAAAAAAATGTGATCTCAGTGATTTGGACGGTGGCATGATTGTTGGTGCCAGATGGGCTGGTTTGAGTATTTCTGTAACTGCTGATCTCCTGGGATTTTCACAAGATTGTCTCTAGAGTTTACTCAGTATGGTGCCAAAAACAATAAACATCCAGCAAGTGGCAGTTCTGCGGACGGAAACGCCTTGTCGATGAGAGAGGTCAACAGAGAATGGCCAGACTGATTTGAACTGACAGAAAGGCTACGGTAACTCAGATAACCCCTCTGTACAATTGTAGTGAGCAGAATAGAATCTCAGGAAGCACAACACGTCGAACCTTGAGGCGGATGGGCTACAACAGTAGAAGACAACATCGGGCACTTTATTAGGACCATATTGTTCCTAATAACGTGCTTAGTGAGCGTATAAGTACTGCCTTCAAATATGGTGTGTAATAACAATAATAAAAATAGCCTATCCCTGGATGATAAATAAGCATTCTGTGTTTTATGAATGGAAATACCAAAAATGCATTTCAAAATCTCTTTGCACTTCTGCTTACCTGATAGACTCCAGAGAAGAAAGACATAAACTTGCTGAGTACAGCTGCACAGATACTGGCTATATGGACAAAGGGACCCTGAAGCATAAAAAAATATCAAGAAAACAGAACTCATGCTCACCCAATCAAAGTGCAACATTTTAGATAATATGAAATATCACTAAGCACCCATTCCTAAATTTGTCTGTAATTTCACCCATTCTTTTGGATATATAAAAATATATATTCTGTATATATATATATATATATATATATATATATGTATTGTATATATATATATAATGCATTTCAGCAAGAGTTGAAAATATTTGTTTTATCCCAATGTTTTGACTGTATTTGGCCAGAAATGGATAGTATATGTCACAGACACTGTAAAATCAAAGCGTCTCACCTCTTTGCCAACTGGCATTCCACTGCCCAGGCCAGCAGTGAGTCCCACCACTTTGGCAATAAATGCCTTGAGTGTCAAATACTCCTTCAGCACAACTCCTCTGAGGATGGTTTTCAGCTCTGGAATACCAGAGCCTGAGGGGCAATCAGAGAACAGAAGAAGAAGAAAGAAAAAATGTGCAAATGAATGAGAAAGCTTGTGAATGAGGAGGAATGAACAGGGAAAATAAATGTAATAAAATGTGTGAAATCAGAGTGTTAAATATGAATGCACACATTATATATATATAAAGACATCAGAAACTGATTAAATGGAATCTGTAAGCTGTTGTTAATGTGAAAGCAGTGGATGAACCAGCAGGTGGTGTTGTTGAGAAGTAAACCTAACAGTGTCCAGGTGGAATAATTTTAGAAGTGAGAAACAGAGAAGGGTTATGGATTACTAGCATACTACTTATTGTATCCTGTGCAGTAAACACTGAATAGTGCCAGCATTTTTTTTAAATAATATTTTAAACAATAAACATTGTTTATAAAAAATGTATTAAACAGTACTAAGTTACATTTTGTCACATGACCTCAATTCATTGTATGTGTAATTTACCGTACAATTAATAGAATAGCATCCAATTATCATCTATTTTGTATTTTTAATGAAATTTTGCAGTCCAACTCTTAGCAGTAAAAATAAATTGTATTGGAAACAATGTAAAAAGTCATGTATCATTTTACGTTTAGTTCTCTTTTAGTGCTCTGTTGTATACTGCACATTTTGGCGAATACATAGGTCATCCGGATATTCCATGCATACATCCTGCATACTGCAGAAATTGTAAGCATAGTTTTGTAGTATCCTCTTCCGTACATAGCCAAGAGTGTAGATCCAACACATCTACACTGTAACTGAGCAATTTGAAAGGACAGGACAAAAATAAAAATAAAACTTTGCTGATTTCAACAGGAGCGTTATTACTTTTGGCACTCTGTTTTGCATATGTTGTCGACGCAGTGTAAAGACAGAGGGTATGTAGATAGCATACAAAAAAGGTTATATAAAGGGTACAGCTAGTGAAATAGCAGAGGGTATTCAAAAGCTAAAGCAAACAGAAAAGAAGAGGATGTTGAGGGAACTGTTGAGGGAAGAGCAGAGAGTACACACCAATGGCCTGAGGAGCGACCAGGTGGCAGAAGAGGGAAGCAAACAAGATGAGCACCATGGGATAGGAGACCCAGACCAGGTATTGCAGTGGGATGTTTCCCTTCAACTCCCCATAAAACCACTTATAGGCTGAGACACCGGGACAGGGACAGCAGTGATGGAGGCAGAGAGACAGGAAAAAGGGTCAGCACAGAAAAGAAAAGCAAGATTAGTGGAACAAAGGATTGGAAGGTGTTTTAAGATAGGTGGAAGAAACATGGGGAAAATATGGGATATTACAGAGCCTCTTAGAGGACAGGACGGGACATTTTTTTTCCTGAAATTGTTTTGCGTTCACTCGCAATAGTTTGAGTTCCTTCAAAATAAGTTGTACATGCTTTTACTACAGTAACCATATTTTAACCTTGACATTCGTAGTAAAACCATAATAATAACACAGGGAAATTAAAACTATGGAAATTAAAATCATAATTATGTGGTTATTATGTTTTTTAATATAAATACCAGGGTAAAACCATAGTAACCACAAGACTAACCATGGTTAATCAATAATAAAACTATGGTTACTAAATGGATACAGTATACTGTATTAAAACCATGGTTTCCGAAAAAAAAAAAATATGGTTACTTTTCATTGTTACTACAATATTACTGTAGTAAAACCATTGTTTCTGCCAAAAAAACAAAAACAAATCACGGTTAGCCTACAACAGTTATGGTTATTACAATATTACTATAGTAAAACCATGGTTTCTGCCAAAAAAACACAGTTACTACAGTCAAGGTTACTACAGTATTACTATAGTAAAACCATGGTTTCTGCCAAAAAACTATGGTTACTATAGCTTACAATATTACTATAGTAAAACATGGAACGGTCATGGTTACATATAGTAAAGCCATGGTTTTACAGCAGTAACCATAATTAAACTATGGTATTTGTGTAGTAAAACCATAATAACCACAATATTATGGTTTTTATTGCCATAGTTTTCTATTTAAACACAACATCTTAAGACAAACTTTCATCATCAGAGAAGGACAACAAAGGAGGAAGAGTGTGGAATGCAGTACCTTGCAGACTTTTGGCACTAGCATAGTCCATGGTCCAGCTTACTAATGCCATGGTAATACCCAACAGCACCAAAAAGATCCAGTCTTCTCCCAACTTAGAGACAAGGAACTTCTGTACTCGAGCCACACAGTCTAGGAAAACATTACAATGAACGCCCTATTAGATTCTAAACCTCTCACACTCACCTTTGTTGACTATATACAATCTACTATTGCTAGTATTTCACCCTGACCTCTGCACTTGGAGTAGGAGCGTCGTTTCTTGAATGATGACGTGTGGCTCTGCTCTTGCTCCTGCCTGTTTTGAGAACCCTCTGTCTCCGGATCCAGATGGTGGCGACTGTGATGGCGACTTCGGCTGTGACTCCGCCCATGGCGACTGTAATAGTAGTGCCCGTGGTGGTGATGTCCATGTTTTTTCCGCTGTCTCTCTGTTAGCAGGCGGGTGGCCTCTCTCCTCTGGGACCCACCGGGGTGCTCCCTGTACTCTCCATATGGCTGATCACAGAAGAAATATCAGGTTTTAACAAACAAGTTATTATTTACACAGTAGTAAAGTACATAAGAAAGTCAGGAAAAGTTGAGGTACACTGTATCGTATCGTCTCAATGAGCCAGTACAACATAAATAAATGCTATTTATTTACCTTTAGAATTTTAGAGTTTTTTATATTAGGATATTATATTTTAAATTTTGTTGTACCTACATTCAGGAACTCTCCATTTTCGATTGAACAATTTTAAAAATACAATACCTTTATCATTACTAAATATTTGACAAATAAAATAAATAAAATGTGCACCTTAAGCTATTTATTATCTTCACTGAATTATTCAGGGAATAACAAATGGTCAGGGGAACACCTATCAAAAACTTTTTCTTCTTTGGAAAGAAAAAATGAGTGAGATGTAGCTCTAATTTTCATAAACAGTATGAAGCGGCAAGAGGTGACAGAGGAGAGGAGAGTCCAAAAATAGAGGAAAATCTCGACATGCTTGAGAAAGTCCACCAGCGGAAGAGCAGTAGTCTACATTTAGATTTATAACCATCCGGATAAGACCCGGACATCTGGAAGATACATTCCCTGTGTCTTCGATTCCCACTGCACTCTCTTGCTCTCTCTCTTTCTCACAAACACATATGAAAAAACATACACCACTTGCCAACAGTGTTCATCAACAGGATTAGAAAAGGTCAAAAACATTTTGACTATGCTTTAATTCATTTATTAATATTCATCTATAGCATACATGAAATAATCATAAACAATGATTATTTAACGCAATACATTTTTTTACTGATAGCTGAACACTTTAAAATGTAATCTGCCTCAACTTTCCACACCATTTTCCTTATTATTCAACAGTTAGTTACGGTCCTCAAATCTGATTGGACAAGAGGCGTTCCAAGAGTGCTGATAGATCAGACCATCAGCATTGGAACACTTTACTGTTTGTATCACTCCACTTGTGTTCGTGGCTTTCCAAACTAATGTGTAAGAGCAGTGCAGATGTGTAAGAGCAGCTAGATATGTGAATTTTCATTCATCCCTGTGACATTAATGATTTGAGCCAGCAGGTGGGGATAAAAGACCGTCTTGTGTGTGCCATGAGTGAGTTGAGCTGAAGTTGACAAACTGTGTTGTCAGTCAGTGTGCAAATGTCTTTGAAGTCATCTGGAATTGCCTCTAACTCCATAATCACTTGGAATACTACTATATTATAGCTAAGAAATAGAGTTAAACTAACAGCTTCTGCATTACTGCTGATCACAGCTGAAAGTCGCAACAGACAGAGTAATCAAACACACTCAGGGCGCCTACTTGATACAAGTTTCCAAGTTGGGAGAAGACCTAAACCTTCAACATGGTGGAGGAGACAACACTTTCTGTGTCAAAATAAGAGTTTCCCAAGAAATATGCAAGGATGAAACTGGCTTCCTCTACGAGTTCTCTTCAACAACAAAACACTGAATATGAGTGAAATACTCGTAGGATAATTCTGATAGCACGTATGGCAGCAAAACTCCACTATCGGAGCAGAATACTATTACACTACAGTTGAGGAGTAGAGTTAAACTAACAGCTGTAATATTATTGTTCATCACTGCAAGATAATCACACATTCAGTCTTTCTCCCTCTCTCTCTCTTTCTATCTCTCACACACACACACACACACACACCTTGTTTCTCCAATAACTTGCAAGAAACAGCCCAAGCTGTTGTTACTAGTTCTAAAGTGTGGTTTTTGAATTAGTAATGTAAGCTTGGACACATCTCTCAAACTAGCAACAGCAGATACTAAACCCGTTGCGTAAGAAAGTAGTTCCACACACAAGAGCGTTTTTTAGGACAGTGTTTAGTTTTCCCCTACTTATTTATTCACTTGTCTGTTGATCTGTTGTATGAAAGCAACACCACACTCACAATCATGCTGCATTGTCCATCTATCAGCACAGCAGTGATTACCTGTGGCCTCGTGCCTAATCACAGCCGCAGTGATAGATGAACATACACATATAACACTCTTGCTCATGTAAAATTGCTTTATTCTGTGAATCTCATTTTAGAATGCAGTGAAGGAAACAGTGAAAATTTTTCTCACTTTATCATTACAAATTATAGGTGGATACAAATGCTTAATAATCCAGTCAACTTGATCAACAATGTAAAAAAAGAAATTAAGAGCGCATAAACAAGCGTAAATGAAAAACATGCATAATTACTCATCTATGCTTGACAAGCCTTCTTAAACTTGTGTTAGTCAAAACAGGATAAACAACTCAAAGAGTTCAACGCTAAGAATTTATAAGGGTGACACAGGAGTCTTAACAAATTTCCTGAATAAATGACTTTGTTGATGTCCTAGAGGTGAATGTATGTGAACAACAAATCAGAGTCAAACGCATAGAAAATACATTGCTTTGGAATACAACACAGCCCGTCTGAGAGCTTTATATTCTGAATTCATAGATATTGCTAGCAATCAGACTTATGACTCTGACAAGTGCATGTTAATATTACAACACATGGAGAATTGCTTTTAAATCCATAGTGGTGTTCTCATAATCACCAACATAAATATTTGCAATGTAATACAACAAAACACAGTGACGTAAGAGGCATTTACAGCACACTAGAATTTCATTGTATCAACCATATTTCAGTATCAACCCAACACCTCAATCAACTTCGTCATTAGCTGGTATAGACAGATGGTGTATTGGACCTCATGATGCATAATTTACACTCTTGATCATTTTTTAGTTCTGAGTTCAGCGCTGCCAAACCCATGAGCTGAAATCGCACAATGAAGCATACATGGAGAATGGACAAACTGGGCCATTCCACTCTTTTTTTATTGAAATGTGTCCTCCAAAGCTGTTGACTCATTCATCAGTATCCACTATAATTAATTTGTATTGCAAAGCATCAACACCTTTATGATCATTTGTTAATAATAATGAAAATGAAAATTAAAAATGTAGGTATCTCAACACAATGATGCAATTTGAGTTAGGGTTGTCTCATACTATTGTGTATACATTCGGTTCCATTTTCTTATTAATCTATGAGTTCAAAATCTAAGTTATTTTGTTCTGTTGAGTTTAGCATACTTCATTCAATGGTGCAGGTATTCCTTGGATTTATCTTTAAAAAAAAAACACACACACAAGGTGTTTTTTTATTTATTTTTTTGGACATTTTACTACCAACTATATTTAAAGGGATAGTTCCCTCAAAAATTAAAATTCTCTCATCATTTTCTCACCCTGATGCAGTGGTAGACTGGCCATTGGGAGAACTGGGACTTTTCCCAGTGGGCTGGCAGCGAAATAGGGCCACATGGGCCGCTGCGTTATGCAGAACATGCCACAAAACGGCTCTGTGATACTCGGAAGGGGGCAGTGATATGCAGAAAAGGACAGCAATAAAAGTAATCCATGTCTACAGAAGTGATATGATAGGTGTGGGTGAGAAACAGATCAATAAAAGTCATTTTCTACTATAAATTCTCCTCCCTGGCCAGTAGGTAGTGATATGCACAAATCGCCAAAAACATAAAAAAATAAATAAATGTGATAGTGAAAGTGGAGGTTGATAGACTTAAAAATAAAATGTAATAAAATTTAAATATTGATCTGTTTCTCACCCACACTTATATCACTTCTGAAGACATGGATATAACCACTGGAGTCTTATGGATTACTTTTTACAGCCTTAATGTGATTTTTGGAGCTTCAAATTTCTGGCCACCATTCGCTTGCATTCTATGGACTTTCAGAGCTGAAATATTCTTCTAAAAATCTTCGTTTGTGTTCAGCAGAGGACAGAATGTCATACACATCTGGATGGCATGAGGGTGAGTAAATGATGTGAGAATTTTCATTTTTGGGTGAACTATCCCTTTAAAGTTTTGAAGTGCATGCTTTGCCTGTCTTAAATTATCACATTTAATGAGACTTAGCTATCACACGTGCATGGAGGTTATATGTCATGCCAGATCTCACACCATGCGGTCACTAACAATCTTTCATTAACATGTGAGAAAATTATGCTATCTCAGCATTAATTCCACGCTACATTATTTATATATAGCCTTAAAATTAATTACTGTACGAACTACAAGGACAGAGAAATATTTAGCTGCTGTGCATGATGTTGTGCATTTATTGATATTGTTCAAATCAATATTATTCTTTCAATTTAAATAGCTTTAGCTTTATATCTTGCCAAAAAAATCCTAGATTTAAAGCTTATTAATGTACAGTATCTACTTCACCTGTGTCCATATTTGTTTTTAATGCTATTTGCACTTCCAACGTTTTATTGAATTAAATTGCTCACCTTAAACTTTGGAATGGGACCATGTAGATGATAGGTTTATCATGTATCTTTCTTCCTCATAACACGTCTCTCACTCTCATTCCATGTATCTATCCAGTTTCTTTCACCAGTTCCCACTGTACATGTAATCCCTTGCTTTCTCCACATTTCACCCCCTCCGGTCTGTCCCGGTCTGAATCTACACCTATGAGTTATCCCCCCTACCTCTCTGCCCCCCGACCCCCCATCTGCCATAGACTGGAACTAACCCCTTTCTACCCAGGCTTGTAACATTAGCCGGAGGGCTAATAATAGCTTTGGTGTGACCCAGTGTTCACAGCTACACTTTTCCACACCTCTTGCTCTCTTCCTGTCCCTCTCTGTGGATCTTTCTATCTTCCAATTTGCTCATCTGTACATCATATATAATCAGGCGATTGTGTCATGCTAACTAGCTTTGGACAGCTAAGAATAAATGTAACGCTATGGCAAAATGGGTAACTCGCGAATGTTAATCACAATCACAAATAAGATTTTGAGATTTAAATCAATAAGATAAGAAGAATACATTACAAATCGATATGCTAGGAAGAACAAGTAAGCAAAATTTATCCACATAAAAAGCTAAATTACCCGAGCTACAGTATCCGTGACCATGCATACTGTCATTCACACTGGAACGAGTTTTAGGGGATATGCTGCTGTGCTTTAGTTTCATGCTGATGGCTATATTTGAAGGCTATTGAGGTGATTGTTATGGTGTTGTCATGTGATGTTATGTAAAGTCATATGTAATTCTGTTGAAGGTCTTCTAAAATAGATGTTCTTCCAAAGCTGGTACCATTCTAAGTGATAAACACACTTGTCAGCATATCCCAGCATGCCTGCCCATTGTGTTCAGACTCTTTCCATCTGTGACTTTTACAAATTTGATGTTGGCTCACAACAATAAAACAAGGACGGTAAAAAAAGGTGAAGATGGCGAGGAATGACTTCACATGTAAAACAATGCGAGATCTAAATGTAGCCTGAGATGCAGAGTGACAATGTAAACGGTAAATTATGACCGAATGCAACCAATAACATCAGCAAAAACATGCATGAATAAGCCATAAAAGTGTGCATAGATTTGTCTAACGTCATAAATAAAAGTATTTTACTACTAAGTACTCTAAGTGATCTGAACATTATGGCTTACTGTATGCTGGCAAACACACCAACAGCCAAAATTACCCAAACATATTACAGATACATATTGACAGTACATTCACACATAAATTCACTTTCACTTATTCAATCAATGTTACACACTGTTCACAATAAATCACACTGTGACATCACAATATTCTTTATAGCTCACAAAGAATGACCTCAATTGATTACATAAGAAAGCTACCATGTTGATATTATACTCTAACAAGACATGGATTTCTCACGAAACATGTTAAGAAATCGACATGGTTATACAGTATTTAACCCCAAACCAATAGAAACATAATATGAAATAATATTTTGCATAAAGAAAATTAAGCCATTTAGCACCATTAAGAATTTTTTTTTTTTTTTTTTTTTTTTGGATAGTGACAATATTTTTTAGTACCCAAATATTTTTAAGATAAATCCAAGGAATACCTGCACCATTGAATGAAGTATGCTAAACTCAACAAAACAAAATAACTTAGATTTTGAACTCATAGATTAATAAGAAAATGGAACCGAATGTATACACAATAGTATGAGATTGATTTTCTTTCTTTGATTTTATATCAGGCTACCCAAACTCCAACCCTAATTCTCATTACCGTAACATACAGTAGTAATTTTATTTCCAATAAAAAGATGGGGTGGTACAATCATTTTCAAAATTAAAATCAGCAAAAAGGAAAGGCAGTATCAAGAGTGCACTACTATGAGAAATGGTCAAATATTAATGAAGTACTTTAACATTGCAGTATTAATGAGACTTTCATAATGACAATTTTTTTCACATTACGGTGACGAGAACTGGGGGTACGTTAAATTGTGTCATGACGATGTCAAAATGTACAAATTCTTAATGGCCCTAAAAATAGGCTTCATTTTCTTTATGCTAAATTATCATTTCTTTTTTGTTTCTGTTGATTTTGGAGTAAGTTAGGACAAGGACATTATCTTGATGGTTTCGTGAGAATCACCCACTACATCACCATGTTTCCCAGCTTTCAAACATTCAGCCTCATATATTTCTCCTCTCTATTCAAAACAGCACATCACACCAGATGTTCTGGAGCTAATGGAGCAACACTTATTACACCTCATGATGGGGTAGACATAAAGTATAATGTAGGATCGGGTTTCCAATTATGCATCAATGGATCATTTAAGTATAATTGACGCATACTGTGTCCATTAACTTTTTTATCCACATCAAGATTTTAGGTTACATTTTATATGGATCTACAGTATATAATAAAGTGTATTTATTAGGTTTTTCACCATTTTAAATCCCCTTTTTGTCTTCACTGGTTGTAAACACTCCTGCGGTGTGACAAAAAAAAAATTGCAGTTCTATGTAGTCTTTAAATATGATGTCATACACTATAATTATAAAATATAATTCAGACAATTTGGTCTTGGAGGAGTTTGATATTATGTTTGAGTTCATGTTGAAATCTCTGACTTTTGATTGCAGACTTTGGGATCTTGGAAAATATGATCATATTTGAGACATTGTTGAGGTTGTCTTCTGAAACACTCATAATAGAGATATTAAACAGATCTCACTTGTGATTAAACTGACTTCATCAACAGTACATTATACAGTTTTAAATGATAAATAATGGCGTTTAAAATAGTTTTAGATGGAATAACACATATCAAACCACAGGCAGTGTTGGAAGGGTTACTTTTGAATGTATTCCACTACAGATTACAGATTACATGCTGTAAAATGTAATTTGTAACGTATTCCGTTAGATTACTCAAGGTCAGTAATGTATTCTAAATACTTTGGATTACTTCTTCAGCACTAGTAGATTTTTTCACTTGTTTTGACTATAAAAACTCTGCCAGTACAGTAAGACAAAATACACGCTACAAATACATTCTCTGAAAAACCTAAATATCTTATGCAGTGTTGTTTCTAAAACAAGATAAATCTAATCGATCTTGTTTTAAGGATTTTTAGATATTTGTACAGGAAAACAATACAAAAATTATTATCAAGAATACGATTTTTACCCTAAAATCAAAGGTTTTACTAGAAAAAAAGAAATTATGATCCGACGTGAATTTTCTTGCTAAAAAAAAAATATGATCGTGCCTGGTAACGTGCATGTAAAATGGCTAGAAATAGCATTTCAGCTTAGCGTAAAGCTGACAATTTACACAAGGTTTATTTCTATTTCTTCTGCTACAAACTTACTTCAAACTTACTTCTCTGTCTGCTCGTATGAATGTAACTCATCATAAGAAAGTGTTTCACCGCTGTTCAAATGCTCTTTGGATTGCATCATTTATATGTATAAATGTTTTCCATCTGAAAGGACTAAATATTAAATGAAACAAGTGACAATAAAATGCAAAGTAATCTCTTCAGTAATCAAGATACTTTTTGAATGTAACTGTATTCTAATTACCAATTATTTAAATTGTAACTATAGTGGAATACAGTTACTTATATTTTGTATTTTAAATACGTAATCCCGTTACATGTATTCCGTTACTCCCCAACCCTGACCACAGGACATGTCAACCTACTGAAAGTATTTCAAGTTAACTACCAATTTATGTTTAACCTCCCATATGAAGTCACATTATGTAAATACTGGGTTTTTTGTCTAATAGAGAAGGTTGGAATGCAAAACTCATGCAGAAGACAAAAAGATGGTACAGAGCTTCTAATCATAAAGGGGAGATGTGAATGAGAAAGAAAGGAGAGGCACTTTCCCGAGAGTGGTGCAGTTATCGCTCAGTCAGAACTTACTCAGCAGTGATAGAAATACACATCATGCAGATATTGTGCAACATCTCTGAGATCAAAAAATTTTAAGTGATAGAAGACAAGCAAATTACAACACACTAATGAGTGATCAGACAGGAGAAAGAGCAAAAGACAGGATGAGAGGGAGAGAGAGCAGGAGAGAGACTGTGACTGACCAGGGTCTGCTGGTATCTCAGAGCCGTCCTTTGCGATGCATCTGCGGCCATTGACACACTGTCACTGACCCAAAAATAAACTGACTGTCTGTCTTAGCATTCCCACCCTGGGGTGGCACAGACTGAGGGAGAGAGGGCACATAAACACACAAGTTCTCTCGATATCTCTCTCTCTCTCTCTCTCTTACACACTTGGTCATCTCCATTTTCCTTACGCACCTTCTCATATGGTGCAACAAAACAGAAACTCTAAGCTCTCTGTGTGTGTACATGGGGTTATATGGATGTGCACATGCTCGGAGCATGTACATGTGTTTGTGCTTTTGTTTGTGTATGTGTGTGAAGAGGAGATCTAAACAATGTTGTGAATTACAAAGAGTGGTGGATGCCAATCTAAACCCAGTTACCCCTGCATTAGTGGAGCGAGCTTGTTTACTAGTGGCCTATCTGGTCGCCAGTGGCAACAAACTAATACTTTGATCACCTGCTCATTTGGAAAGGGGGCACACAGTAAGGGTTTCAACAGCCGAGGGAACTCCAGTCCCTTGTGAAAGGTGATGAGGGGAGTGCAGGGAGGACCAAACTGACTTAAGTCATGTTCAAATCGCCCATTTAATCCGGGATTTTCAACAGTATGTTGAGAGGCATAGCATTGATTACACACTGAGAGAGCTTAAAAAGTAAATAAACACATGAGGTCTGTAAGTGAAGCAATTCATTCTGTAAGAAAACTAATTCAATAAAAACACATTTTATAAAGCACGTAAAATATAATTAATATAATATAATATAAAAATATTGAAATAAATATATTAAATACAAATATATTAAAATAAATATGTGTATACTGTTTACATGAAAATAAATATTATATAAATATAAATGGCAGGATTGTGCCCTGGCACCCATATTTTCTTTGTTACACTTGGTTTTTGGATTGTATTGGTTACCAGGTGTTACCATGTGTTCTCCATTCCCCTCCCTGCTTGTTTGCTCCATGGCCACACCCCTTTGTAAGTCCTCTGTTCTCCATTACCTCTTGTGTATTTATTCCTGCCTTGTTCCTCTATTCATTGCTGAATTGTCTTGTGATGTTACCTCACTTTAGGTATTTGGTCTTGTTTCCTGTTCAGTTGGTTTGTCATTTTTCTTGTAAGTTTCATTTTCTTGTAAGTTATTTTTGTACTTAAAGTTTTTCCAGTTTTGTTATTATTAAGGATTTCCTCACTATCCCAGCCCATCGTTTAAATCCTTATCTTCCCATCTCTCTGACAATATATATATAGCCTAATACAGGGCTACTCAACTTTGGAAAGCTCAGGGGCTGCAAAGCAGGACCCCTAAAGCCTTGAGGGCCGCACTCTTAATTTTAGTAATTCTTATATAAATATAAGATTTATTTATTAATTTTATATTAAGAATTTTATAGTGAGAGTTACATTTTAAAGTCTAAAATATTAATTATGGGTGTAACAGTTCACTTTTCTCATGGTTTAGTTTTAAATTTTCAAAGAGCCACTTTCTACTACATTCATTGCAATATAGAAAGCAGACATTATCAGTTTTTACTAAAATGAACCATGATTTTACTATATAAATATTGTAGTTACCATGATTGTAATAACCTTGGTCTTTTTGCAGAAACCACTGATTTACTTTAGTAAATTTTAGTAGCCATGAATGTAGTAATGTTTTTTTTTTTTTGTGTGTGTGTGTGTGTGCAGAAATCATGGTTTTGATACCATTAACCATGGTTTTATTACAGTAATATTGCATTCATATAATAAACATGGTTTTACTACAGTAATATTGCATTCATTTAATAACCATGGTTTTACTATAGTAAAAATGTAGTAACTATGACTGTAGTAACCATGGTTAATTTTGTGGTTACTATAGTTTAACTACAAATGCCATGGTTAAATTCTGGTTACTATAATAAAACCATGGTTAATTTTCCTAAGGATCTGTCAAAGACATTGTCATCCAATAGACAAAGAGTGTTAAGCATCACATGAGATAAGTTAAAAAACAAGAGATATATTTCCTGTACTTACTCTTGTCAACTGCTCCAGTGACAAATCATTAGGGTCTGTTCGCCCTCTTTATCGTTTTGCTGTGAAGTAATGCAGTTCATGCATAATCAATTGCGTGAAGACGTCTCAAGTGGCGTTACTGCAGGATAAACTATTTTTTTTCTGTTATTACTGTTATCGTGATGTTCATGTATATATGGTGAGCTATTCAAACGGGTTTGACACAGATTCGCACTGATAAGTGACTCGAGCAAGCGCATGTTTGAATGACAGAGTGAGCTAGTGTGCGGCTGCGCATACTGAACGTGCTCTTGTGTGACATCAGCTATACTAAGATTTAGGAAACATGCTAAGTTGAAATACTGGCTTCTCCAAAGACAATGCTACAGCCAGTATATTCTACTTTGAAATGTCCATTCCGGGCCGGAATTTCTGTTTATGTTTTGGCCTGTGTGATCCCGCCCACAGCCCATTTCCCAGTAGTATTTCGACACCCCGGGTTGCCAGATTTGAAACAAGTTAACGGGCAAACTGCAGCCATGGAAGCCAGCAATACATTTAGCTAGCTAACATTGACAGAGTTATAAAAAATCCACAATATCTACAATAAAAACTTTGCAAACGTATACATTAGCTGATCAACTTACAGTGTAAGGCTCGTTGCTTGCCATTGTCAGTTTGCTCGTTCCTGTTGCGTGTCCTCAACCTGGCAACCAATATTTTGAATTTGGACTGCATTACCCATTTTAAACGCTTGATGTCAATGTTACATATTGCTCCTTTAAATATTTTTTTTAAATCGTTTGTTACATTCTTAGGAGTTTTTTCGCACTCTTAATTGTTCTGGGATTCAGGAATACAGAAAATTACCATAAATATTCTAGAAAATGAGCACCTCAGAAATCATACACATTTAACATTTACAGATATCATTTTGATTATGACAACATAATGCGGGCCGCAAAAAATGTCTCGAGGGCTGCATGCATCCAGTGAGCCACGTGTCGAGTAGTGCTGGCCTAGTATATATGTACATAAAAAATTACGGAGTGACTATTTGCACTAGGTTTAAATAGAACCTGTCAAACAGCGTGGCTATTTGCACTCCAATAGTCTAGTAGAAACACAGAAATTAAAGACAAACTGCACCTCTAGTGTCACTGCAGTGGTGTGGGGTGTAACAACGGTGTGGGGCTGGGTTTCCCGATAATGTTGCAACTTAAGCTTTAACGATCATCTTTTCTATTTTACGATGGAGTAATTCCTGTTTCCCAAACCAGCACATAGATCGCTCGTTATAAAATAGAACTTAAATGCTTCGTTACGGGAGCTGTCCAGATCAAAGGTGCTGATCACTTTGACCAGTATGTCCAGGAGTTTGTCTTCTCAAAATGAAAAAAAGGTGGAAATACTGACAAAAATGGAAGTTGTTTGTAACCATGTCGAGGCGCCGAAATGTATTACCTAACTATTACAGAATTGAATTATAGAAAAAATTATGGCTTTAGTAAGACAGAGTTTCAGATGTATTGATGCTTAATCATAGAGATTAATGAAAGTGAAAGCAATAAATGCATGTAACATGAATGTACACAATGTGAATCATAAGGGGCTCTCACGTAGCCTAAAGTTTTGTTCCTTTGTCTGGAAACTGAACAAATGCACACAGAATAGGATTAAAATGATGGGCATCAGTACTAAACTACTCATAGACCTGTCTAAATATTACAGTAATAGATCATCTGGTTAGCTGAAGGTACTGTGTACTTGTATTCTTACTGACATTATCATCATGCAATTTGTTACTGCCTTGTAAAAAGACTATAAGCGAGCCGATTTGAACCAGCCATTGGAGGAAGAAGGAAGAGGAGGAGGATGAAGAGAGAGAGAGAGAGAGAGAGAGAGAGAGAGAGAGAGAGAGAGAGAGAGAGAGAGAGAGAGAGGGAATCTCTCATTGCACACTCTTGCTCTAATCTCCTCTGTTAACAATATTTTAATTATTTATTAAGGCATATCTGTTTATGTTTTAAATTGCATGGTCACATTATGCACATACTCTATGTCTTCTTAAATAATCTGTTTAATAAGAACATGTTGTCTTTCTGTTGCCATCACAATTATGCTTATCAAAGAAGGCTAATATTACATTATACTGTATTACATGTCTTGTAAATTTAGACCTATCACATCGCATACGCAGACTGCGGAGACTGCCTATTGATTTCACAGTGATTTTTTCAACACTTTTTTATCCTCTGAAATAGTTTTCAATGGCTTTCCAATTATCAAAATATATTAATACAATTTATTTAATCTCCCATTGTTTTTGATAAACTGTGAAAGATGCCAGAAAGATATGTTTAAGTTGCACTTAATGGACTTTAGAGCGATTCAAAGCTCTCATTAATTTACAAACGTTTTTACAAACCACTTAGATAACGATGCTTTTGGGAAACGTGCCTTAGAGATTAAGTACTACTTAAGTGCTTCTCATGTTCTGCTTAGTGCTTCAGGAAACCCAGCCTGGATGTGCTTTTTTCGTGTGGACGACCTGGGTTCGATATCACCTTTTGTCCCACTTTTTCACCTGTTTCCTGTCTCCACTATTATTTTTCCTTTAATACTACTTAATAAATACTAATAAATAATAAATAAAAATGAATATAAAGATTGATTTCCTCACAGTGATTTGGTAACGGTGAAGGTCGGTGAATTGTGAAAAAGGTTTGATCGGGGTAAAATTAATTATGGGTTGACTAATAATATTGTAGTAAAAATGTTTTGGGGGAAGTCATAGTTTTAATGCAGTTAACCATGGTGTTACTACCGTAATATGGTGTTAATATAGTAACCATGTTTAATTTTGTGGTTACTTTGATTTTACTACAAAATACTATGGATGTACTATGGTTACTGTAGTCAAACCATCGTAAGGAAAGGTTAGGGTTAGGTTTAGGAGTAGGGATTGGGTGTCTGTGGGACTCTAAATAAACACAATAAACACACTGCAGTGATGCCACAATACTGTTAGTATTTAATTAGGAGTGCAAATTGTATCTGCCACCATGTGTAAATAGTGTAGGGGTGTAAATAGCATGTAACACTATTCGCACTTAGTGCAAAGAATATGAATTTGTTGCTATTTTCATTGTGCAAATAGCCTCTGCCAAAAAATTATATGAATAATATAATGTTGCACAATATTGCCACAAATGTCGAATTATGGCCTTGAATACATAGCATGTACTGTAAACATTCGTTATTATTATTATTATTATTATTATTATTATTATTATATTAATATATATTATTAAATGACACAAAGCTATCATATTCAAAAGAGTTTCTACATAGAAAATGTGACTAGTCAGTAAAAAAAAGCAGCTCGTCAATGCTTTGAAAATAGTCAATCAATAATAAATAGGTGCTGTTTATCTGTTTGGAGTTGCTGTCTGCTTTAGCAATAAAGTTTTTTTCCCCGACTACTTAAAAAGTTACACAGTAAGCGACTATGGACTTGTAACAGTTCAAGCTGACAACATTGCGTGGACCACAAGAGACTACAGAAGCCTACATGTGTAGATACATTACACTTAAAAAGACTTAATATCCAATATTAATACTATTTTTATGTATTTTTATTTCGATATGCTGTTTTTAGTAAACTGTGAGAGACATGATGTGGGTGACTTGACTCAATGTAGTTCTTGATTTTAAGTTTTTAACCATAATGAAACCGCAATGCGAGCACTGTCTTGCCTGCACAAACGCCACATGCAATTTTACCAGTTGTTAGGTCCCGTGCTGTGTGATCTGCCTTGTTAGTTCCTTTTACATTTGATACATACCTGTCTTTATGTTTTCGTCGTGTCAGCCACCTCGGTAGTTGATGTTATACAGTAGTCTCTGTAGTAACATTCAAGCATATTGGTTGACTGATGAGCGTGCTTGTGCATGTGTGTATGTATGTGTGCGTGTTTGCTTAAACAGTAAAACAACTCTGGCTATGTCTACAACTTCAGGGTCTAATAAAGCTGCATGCAGACAGAGATGTGCTCATTAATTTCTGTTTTGTTATTTATTTATTTTGTATTTATTGCATCACAAATGTCAAGGACTTGGCTGGACTCGGAAAGAAATCTCGAGTCCCAAAGGCTCGAGTCCGACTCAAGTCAGAGTAAAAATGCATCGGTGTCTGTGAAAAGTTCAAGTCCATTAAAATGGGACTCGTGACTCGGACTCGAGTCCGAGTGCAAACTCGAGTATCCCAACTCTACAGTCTAGTTCATGTTTTATTAAGTGCCTCAAACAAAACTCTGAATATCTTTCATATATTTGCTGGCACTAACCTGGAAAACCATTCTTTCTCACAAATCCAGGTTATTTCATACTTAGTGCTGAATGTATCAACCTGGTACCTTGTAAACACGAGTTTCCAAGAGGACTATTGCACACTCCCAACTCCCATAAAGTTGCATAGAGACAGCCAATCATGCCAGTCAGGCTTCCTAAGCAACCAAATGGCCCGGTTGCTAGGATAGGAAGAGTCACGTTGGGTTAACCTCCTCATGGGCACTATAATGTGGTTCTCGCTCTCGGTGGGGCGCGTGGTGAGTTTTTCGTGGATGCTGCAGAGAATAGCGTGAAGCCTCAACTCTAGGTCTCTGCAGTAACGTGCTCAACAAGCCACGTGATAAGATGTGCGGACTGATGGTCTCAGTCGCGGAGGCAACTGAGATTTGTCCTCCGCCACCCGGATTGAGGCGAGTCACTACGCTACCACGAGGACCTAGAGCGCATTGGGAATTAGGCATTCCAAATTGGGGAGAAAATCCCAAAAAATAAAAAATCTTTCTTTTAGTGCTGTCGTTAATTAACGCAAAATTCGTTTAAAGGGTACTATATTTTTAGGCATAAGGCCGTGTGTCCACCAAAGCGGGGTTTTGCTGAAAAGTGTTCAGCTTTGGGTAAAACGCAGCGCTCACCACTGTCACTTTTTTCCAGCCGTCCAATCACAGTAGAGGAGGGGTGGGACAAATACCACACCGACCAACCATCACATCCTACTTGTATAACGATTGAACAACAATGGAGGAGAAGTTTGCTGGTCTCTGAGTATTCATGTCTGTACCAGATGACATTCCCGGACTACCACAATATTAATATGAAAAAATTATGCTTCAGCCTTCCCTTCATCCTGAGCAAGGGCCAGAGCAAGTACCCTTCCTTGTGCCGACATTTTTACATTCAGTACTTGTTGATAACAAACTATCTGTGAAATTAGGTACTTGCAACACATTACTTCCATGGATATTCTGTATCATAGCAACCAAAGTGTCTCAGCTGAAAAAACACTGCGCCTCCAATGCACTCTCAAGAGCTCACAGCTGGGCGTTTTCAGAAGAATGCCTGGCATTTTCAGCTGGCAAAAAAACGCTTTGGTGGACCTTTGGTGACCCTTTGAATTAACCGTAGTTCATGAGAAGCGAGTCGATTTGCACAAACGCCGCTAATGTCATATGCACTGACCTTCGGGAAAACAGATGGTGGGAGACATTATGCTGATACCTGCGCCAAGCATTTGATCAAAGTAGCACAGCAGTAGAACATGCCCACAAAGCACAGATAGAGCTCAGAACTTAGTAACATGATTGCAGCGGCAAGACAGCTGCCATTTGAAAACCTGTCTTGCACTGCAAGGCACGGTACGAAAGTTGCAAGGTGAGGTGTGAGGCGATCGTCTGTGTTCCGCGACTACTTCCGGGTCATTGAATAACGTATAACGTGCCAGTAAAGGCAACCGGTGGAGTTTCTGGTGGCCCCTAGGGAGTTGATGCCACGCAGACTGCGTAATATGCGTATAGGGAGCGCAGCGGCAGTACTGATTACCAGCTAACGTAAACCCTGCTGCTGTCTCCACGGTTCTGTCAGTGTCTCTGTTTGATAGTGCACTAGCCAATGCAGAGGCTGGAGACATTGCTGGAACCCTGCAGGTAATCTACACTGTCATTAACCCAATTAATCCCAATGGTTACAATTGTGACCGGGGTCTAAAAGGATTTTTTTAATGTATTTTGCAGTTGTCAATTGTAAATGAGAGTGCAGACTTTCTTGCATGAGTGGTGCAAATAGTTACATGACCAGATCTATTTAATACCACTGTGCTCCTGAAAAGATTATGCCTGTCAAAACTCCATAAAAAGAAGCGAATAAATCCTGTCATAATACACTTACAACTACCATATTTTGTACATAATTTGAATTGAGTTGTGTTGTGTTCATTTTCTGTTGTTCAGCTCTGTTGGTGAGGTAGGTTTTGTATGGATGACTGAAAAATACGTCTGGATGAAGCATATTTTGTCCACTCATGTGTATAAAAACATTGCGATTAATAGCAATTAACTACAAAAAAATTGTGCGATTAATCGCGATAAAATATTTTAATCGTTTGACAGCCATACTTTCTTTACTTTAATAACCCAAGGACAGGTTATCCTAGATGAGGTTCTGAGTTATTAATTTGAGATTTACTGTCAGTTCCACAGTCTAAATAGAACTCTAAATTTATAGAGGTCTACATTTGTAACACACATATTGTCTTGAAGTTTATAACGTGTGACTTATTATATATGTCATTGCTTTCTAATGCTGTATCTCTCTCTCTCTCTCTCTCTCCTTGAAGAAGTGCTTTTTTATGAATTAGAACTGATCATCGTTCCAGTTCTGTTTCTGGTGGCTTTTCTTGTCATATTCATAATTCTGCTTGTGCTGAAATGCTCCCATAAGCCATCACATCATTATCAACACCCAACAAATTAAAAAGATGACACACAGCACCATCAGAACACACACAGGCACTGTAACAGCAACAGGCAGCACCTGCAAGGCATTGATGGTCTTTGCTACACGCAATACACTAAAGTTAATGTGTTGTGTGCATTTAAAGGTCTTCCGGATCATGCATGATTGCTATGTTTATTTAAAGGTCTTGAGGTTCACGCATGATCGCTATGTTTATTTAAAGGTCTTCCTGTTTATGAATTATCACAATGTTTATTAATAGACTATCCTGTCCATTAATTAAATGTTTATTTAAAGGTCTTTCTCACAAATGTAAGCCACACTGACAGATGATTTAGAAGGTAGATGTTCAACTCAAGAGCTGTTAGACAGTTCTGTCACTTTTAAAGGAACATTTCACGGTGTCTTTTAACAATTGTAACATGTTTTTTCTTCTACTGTATAATCTCTCAATTTTCTTTTAACACAAAAACAGCTCCACAAGAGCTCAACCCAATGGAGCATGAGGTTATTCCCATGACAGCCCAAACTCACCATGACCTGCAGAATTCCAGCCCTGCAGTACCTCAGACCCCAACTGAGAGGCATCCTGGCATCTTCCAGCTAGTCACTCCACTACCACTTACATTCTCTGTAAAGCAACATGACATTGTCACCCTGCACAGAGCTGTTATGAACAGACAACCAGTCATTTTACAAAACTTAAACGTAAAGTTGGAGTTAAGTATGGTAGATCTGACATAATATGATGATGAATAATAAAGCAGTCTGTGTCTTTTAGAAGGTGAACTGACCATAGAGCAGTTGTAGCTAAAATTATTTCCATCACATATACACTGTAAACAGTGAAAATAAGAGGTTGCTACCTCATTTCTGCCTGAAAAATACTGTATTAAATAAGAATTTTGACTTCTTACCTTTTTACCTCAGGTATTTTATGTTTTGCTATGTGTATATATACAGCATGCATTTTATTCAAATAGAATGTCAATTTTTACTATTCATATATATATATATATATATATATATATATATATATATATATATATATATATATATAGTGCATTCAGAAAGTATTCAGACCCCTTAATTTACACTCCATACTCCATAATGACAAAGCAAAAACCAGAATTTTGATAACTTTGCAATTGTATTAAAAATAAAAAACTGAAATATCACATTGACATAAGTTTTCAGACCCTTTGCTATGCCATTTGAAATTTAGCTCAGGTGCATCCCATTTCTCTGGATCAACTTTGAGATGTTTCTACACTTTAATTGGAGACCACTGGTGGCATATTCAATTGATTGGACATGATTTGGAAAGGCACACACCTGTCTATATATGGTCTCACAGCTGAAAATGCATATCAGAGCAAAAACCAATCCATGAGGTCAAAAGAAATGCCTGCACAGCTCAGAGACAGGATTGTGTTGAGGCACAGATCTGAGGAAGGCTACAAAATAATTTCAGCTGCATTGAAGGTTCCCATAAGAGCACAATGGCCATAATTCTTAAATGGAAGAAGTTTGGAACAACCAGGACTCATCCTAGAGCTGGCCACCCGGCCAAACTGAGCAATCGGGGGAGAAGGGCCTTGATAAGAGAGGTGACCAAGAACCCGATGGTCACTCTGGTTGAGCTCCAGAGATCATGTGTGGAGATGGGAAAAACTTGCAGAAGGACAACCATCACTGCAACACTCCACCGATCTGGGCTTTATGACAGAGTGGCCAGACAGAAGCCTCTCCTCAGTGGAAGACACAAAAAAAGCACCTAAAGGACAAGATTCTCTGGTCTGATGAAATGAAGATTGAACTGATTGGCCTCAGTTCCAAACATCATGTCTAGTGGAAACCAGGCACCACTCATCACCTGAGCAATACCATCCCAACGGTGAAGCATGGTGGTGGTAGCATCATGCTGTGGGTTTGAATTTTTCAGCGGCAGGGACTGGGGGACTGGTCAGGGTTAAAGAAAGCAGCAAAATACAGAGATATCCTTAAAGGTGCAATATGTAACAATTTTCATGTAATATTTGCCTTTTTTTTGCCAATGTGTGAACAGCTTGTAATGCAACTTAAAAAATTAGTCCTTTCCGGACTTCCTAGGTTGCCTATTAAAGCCTGTATACTGATTTCCATGCGAAGGGAGCGGGTCGCTTTTGCCGGGAAAATCCAAAGGATGTGACATTTATGCGCACTCCTGAGAGCCTTGCCTCAGTGCTTCTCTTCCGCTATTCAACAGTGACAACTGTCTGCAGCACTAGGTAACGTTATCTTAGTGATGGAATCCAGCAAACGTCTGGCTCCCAGCACAACACCGACTCCTACACAAACACAGAGTAAGCCAAAAAAAAAAAAAAAAAACATTTATCTACTGAATCCCATCTGGCTAAGTGGGAACGTGATCGTGGTCGAGCAAAAACTAGAGTGAACATCGGCAGGGCATTTGATTCCTGGAGGGACCTTCGTTCGGTTTTGGGGATCAAAACCGACCCTGAATTGGCATTCTTCTTATTGGACTGGTAAGCTTACATAACTGCAAAGCATGTGAAACATAGTGCCATAAGGATTGATCTGTGTAATTTTAGCTAACTTGATCTTGCCTGCACAGTAACTGTCATAATCAATGTTAATCTGTAATTATTCGGCAAGGTAAATACAATAACACATGAAATGAATGCTAGACAATGTTCAAGATAATGCAAAAATACCCATTCATTAGTGTAACGTAACTTGGTTATACAGAAAATATATACATTCTATTATTATAAAACAGTAGCGCATCGATATATCAAAATGACTGTTGTGATGGAATCACATCAATACTGAATTGTGTCAACATATTTATAATGTACAGTCTATTTTATAAACAGCTACTGTCATCATTCATCAAATGATAAACTCCGCCATATTAAAAAGCCAGTGCGTACAATGGATCCAACTAAAGTCCTTTACATATGTGTCTGCTGCAGCTTGGTGTATGCAACAGCTGAAGACATTAGAAGAAATGTTTGCCTTGTCATCCTGAAATGCGAGGCAAATATTGGATCACCATAATTAGGAACCACAGTTTCCACATATCCCTTCACTCGATTGGGATGTTCTCTGCTATTCTGGACGGCAAGGGCAGTGACTGTAACATCGAGCGTATTTTGTAGAATTAAACACGTATTTAAACCGATTTCATCAGGCTCCGAAAATTCTTCGCAAAGAATGTCCTTCTCAGCTGCCGTAGTTGCAACGCTTGCGTAACACAACAGGGTGTTCAACGCACCACCGTTTCCATTTAAATAAACCTTTTGCTACGTTTTGTCGGGGCTGAACTTGCCCCTGATCTCACTCTCCCATCCTAGCCGGCGCTCAACCACACCCCCACAACCACAGTCAGGTAACCTATTTAACCGACAAAGCATTTTTATACTGTATAATGTTATGAATCTGTGATAGAATTTGGTCTCTCTCTCTCTCTCTCTCTCTCTCTCTCTCTCTCTCTCTCTCTCTCTCTCTCTCTCTCTCCACTTTATTGGCTTGACAAAAGTAAATTTTGTATTGCCAAAGCATTTAAAAACAGAAAATAGTTTAGAACAATTGAATTAGGATTTGAACAAGCAATATAAAAGGTACTTAAGGGCTTTATAATATTATGTGGTAGGGTCACTTGTCTTTTTGGTGTTTCCAGAATTTGATGGCTCTTTTTTTGGATGTTTAAAAGTAGAGGGTATTGGCCTAATTCTGCCCTGCATCCATTGTTTGGTGTTTTTCTTTGAACTTTGAGTATTCTTTTGCAAAATTCTGAATGTAGAGTTTCAATGGGATGTTTTTCCTAATTTACAAAGTCAAATTTTATAGGTGGACCCCAGACTTCACTGCCATATAATACAATTGGTTCAATTATTGATTTGAAAAGTTTGAGCCAGATTTGAATTGGAATGTCAATTTTAATTGATCTTTTAATGGCATAGAAAGCCCTTTTTGAGCTTTCTTTTTGAGTTCATTCACAGCCAAAGTAAAGTTACCCATTGGAGTGATTTTCAGGCCATGGTAAGTATGTTTTTGTGGTTTCAGTGGTTCTGTGTGATGGTGTGAATGTGTGTGTAGTCCCTGAGATCTGGAACATTTCTGGAAAATCATAACTTTAGTTTTTTGGTGGTTGACTGCCGGCCCAGGACTGACAGTAACCCACCAGCAGATTCAGGCTGTCCTGCAGCCCCTCTTTAGTGGGCGACAGGAGAACCAGGTCATCTGCATAGAGGAGACACTTTATTTCTGTGTCATGTAGATCGAGACCTTGAATGGGAGGATGTTCTAGTATATTAGCCAATTGGTTGATGTAAATGTTGAAAAGGGTGGGGCTTAAACTGCAGCTCTGTCTCACTCCACGCCTCTGGAGAAAGAAATCTGTTCTTTTGTTTCCAATTTTAACAGCACATTGACTGGCTGTGTACATTGATTTGATCAAATCATAGAATTGTCAATCTTGACAGTCTTGAGATATAATCCTTCATGCCAGATTGAATCGAATGCTTTCTTGAAGTCTACAAAACAAGCGAAAATGAGTCTTATTTTTATGCACATATTTATCAATTAGTGTCGAGGGTGAAAATGTGGTCAGATGTGCGACATTTTGACATGAATCCAGTTTGACATTTACTCAAGGCATTGTGCTTCATAAGGAAGTTTAAAAGTCTTGTGTTTAAAATGCTGCAGAAAACCTTCCCCAGGTTACTGTTCACACAGATGCCTCGGTAGTTGTTAGGGTCTAATTTATCTCCACTCTTATAAATGGGGCTGATGAGGCCCTGATTCCAGATCTCAGGGAAATGACCCACACACAGAACATCATTGAAGAGTTTTAGGATTGCCAGTTTGAAGTTTTGCTCTGTGTGTTTCAGCATCTCATTCATGATACAGGAAAATGTATGTTATTGCCAGTAATGAATCGGGCACCATGTGATTCTATGAAATCTAATTCTACACCGGTTCTAGAATTTAAATCACCCAGAAACAGCACATTTCCCTGGGTCTGGAAATGTCTGATTTCTAACTCTGTTTTGAAATGTTTCTTCTTTGAAATAGGGTGAGTCAAAAGGGGGTATGTACAGTATGTGTGTGTGTGTGTGTATATATATATATATATATATATATATATATATAATGTATATGGCACACAGGAAGGCAGGCTGAGATGTTATATGATGCCTTTTTTAATTTTCAGCCACAGGTGACATTGTTCTCTTTTGACTAATTCTATGGACAGTTCAGATTTAATCCAGATTCTCTTCCCTCCTGAGTCTCTCCCCTGTGTGACTGATGTAGGGCTTTACTGGTTGTTTAGATTAGTTAACCGGTTAGCCTATTAGCTTAGCATACCGTTAGCTTCTCCATTTTCATCACATTTCTCCTCACTGTCACCACCTAGTGACACGGCGTTATGATTATATTCAATAGAACTTAAGTTGCGGTATATTTAGTAAAACTGACCTTATTTATTTTTTTTAATCTTTGTGGTTAGGGTTAGGTTTAGGGGTAGGGATAGGTGTAGGACTGCAGCGGTACTCCAATTAAACATGAATGTGACATCCAACGATTGCAAAACTCGAGCATTTTGCTGGTTATTTGAACGGGGGTGTAACTTCTAGAGGGAGTGTCTTGTAGTAGTCTTGCAGGAAGCAGACAGACCGGCTGAGTTCGGAATCGCATACTACCCATATCACTCTAAGAGTAGTATGGTAGTGTGCCATTCCGAACTCGCCAACCCTTCTCAGAAATGGTAACTAAACAAATCTGAATAAATCTCTTTGGTGAACGGATTCAAAAGTCTCAAGTCAGTGGAATGAATCAAAACCCCTCCCAATCTCGTGCATCCTTTGACAGTTGATTGCGCTTCAATTTGACTTGGCAAGTGTTCATTTTGGACCTTGTTTGAAAAGCTACAGGACGATAGTGCATTTAAAGATGAGTTAAATGAAACTGAAGTACATCTACTGAAAAATGACATGAGGCAGCTTGGATTGGCAGCTTCATAAATCAAATATGCATTTAACATGGTTAGCCATAAGCATGTAACTAGAGGCTTTATGATTTACAGTTAATCTATTGTCAAAAGCAAGTTCATGTTTTTTAAGTTTACCCAAAAAGGAAAATTCTCTCATTTACTTACCCTCAGGGGTGTAGATTCCAGGGGGGATGGGGGGGAGGGAATCTCCCCCAACAATAATCAAAACAAGCAAGTACAACGCCCCCCCCCCCAATAATTATACCAGGCTTGTAGGTCCATACAATGCAAGTGAATGTGATCATCCCTTCTAAAGCTCCAAAAAATAAGACAGTATAAAAGACATCCATAGGACTCCAGTGGTTTAATCAATGTCTTACGAAGTGATCCAGTTGGATTTGGGTGAAAACAGACCAAAATGTAACTCCTTTTTCACTTACACCTTGACAGCAGTTTCCTTGGCGATCATGATTTCATGCTCTTATAATTCCTTTGCGTCATCTAGCACTCTGCGCATGCGTCAAACATTAGGAAGTGTAATCTAGCTTGAAATCATGATCATGCCTACAATGGCAAGAAAGAGGCTCTTTTAAACATTGTGCAAACCAGACGATTATGTTTTTACATTTTGGTAAATAAAAATAAGAAAAGCACCCAAATAAAATGTTAGCACAATAAATGCACAAAATGAAATGTACTTACCTTGGTCCACCTTATGTAGCTACATTTTCGAATTTGTACAATTATATCTTTGTATATTTTCTGAATTCCCATGTAAACCCTTAAATGTGTCTTGTTTAATTTAAACGAGTGTTTATTATTTGTGTAAATTTCCCATTTTTAAATTAAACTTGCTGTTGTATATTTGGTTTGCCACATACAGACACCTGAACATCTTTTGACTGTTTCAAGTTTGTCACTGCTTTAGTGAAGTCATGGTTAGCTTACAATTTAGCTGTCTAAAGGATATGTATGCTTAATTTAATATCTTGATTAATACCTTGATTAAAAATAATCCTGTACTTTACTGATTACTGTGTTTTTCATTCTTGTTTAAAAAAAACAATGCAACATGTCTTTTCCATAAAGAAAACACCATCAAAACCCCTCAAATGTTGATAGATTGTGTTTGAAACTTTACTATTAGAAAAGACAAAACATGAAATAATTTAGACTATTTATTCACAAAATAATAAAACTGTACACAGGACCACTCATGATTTAAATACGCTTGCATGAAAACCCACCAGGAAATATACAAATGTCAAAGCATCAACACTTCAGTGTAGCAGACATTCTCTTTTTGACCTACAATTACACCATTCAACACAGACACTTCAACTTGCGTATTTACAGGGTAATGCCCTTCTAACTCTGTACAGTAAGCATGAAACTACATGTTGTGTACATTATGCACAGTTAAGGTATGTGAAAGGTACTGACAGTTAATAAGATGGCTGTGTTTGCTAGTGTTCGAAGAGGGCATGCTCCATGTGAAGCTGCTCTGGACCGCTGGAATACAACCACAGCGCACTGCTGTGAAAGGAATGTTTCTCACCATGCAATACATACATACATGATCACAAGACACTGAAATGGGAAAAGCACCATTCCTCATTACCCCTAGCCTTTAAATGTGCTTAATAAATACTTTCACATTCACTATCTAGACAAAAATAGCAACACCTCAGAATGGCAGCATAAAGTGTCTTTTCACTCAAATGATAAAATTATGGTTACAGATGCTCTATGTATAAATAAATATTTAAATACTTTATGTGTTCTCATTGAAAAGGACTCAAAGTGTCGGAAAGTGCGGCGCTACAGTCATTCTAAAAACATTTATTCAAATCGGGTAAGATTTCAATCAAACCTCAAAGTGAATCGTTGCAGCACAGACTACAGTACATGGTGCACATAATGCTGGTATACTAAACCAGCAAGCACAGAAAACTCAGTAGCATGATTAATGGTTATAAGCAAATTTCCTCCCTGATCACATCATTTTCTAAAAATCTTTATCTCGGCTATGTGAAACGTAGATGTTAAAAGCAGCCATGCAATTCATAGAACACTGGTCAGTCCATTTGCTTCCTCTAGAAAATGACTGTGATTTTAGATGAATGAGTGACTTATCTATCTGAATAATTTGTTTATTTAAACCTATTTAGTCTTTTTGGCAGTAAACTAGCACTTTTATTCTTGGTGTAAGCCTAGCTATTTAAGCACTCCCTATAAATATAAATATTATTTTTTAGTTAATCTTCTAATTAAATAGATTAAGTAACTACCATTTTGTTAAATGGAAGTAGTGATCTGAACTAATGCAAATGTATCTATCTATTATGTAATATTGTACAAAATGAACATTGTCTGTGAAAAAGCCTTGAGATTGTGTGTAGGTGCTTGGGATTTAGCCAACAATCATTCTTTCTTGATCAGCAGCTAATTAAATGGAAAGGAAAAACACTTCTATAAAGAAAGAGAGGTTTGACAGTTGTGTTATCATGAAAGATGAGTAAATTATGAAGGCCAAACGTAAAAATTCCCTTCTTTTGACCTTTTTGAGATAGGAAACTAGGTCCTATTTGATATACCACGTTAAAACATTACCAAAAATGCACAAAAAGGAATATATTAGCAATAAAAAGGATAAAACCTTTAAAACATGACTCAATGTTGCAACAAACCATCAATTATCATCTTACACAATAAAATAAAGCTCACACACCTTGAGCTCTCATATCCTTTCAAAATATATCTTGGGTGATTTTGTGACACGTCACGGGCATTTAAATATAAATCTGTTTACAATAATCTCTTGCCTGTAAATAATCTCTAGCACTGTATTTCTATCTTCAGTGGTACATGTCATGGCTTTAATCGAGCTAAACTGTATAGTTCTACACTGTTCCTTGGGCGATGGAATTAGATTTCTCCTCTCCACTAGATTTAACCAATGGCTGGGTCACTGAGCTAAGATCCTCCTCCCCCTTTGCGGCCTCTGCTGCAGGCTGCTTGGATGAGCTGGGCCCCTGGACAGAGGAAGATTTGGAAGCTTCCACTAATGGGACCTTCTCTTTAACTGGAGAGGCAGGCAGTGCAACTCCACCGGACTCCTCTGTGGAGGTGGTTGCTGGAGGCGGAGCTCCACTGAAACCACGAGCAATCTCATCAAAGCTTTGCCCTTTCGTCTCAGGAACACGGAAGTATGTAAAGATGAAGAAGATGATGAGGAAAATCATGAATATAATGAAGACATATGGCCCGCACAGCTCCTATAAATCACAAACAATAAGAAAATAAGTTAATTCTGATATTCAATTCAAATTTCAACATTTCAACACAATAATGCTGACATTTAACATTTGAATGCTAAAATGTGCATTAAAATTTCGGATGTGTGCCAAGCACTGAAGATGAACTGTGCTGGGTAAGTTCCTTAGAAATAGTAATCCACTACAAATCACTAATTATTTCTTTAAAATTGTAATCAGATTAATTTACTAATTACTTCATTGGAAAAAGTAATAACATTACTAATTACTTTTAAGTTACTTTTAAGTCATACACTCAGCATCTCACATTTCTCCTTCACAATTACATAATTCCTGTACTGCACATAAATAATATATTAGAAATAAGCATAACCCTATAATGTACTTAAAAGTATTTAAATTAATTGAATGTCAGTAAATCTGATTAAAAAATGTAATGCATTAAACTACATTTTTACTTTCTAGTAATTAGATTACAGTAACTAATTACTTTGTAACGCGATTACACCCAACACTGATGATGACTTAAACTAATGGGCTAAAACGGACACAATGCAACAAATAAAAAAGAATATGGGTGTGAGGTGAACAGTCCCCAGAGGTGGAGATCATTGGCGGTTGTGTCTTGACTATGCCTTGCTCTCTTATGAGCATCTCGCTGTATAAGCATTAGGTACATACATACAACTATATTTAATAAAAAACACTTTGGTACCGCTGGTTTTATAAAGCTTGAGTGCTTGGTAGTTTTGCACAGTAGACTATACCTGTGCCATAGTACATAGTAAGTTAAAAAAGAACCGTCTATTAAAGCATTTCTTTTTTTTTTAATATTTGAGAATTTGAACTGGCTTAATCTTTTTACTTAATCATTTTACACACATTTGTAAACAGCCAGATATGTGTACCTTCTTGTGTACATAGGAGACAATGTTGATTTAAAAAAAAAAAAAAAAAAATGATGTCTTATAGATCCTCTAGGGCCTCTGATGTCTAAGGGCCTCCGGCTTATAGATTTTTTTTTTTCTTTAGGCTATTCCTTAATCCAGTGTTTCCCAACCTTTTTTCTGCCATAGCACACTTTTATTTTTCTTATTATGAACAAAAAATCCCACATCACTATCCCACATAACCATCAAGCGTCTCACATCCTTGTCATTAATGGCAATTGAAACTGATTTGATCAAGAGCTATGGACTTTAATGATGTGGCTGATTATTTCTCTCAAAGGAAGGCGAGGAAAAGCACTTCTAGAAAGCCAGAATACCAGTATTGTATGTACTGCAACTGATTTGTATATTGCATTTTATGGAGCAAGTTAACTCGAAATCGATGGAAAGACAAAGAATGTAAAGATGTCAAGAAAAGGAATCGTAGATGTCACCTGTATTCTGTTGTATTTATTTGTGTTAAAATTAGTAGATATGTGTGGTGATGGGGGAGTGGTCGTGTGTCTGTCTGCGGGAAAGAGCAGTAAGGCTTGTCACCTGGGTTGTAATTATCTCCAACACCTGTCTCTTGTTATAGTGATGGTGAAGGGAGACTTAAAAGCCGCACCTGCGCATCACTATAACAAGAGACAGGTGTTAGAGATAATTACAACCCAGGTGATGAGCTTTACCACTCTCTCTCCCCCGCAGACAGACACACAACGACGCCCCCATCACCACAATATGTTTACAGAAGAACAGTTTGTGTTATTAACAAACTTTCTATCTGTAGGTTCAAAGTTATAATGATTCATGAGTTGATATGACTTAAGACATTAAATAGCCCTCCATTTTGGCATATTTAAAATAAAATAACTAATAAAGAACAACTAAAAATAAATGTTTTTATCAGCGACAAGGTATACAACTTATGCAACGGATTCATGCATGTGGTGGAATTCGCGTGAGGGTGCAACTCACTATAATTTTATCACTGTCAAGCAAGACGGATAGTCTATGACAGCGTTTGTTTGATTATTGTACTTTCTCACTGGAGGTAATTAAGTTCCCCGTGTCTCCAAAGCAGATTTTTTTTTTTAAGTCATGGCTTATTATAAGTAGATGAAGTAGATGAAGTGGGGGGTGGGAGGGGGCTATGCTGTGTCGGCCCATGGGCCTCTCAGGTGTTAATCCGGCCCTGATGGAGAGAATGCATGGATGAAGGTTCTTTGCCAAAGAGATGTTGCCCTTCACAACTGTTGAAACCGCCATTTTGAAAAGTATTTCCTCTTCAATGTGGAAATTTCGGTAAGAGGTAAGCGCCTTGTGTTTTTCTATTAATCAGTCTGTTGTGTCTCTCAGCTGTGATGAGCCTTAATGCTGAAGTTGTTAGTTTAAAGCCGTTTAAAGTTATTTCCTAGCTTAAGTAATGTAGTGTTAATACGAGCGATCACGGAGTGATCCATACACTGCAAAAAAATATTTTTCTTAATCAGTATTTTTGTCCTGTTTTCCAGTAAAAATGTGTAAACATGTTTAAAGCAAAATACATTTGAGAAGTAAAATTGTGTGAGATAAAATTATTTTAAGCATAAACTAATACATTTTGTTACATTTATGCTTAAAACTAGAAAAAAATATTTGTCTGATGGGATAAGAAATACAAACTTCAGTCAAAATGTATTTTCTTAAACATAATAGACCTAAGTCTTAATATCTTGAGCAATTTTGCTTCTCAAGTAAAAAAAAATCATTTATGTTGAAATCTTATTTGTAAGTGATCAATGGCAATTGCTTTTAAAGTTACTCTGAATCAAACTCATACCTCCAATTTGGGGAAGGTGAGTCCCACAAGGAAGTTGGCTGTCCAGTTGGAGCATCCAGCAATGGCCATGGCAGCAGGACGTGGCCCCTGGGAGAAGAGTTCAGCCACTATAAACCAGGGAATGGGCCCTGGGCCCATCTCGAACATGGCCACAAAGGCAAAAACTGCTGCAATACTGAGGTAGCGAAGAGCCTCAATGTCCTTCTACTCAAAGAAAAAGGTAAGAAAATGCAGATATTATATTTTCAATCCAATAAGTCATGGTTTTCAGATATTGACAGAGCAGGTTTTACATCTTCAACATGTTTGTATCTATGAGATCAACAAACAGACAGCAGAACCTACCAATAACAAGGCAATTGTCATGAACAAGGCACTGATGGCCATCCCACCTAGACCAATCAGGTGCAAAGTTCTCCGTCCTGCCCTCTCCACTAAAAAGAGCTTATAGTAAAAGGAAAAAAGGTAAAATTATAATAAACATACATATTTACAACAAACATATTTACAATAAATACAGTTCCACATACATTTCTCCTAAAGTCCAATTAATAAATACTTACAGATACTACAGTAAAGACAGTGTTGACTACACCAGCTCCGATGGTTGCGTAAATGGGCTGAGTGACACCGGCTGACTCAAAAATACCAGTCGAGTAATAGAACACCTTGGAGAAGCAGAGGAAGAAAAAGGCATATGTAACTAACTAGTCATGTAAATGATGTAGTGAACTAGAGACAAACAGTGAAGTAACAATACAGGCTTTAATACTTCATCAACAACACTGTTTGAACAAATGGCTGTTTTGGAAATAAAAACTGTTCAGTGACAAACTGAGTGTAATTAGGATTATAATGTCATTTAGTTTATTACAGATGTAACAGACCAAGTTGCAACTCTAATGTACGACTCTAATGCACTCTAATCAGCTTGCGAATGGCATCATGTGTGAAAGGGTCATTGGTTGGTCATTGTATTATTGGACGACAGTGGTAATCCATCAATATGAACTCCTTAAACCTGCTAATGCTGTAAAGGGGAAGACCTCTGTTTTGGCAACAGTGCAGTTCAGACTGAATGCATTCTTGCACAGAAAAAATAGCTACGAATAGAACAAAACACAGGTGTCTTGAGATGTGTTTTTTTTAAGTTGAAATTCTTTTGAACCTGACACAGCATCTAAAAAACACTGCACGCTTATCAGAGACCCTGATAAAACAGAGAGATAGAAAGTAACGTTCAAAAACATTCGTGTCACGCATGTTTACATAGAAAATCTATTTAAAAACACAGCAGAGGGATGCAAAAACGCATTCAGTGTGAACTGCCCCTTTAAGCACCTTATTTTTAGCCATAAACTGGGAGTGTTCCATTTCAGCACCCCTTTGCAAGTAACAAAACTGGTAATGTGCCATGGTGTACAGCTGTGTGAGTGCATGATAGGTAATGTATTTGACTTACAGCGTTGATGCCGGAGAGCTGCTGGGAGAGATGCAGCATGACTGCAATGAGGAGTGGCTGACGGTACGCTGCAGTACGGAAGAGCTCTGGGATGGTCACCTTCTTCTCCATTGCTGTCTTAACACTCTCCTCTTTCATCTCCTGCATTTCCTTCCCCACATCCTCATAGCCACGGAGACGCACCAGTGCTGGGGGACCAAACAATGGAGGTTTGGAAATTTACCAAATAGATCTAGTAGGAAGCTATATATAGTTCCCTGAGATCTGGCAGAGGCAACAAACTGGCACATATTATTGACATATTGACATACTGTAAATTCCAGATAATACTGGCAGGGTAAAGAAAGGCAAAGTACAAAATACTTGTCAAAGTATAAAAGGAGTAATACATACAAATGGCATTACATAGTTGGTCCACAAACATGATTTAAAACAAAGTCTTCTGTAAGTCAGAATTTAAATATATTTCTTCAGAAGAATATCTCAGCGAATGTGAATGGTCGCCAGAACTTTGAAGGTCCAAAAAGCACATAAAGGCAGCCTAAAAGTAAATCCAGTGTTTTAATCCATGTCTTCAGAAGCAATATGATAAGTGTGGGTGAGAAACAGATCAATATTTAAGTCCTTTTTAACCATAAATCTTCAATTTCACATTCTTCTTTTATTTTTGGCTTTATTTTTCTTTTGTTCACATTCTTCGTGCATATCGCCACCTACTGGGCAGTGAGGAGAATGTATAGTAAAGGAGGACTCAAATATTTATCTGTTTCTCACCCACACTTACCAAATCGCTTCTGAAGATATAGATTTAACCAATGGAGTCTTATGGGTTACCTTTATGCGGCCTTTATGTGCTGTTTGGAGCTTCAAATCTCTTGCCACCATTCACTTTGTATGGACCTAAAAAGCTGAGATATTCTTCTATAAATCTTAGTTTGTGTTTTGCTGAAGAAAGAAAGTCTTACACATCTGGGAAGGAATGAGGGTGAGTAAATGATGAGAGAATTTTCACTTTTGGGTGAACTATTCCTTTCAATGCAAATGTAAATATAATAATGTTTATGAAATGTATTTGTAATGTTACAAAAAACTAATATTAAGGACACAGGATAAAAATGTTATTGCAACCTTTTCATGGCTTAAAAACAGTTTTTATAATGTAATTTTGCTAGCTGGGTAGATATTAGACATATATAAGTACAAAACGTTGGTGTAAAATGAATCAGGTAATAAATGACTGCTAAGGGTTTTTTCCCCCCTGCTCCAGTCAATGATAAGCTACATTTGTTATCAGTAAAGGGCTTCAGTTATTTTCTGGAAAGACAACTGTCTAAGCAGATGTTTTGGCTCATTCTTTCATCAGTGATCTCAAATCCACAATTAAAGTTAAGTGGAAGGTTAAGTGCAGTGGTTACAATTATGCTGTCACAGAGATAAATGTTAACCAAATAATAATTAGTTTAGGCTCTCCTGAACATTTCCACCCAGCAGTTTAATTTATACTCAAGCTATACATTTTGTCAGCATGTGTGTTCCCTGCGAATCCAACCCACAAACCTGGAGATGTCTAGCATCATGTCCTACCAGCTTAGCTACAAGAACACCCTTCATAATGTTAATTTGTGATCTGTTTCTTACCTTTGCGGGCCTCCTCTTCCTTATTGAGGTTGATGAGCAGGTATCGAGGGCTCTCTGGGCAGAACGGCAGCAGTAAACACTGCAGGATGGCAGGCAGGATGGTTAGAGCCAGAAGCAAAGGCCAGAGCTTATGTGAACCCAGAAGAGACTCCAGTCCAAAGATCTACATGGAAAAGCACACACCTGTCAGTCTCAAAAAGTTTGAACAGTATCATGTACCAGATTAAAACAGGTTAGTTTACGTTGGCATAAATTAGGCTCGCAGACTAAAAATGGATTGGCAGATTCAATTACATGCTCAACTTTTAAAAGGAGATATTTCCCCAAGGCATTATATGTTTGTTATGGCATAAACATATCATAGTATAATGAGTGATTACTAGGTCACAAGGCTCTTGACATGATTTCTTGTAAATAATCTGGCCTGGCACACACAAAGCCAAAGACCTTTTTTTTTCTTCTAGTCTTTCAAAAACAACCTGAAATGGCATTTGCAAAGCATTTAACTTCTGTAATGTGATATTTCAGAGAGAAACTGAATATATTCAGAGGTATATAATGCAGGACATGTCTTGCTTTTGAAAAATACAGACAGACAGTCATTGTTGCCAAAAAGACCCCGGCAAGGTTATCAAGACCCTGACAAAGAAAAGGGGTTCATTTTGAAATTCTTATCTCCGACTGTACATTATCTCTGTTATTACACACCTTCTTACCAAATAAATGAATAAATAGAGTTTAAATTATTTTACTATGTGAAAAGAAAGAGGACGTGCAGTGACATGAAAAACATAAAACTAGCACAGCTATGTAGGAAAACAGTACATTTTACAGTTAAGTGGTCATTATACGAAAATATCAGTGATTTAATCAGAATGATGTATTACAGAGAACTGTGTAATAATATTGGTTAATATTATCTTTCCCTGCCCATTTGGGCTTGTTTGTGTCTGCCGAAACATGCACTTATGTATTATGCAAAATGGGTCCACTGACATTAATTAAGCAGGTAAATAAGGTGAATTATTATTTCATGTTGTCTTTAAAAACAGGCTGACATAATTGATATGACACCAAATGCTTTACCTGAGCGATTAAGATGCCCACCACAACACCAAGCTGGTGCAGGGTCCCAAAAGCCCCACGGAGTGGAGTGGGCGACACTTCCCCAATATACATTGGAGTGAGACCAGTGAAGAGACCACAGAACAACCCAATAATCAGCCGGCCAGCAATGACCATCTCAAAAGAGTAGCAGAGAGTGCACAGCCCCATCAAACCTCCACCAGTCAGAGCCAAGATATTCACGAGAAACATGGACTTTCGCCTGGAGACAGAAAGAGGGACCAAGAGGATAATTTAATTGCTCAGTTGTTGCTCTTTCATGGCTCAGGAGATTTAACTGAGTTCTTATTTATGTCTCATCCAAGAATTAACTTTGTCTCAGATGTGTATCCTAATTATTCTTTAGGATAATTAAATACAGTAAAGATACAAATAAGACAATTGTTGACATGCAGAAAACATTTAGAGCCATAGAATTGATTGAGATAGCATAGCTCAGATATAGCTTATTTTCCAGAAAAATCAGAATTTTTTTTTTTTAAATTCAGACACCATGTACTCATCCTTTTTGACTTCAGTGGAACACAAGGGAAGGAATTTGGAAGAATGCTGCTTTTTCTTTCATACAATGAAAGTGAATGGCAGTTTCTAACATTCTGCCTTACATCGTTTGTGATCCATGAAAGAAGGCCTTACAGGTTTGGAAAAACATAAGGGTGAGTAAATAATTACAGATTTGTAATTTTTGCATGAACTTTCCCTTTAAGCGAAAGTCTTAATTTGCTATCCATACAATTTCATTGTGTGCTATATTAAAGAGATCTCATTTGTGATTTTTCAAGCAGACACAGAGTTAGGGAGTCAAATTAAATAAGAAAAACAAATTCAGAACAACACAGAGGAAATTAGAAAACATAACAGTGAGACGGAGAGAGAGAGAAGGTACAAAAAATAAATAAAACTAAAATCTGAGAAAACCCAGTATGGCGAAAGAGGAGCTCATAGAAAGTAGAAGGCAGAAAAAGAACAATGGCCAGTGAGTACACATGAATGCTTGCTTTGAATGTGGTTGTGCTGACAGCGTGGACAGATCACTCAAGCTGGGAAGACAAGGGTCAACTTTTCTGCTCTGAGTGCCCTCATTATATTCAACTGCTTAAATTATTGATGAAGCATTTACAGTCCAATAGTTAAAGCACTATTGTGAATTACACTGACATAACAAAGATGTATTATCAGGCTCTGGTTTCCAGACATAAGACAAATGTGCAATGGTTATGTGAAACTTCACAAAACATATTTATCTGGCATTTTTGCTACTTTTATTGATAAATATTGGTAGCTGACATGAAATACTTTTGGTAAGTTGACATGTCTTACGTTGAGGCATGCTATAATTACGGATGTCCCGTTACCATTTTTTTTAGACTGAGTACGAGTAACGATACTTTTCTTCTTTGTACTTGCCGATACTGAGTACTGTTTTTTCTGACCAGCATATCAACAGTTTATTTCAATTTTATATTCAAAATGGTGTTTAAATAAATAAATAAATTACAAATTTTATCAAATTAAAGTATAGCAATTCATTTTCAACATATTGTATTATTTTATTAAATGAAGTGCTTTTATTCAGAAAATCACAGCACAATCTAAAATACATTATTTTGAAAATAAAGTGCTACATAACTGAGCATCACAGATGTAAGATATTGCTTAAATATAATACAATTACTATTGATTTATTATTATTAGTAGTAGTAGGAGGAGGAGTATAACAGTGAATATTACATTTCTGTCATACTTTTATTCATTTACATTGAGCTTTTTATTTTGAAGTGCTTCTGTGTTGTTTTGACCAAGGAGCTCTGACGTTATGATGACAAGCTTCCCACTCCGGAAACGCCGACATCTGAGTCGCTACATGACAAAGTGATTATTAAACCACAAAGGCTGCTGTTTAAATCAATAAATATGTACTCTGTATGTGCCTCACGCTACAAAGTGAAGTTGCGCTCTGTTCACTGTCATCTGCTACAAACAGATCACTCGATGCTTATGATGGCGTTATCCCTGTATGAGCCAAAGTAAAGCTTTAAAAGGTACGTGCAGCTGGAGTCGGCACCACACAGTCTCCACACATTCACAAGTGCTCATGTGATAATTCACTTGTTTTCTTGTGAAAAAATAAGTGGGAGCCGGATAAACAATCTAACGTAAGTTTTATTATCACTCTTTTCAGTGTTACACACACAAAGATCTGCTTTTTAGCATAACATTAAATTCACACACGATCACTGCTGCATGCATCTCTCTCTCTCTCTCTCTCCTGCGATGGTCTGGACTGCCCTTTTAACCACCTCCAGCAATCACTGCAACACAGAACAGCTGAGGTTGATTTCCCACAGATGTCAATCCTTAACACTCTTCCTCTCCTGGCCTCGCTCTCCACAGACATTGCTCGGCCACGGCCACATCACCACAGCTCACATTGCTCACGCAAACTGTGTATTTATATCATTAAATAGCAGCTTTTGCGGTAAAATTCTCTCATTAGGACGTAACGTGATTTTAATTTGTGTTCTGAATGTTTACGTAATGATATTCGTACATCAGATAGTGTCTGTTTTTGGTATCGGAGCATTTTTACGAGTATGAGTACATGAGCGCGGTATCGGACCCGATTCCCATACCAGTATCGGTTTCGGGACATCCCTAGCTATAATAAATTTAAAATGATTTTAAACTGCATTTTACAAATTCTTTTATAATTATTATACAGCTTTTAATGACTGCATAAAAAAATTAAAATTCCACCGCAGGACAAATTAATATAAACTAGCAAAGGCAAAAAGGACAACTTACAAAAAAATGGAATGATGACCAGTAACAGAACTTAATACACTTTCTCTTCTACATTCGTATCATTTCAACCTAAAATCTTGATGTTGATTAAAAAAAGGAAATTAACATGTTGTGCATCAACTATCCAAATGGATATTAAAGGGCAGGAAATGATGGGGCAAAAAGGGGGGGACAAGATTGGGAAATGTAATAAACCAAATTCAAACTCAAGATGCATGTATGAGCTCCATGGCTCAATGTATTGGAGCACATACGCCAAACGATAAGCCACCGCTCTGAACTCAGTTAGTCTTTATCGATGACTGTAAAGCTACTTGAGTAATGACATGGAAGAAGTTACAAGCTTTGGATTTCTTTCTTTTGATAAAAAACATAGAAGCAAAAGTCCTACACAAGAAAATGTGGCACATTCTTGCCAGGTTTGTTAACATTTTTCATATCAGACATTACACATTAATTTCCACTCACCTTCCAAATTTGTTGGTTATGACACTGACACTGAACGAGCCCATCATACCACCCACGCTAAAGATGGCCACTGCAAAACTCCACACAATGGTACACACACCTGGTTTGATTGGTACCCCGTAACGCTCCACCCACGTGTCGTTGAAGAAGGACCGCAGTTTCTGAGAGGTTAAACATTTTTTTTTTTACATTTTTTTTTTTATTGTATTTTTAATTGATGCAAATGGATGTAATTAATAGGCAGCCTTCCACTTAAGCTGCATTACCAAAGCTAACAGACGCTCTCATATTACATTCTATGCGTGCATACATCGGAGTCACAAAAGAACCAAGGCTAGAGGCAAAACTGCCACCGAAAGTGACATAAATGCCCTAGATATTTAAAATGTGAGGTGCAAATAAAAAACCCTGATGTTACCTCTAAAAACACTGAATATGAAAAAAAACACTTAAAACAATTAAAAAACTTAAGCAACTATAGCAATTATATCGAAATCTACTGTGATATATTACTTTTCTAGCAAAGCATTAATTGTGTTTAGATGTATTAATATTGTGCATTATTTACAGGGGCATTTATTTACTTGGGGCAAAACTGCCACCTAAAGTGACAAAAATGCCAGAGATATTTAAAATATGAGGTGCAAAAAAAAAAAAAAAAAACCTTATGTCACCTCTAAAAACACTGAATATGAAAAAAAAAAAAACACTTCAAACAATTCAAAAACTGGAACAATTATATCGAAATCTACGGTGACAGTGTTACTTTTCTAGCAAAGAATTAATTGTGTTAAGATGTAAATAATGCACAATATTAATACATTTACTTTTGTATTTCATGCTGATTTTATTTTATAGATAGCAGCTACTGTACAATTTTTCAGGTCAATAAATTATATCACTTAATTCAACATAAGCATTTGACATAATTGAACAACTGGCTGAGTGCTTTATATGGTTTTTATTTGGAAAAACAACAATTATGCGCAACCACAAACCTGTTCAGGTGCATTGATGACTCCTGTGTTGTAACCAAACTGTAGAGAGCCGATTACAGCCGTTGACAAAGAAAACAGGAGGTAGCATGTTACCTGTTTCTGTAAAACAATAGGGAAAACATGTAAGGATGGTTAGTTATTCATGATTTTATTTCATAGAGTATAAAAAATAATACAGCAATTTACAGTGATGGTGAAAGTTAACTAAAAATGTTATTATTCAACAAAAATAAATTCACAATAGATCTAGCATCAATGGATACATAGATCCTGTAATGCTGGTCTGGATATTATTCTAAAATCCCAAAGCAAAAAATAAATATTATGAGAAAGCTTCAAAATCAGAGGATATGATATGTTTATATGTTAGAGACTGATATGTTTAAGAAATATGTATACAAACAGATCCTTTAAACCCTTTTATGCATACCTCGGGCCTTTAGTGACCCGGGATCTCATTCCACCCCCTGTACCTCATCCATTTTTTGGAGTTGTGCCCACACCTCTTTAGTATTCCTCAACCTTTCTCTTCAAAATAATGTAAAAAATAAAAAATAAATTAAAAATAAATTGCAAATAATATGTTTCATAACTGCTTAATTACCAAAAGTGTCTAGGGTCATTAAAGACCCGAGATATGTAATAGTGTCAGGTTTGTTTTGCGCTTCCATAAATCATATTTTTATGATTTTCATATCTATAAAAGTTTACTATCACAGGATATATATTTCTTTGTTTATTACAAGACAAATGAGTACAATATTCATACAGCGTTCATCTTAATCACCTCAAAACAGCAGTGTACTAAAAACATTTAGCTAAAGACAACACTGTGACTACAGATTGATTAACAAAAACAGCCAGCCATTCTGCTGAATCTAGGTTTCTAGGGCAATAGGACACAGCAGTGCTGACAGGGTGGATTCTGGAGGGTGATGCTGAGATGGCCTGCAGATTTGACTCGGGTGACCTAATGCTGCCTTCATGTGCTATTGGAATTTTCCTACTTCCCACTTCTGAAATGGTAATTACGAATATGTCGTGTTCACGTGCTTTGCTGTCGGAAAGAATAGGAAACATGGATGACGCCAGGTTCATTCATTCATATTTCTTGAGGAACTTTTATTTTGACAACAGAATACATATCACTCAGTTAGTTTGCTGATGATAATGGAATTTTGGTCAAATACGAGCTATTTTCATGGTGTAAAAATTTACAACATGCATAGAATGGTTGCTGATGTACATAAATGAATATGACCAAAACGGCAAGCGCTAACAATTAGCTGTATTTAGAAAAATGAACAAAACCTATCATTCACTACAGAAACTGTACTCTCCTCCGCCATGTTTAAAGTTTAGGACTCCTCCCATCTCAGCAATTTGGGAGAATTCCGAATCTAGAATTCCCAGTTTCCCAATTGAACTTCCAACTTCGCTGGGTCATTCATGTGCTCGGAACTTGTAATTACGATTTTATTCAAGTCCACTTGAAGGGCACATCAGCCCACTAATATTGAAATGTTCCAAGGTGAGCATAAGGTGTTAAACATAAAGGGTGAAAATAGTAGGCCTACACCTAAATATCAAGAGGTGATTGCAATAGATAGCCCCTTTAAAAAGAATACTATAGAAAACAGTATATGTGCAAAACTAGACGTTTAGAAGCATTGTTTTAAGGCAGTGGTTCTTCAACGGTAGGTTGCAGATCTCGCGGACAGCAGGGTAAAAACAATGTTGAATGCAAATAATAAAATGCAACCAACCATATAATCATGCATAGTTAGGGTAGCAAAACATCTAAAAGGGAGGAGACAATACTCCACATATCTTTTGTTCTTGACTATCTTTTTGTTTTCATCCAATAAAACTCTATATGGTATGAAACGATTGTGCCGTTAATTATAAAACCATTAAAATTTCCTGTAAGGAGCATTTAGACACAAAAATAGCCAATTATCCAATTCAGCCTGTGTCATTTTAATCATTTCTGCATATTGTTGGGCCTATGCAGTTTCATTTTGGGGACATTGTTGATTGATAAACAATGCTGGTACTTTGTTGACTTGCTCAAATCTAGCTCCTGAAACAAAACCAGTTGAGAAGCACTGTTTAGAGCATATTTTTTGGGATGATGTTTGGCTTTATCTAAGCAAACCAGCCAAAGAAAACTCTGTCCAGATGAAATGAGAATAGCAAATGTGGATCAATACTTTCATTTGCTATTTGGTATCCTATAATTTTTAATACTCTCAAATCACAATGACTCAGTGAAATGAAACCGGGAAATTTTGAAACAAATCTCACCTGACAAATACATGCTGAGTCAAATGCTTACTTTGGAAATGGATTAAATTGGAATAAACAAGACAACCTGGACAAAAAAAGCTTGAAATCTTTAGACAGCTCTGTATTAAACCATCCAATCTGCTTACAACATTTTATATTGTAACAGCATAATTTAATCTGCTGATGTTGTTAAATAAATATCCAATTAAAACAACTTCACCCCACTTAACCTCTCTCTCCCTGTTTCTCTCACACATTTACATCCGCGTACATCTTAATATCCTATCCCAGCATCCCTGCCACTCCCTCATCGTCATAGCAACATCCTGAGGGTGCATTGACATTCCTTTTAATGAGACCACAGCAAACAATGACAACACATGGGGATCATGCAGGCCACAGTTGATTTGTCATATTGATTAGCTTTAGGCATACATTCGGCGCTGAAGCATTGACTGGCATACACATATGAATAACCATTTGCATAACCAAAATAGTTCAAAACCATGCCAGGCACATGGCATGGTATGCCTGTTTCATTATCACCATTGCAAGTTGAAATAAAATGATTCTGTGCTCAAATGCAACACAAATATGAATCACAATATGCACTTTACTAAGTCTAAGTGTAAATCTGTGAATTCATGCAGCCACAAACCCTTTTATTAAAGCAAAATGTATGACTGACATATCTAAATACACGTCGAGTCTTGTAGGGACAAATAATTGTACTATAGAACAAAAGTAGCCAGTATAGATGAAAGAAAGCAGGTTTAAAGGACTAACCTTCTCCCCCTCCATTGTGCCAGAGTAGAAACGTCCAAGATAGATGGATTCCGGGTGAACGTGAGACTTTGCACACAATCACAAGATGGGATGCTGCTAGAGAGTATTTTGCCTTTAAAAGCTGCAAAATCGTAAAAGATTTGGAAATCAACATCCCTAAACCTGGCAAAAACAGTTCAATCTGGTTACACCGGTCGAAGTACAACAGGTGCTCCAGCATGCTGCTGACTGCAGTTTTTGTGGGTTTGGTCATGTTAGCCAAACAAACCTCCACATTAGTCCGATATGCTTTTATGATTAAACAGAGGAAAATAATTGTTTTAGTCACAAATAAATACTTTTTAATACCTTTAAAACAACTAGTACAGCCATGCACAGAGTTTTCATGGATAGCACCCATAATCTAAACCAATCACTAGTTGTTAATAATTGATTAATACTCTGTATACATATTATATTATCATAAACTGTCAATTTCAATCAGCCATTAGCGAATAAGATCAAAGATGTGGATACTGCAGCATCAATATGGCTACTTTGGTAAATAGCAAATGCACTATTTAAAAAGCGGATAATATAGGAATATGTCATCCATTGCTATAGAAGTAGGCTGTTTGCGAATAGGCTGCACTTACCGTATTTTTCGTGCGTTGTGACCACCCGTTCGCGCGCACGTATCCCGTTGACCCCCTGCCACTGAATTCTAGGGAAACTGAGCTCTGTCAGTGATGTATTCGTTTATTCGTCACACGTAGCACATACACGACAAACCGCACGTTCCTCTTTGACGAAATACCGTCGGTTGAGCACGTAAGATCAGGAGTCCACACCCCCTCCTCTTTATTTATCCACAATGCGTATTCCGCATCACGTCTTGTGACAGCTGTTCCGTCACAGCGACTCGTGATGCGGGAATACCTTATTCGGCTTGGTTAGGATGCGAATGTTGCTCGTGGGGAGGGACTAACCAACGCATCCGATACCCAGCGCCCATGATGCTCTGCGAGGGTGACCTTGATAGAGCATCAGCTGATGGATGCTACCAAATGGATGCAGCGCCGGCCGGCCGGCCGGGTACCACAAACTCCAGAGACGCAATTTGCCTGTCTGGAATTTTTACAGTGAAAAAATAAATAAATAAATGAATATAAAAATGACATATAATGTTTCCTTTTGTCTGGGAGAACAGCAGTGGGCACATACCACTAGCGTTTATTCAGGCCTCAGAGAGGCACGTGAGTCAAAGCAGTATCAAATGCTGCAGTGTTTCAGCTCAATCTCTACTGAAGAATTAGTGAATGACAAGAAACTTACTAGTGTTGTATCATTCAAATATTTGACTCAAGTGCTTTATAAAGAGATTCTATTGATCTTAATATACATTAGATGCACCAAAAAGTGCTTGCATGGTGCTACTGACTAAAAGAAAAGCTAAAGATTATATGAATATTTATCAGGGTTAATTTCTGAATAGGCACATACTGTATATCTAAATTGGCTACTAAAAATATAAAGTGCACTGTTATTGCCCAGGAAAACACGATGTAGTTAAACACACTTTTACCTATTGGGGTAGTCACAGTTGGAACCTGCCCTATTTGAAATATGACAAATTTTATTTATTATTTAAGCCTCCGATTTCTTAGGGTCATTTTTGACCTGGGACAGGTAAAGAATACGTTTTAAATACAGCATAGTTTTTGGGACTGGAACCAAACGTTGTGACTTTGTCAAGACCATCAAAACAAACAAAATAAAAAATGAAAATGTTTGTTTATATGTAATTGTTTTAGAGAAATAAGAATTTAAAAAAATAGTTCTTTCCAGTGTCTTAACGGGGGAGAACTAGTTGTAACCATTCACCTTCTGACTTTATGGATGTTGTACAGCTTTAAATAGATTTTTGTACATCTTTGAATCAAATTTGACCTAAAAATATTTCAAAATTTCTCATATTTAGCCCCTAGCCCCATACTGTTCTCTAGCTTTGCCACCTGCTCCACTGGGTACTGCACCTTTTCCATAAATTGCATACTTTCCTCTCAAACTGGGTTTGTGCACACATGCACATGTCCGCACACACACACACACACACACACACACACACACACATGTTGGTGCGACTATCCTTATGAGGACTCTCCATAGACATAATGATTTTTATAATGTAAAAACTATAGATTCTATCCCCTAACTCTAACCCTATCCCTAAACCTAACCCTCACAAAAAACCTTCTGCATTTTTACATTTTCAGAAAAACAGCGTTTAGTATGTTTTTTAAGCGATTTGAATTATGGGGACACTAGAAATGTCCTCATAAACCACTTTTATAGCATAATACCCTTGTAATTACCAGTTTGTAACCTAAAAAAATGTCCTCGTAAAAAACCCAAATCCGCCCACACACACACACACCAACAGCTCAATGCTGAAGCAATTTGCCTTCATATAACCTAGAGAAAAAGACGCACACCTGAGATGAATTTCTCAACTCAAAAGGTAGCCACGGGTCAAGGACAGAGATAGAGTCGCACCAACTTTCAGAGGGGTAAGACATTCTGCTGTATCTGAGCAAATTAGTGATAAATCAGTCAATATTTGGACATTTTGAGATTATTAATGGCCTTATCAGTTGATATTGTTGTTTAGTGTTGCCTGCTAAGGCCATTATTATTGCTCATATGTAGGGTGAGGAATTTGAAGAAGAGATGTGCTATACTTTTCCAAGCAATTTGGTTTGTGATTTTCACCTGGCAGAAATTTAAATACACTACCGGTCAAAGGTTTTGAGACACTTACTCATTCTTTATTATAATTTTTTATTTTTCACATTTTAGAATAATAGTAAAGTCATCAAAACTAAATGGAACTATGGGAATTAGGTTGTGATCCAAATCCAAAATAAATCAAAACTGTGTTATATTTTTGCATCTTTAAAGTAGTCACCCTTTACCAAGAATTTGCAGACATGTACTCTTGACATTTTCTCAACCAACTTCTTGAGGTATCACCCTGGGATGATTTTTAAACAGTATTGAAGGTGTTCCCATCTATGTTGGGCACTTATTGGCTGCTTTTCTTTATTATTTGGTCCAAGTCATCAATTTCAAAAACTTTTTTGCTTTCAATTAAATTATAGTTTTATAATGAAATAAATTAATATGGTGGCGCAATTATATTTTTGTCTACAAAACTAATTTCAAACATTTAAGCATACGCCTTCAGATCAAAAGATTTTTAAGATCATGAGAAACATTTCAGTCAAGTGTTTCAAAACTTTTGAAAGGTAGTGTATGTAAAAAAAAAAAAAAAAATCCCAATGATGAGTGTTTCCTCAACTTCGGGCACTTTTAGCCCTGTGAAATTCTAGAAAACAAAGTCCCATTAAAACAACTTTCACATGCTCGCTACTTTTTAAAATTTGTCTACTGACAATATCCAACAGTGTATGTACATGCATCACAGGAGATTTATGTCATGCCACCCTGGGGTGCAAGTACACATTTGTTGAGGAGTATGCGACATCAATGTTGGCGTCCCCCACCCCACCAAACACACACGCACACACACACACACACACACACACACACACACACACACACACACACACACACACACTGAGAGAGAGAGAGAAAGAGAATTTATTTACAGTTTTGAAGAGGTAATATGTAAGTAAATAAGTTTATGGTTTGATTTTATAAGATATGGTACAAAGGGGCCAAATGGTTAAAAACTATTTAATATAATTTTCTCCTAAAATATTAGATGGCAGAAAGAACTATTATGGCACCTTCCTAAACCCCAGTAACACTGCAAAATATTGTTTGATATTACAGTAGTCAGGAGGAATGGATTTGTTGTCATGGATGTGCAAAATGGGCCCATTTTGACTACTAGAAAAGGCAATAGAGTTCATCTGTAAAATAGGTATGCACTAAAATTGTACTATAATGCTGTAGATTTTCTACAAGCAGAATATATCAGAATTTGAAAAAAATGTATACAGAACTTTTCTGCCATCCTCAGGAAACAATGTGAAACTGCACTTAGGAGAGCTTGTAATTGAACCAAAAATTGCATCATCCAATGGCATAGTTGTTTCAAGGAGCACAATATGACCATACTTGAACAAAAATGAGCTGCATGGTCGAGTTGCCAGAAAGAAGCCAATGCCACAAAAAAGCCCGGTTACAATATGCCCGACAACACCTTGACACGCCTCACAGCTTCTGGCACACTGTAATTTGGAGTAACGAGACCAAAATAGAGCTTTATGGTCACAACCATAAGCGCTATGTTTGGAGAGGGTCAACAAGTATTGTGCTCCTTGAAACAACCACACCTTCTTTTTCCAGAGCAGCCTGTATTTCTCCTAAGGTTACCTGTGGGTTTTTCTTTGTATCCCCAACAATTCTTCTGGCAGTTGTGGCTGAAATCTTTCTTGGTCTACCTGACCTTGGCTTGGTATCAAGAGATCCCTGAATTTTACACTTCTTAATAGGTGATTGAACAGTACTGACTGGCATTTTCAAGGCTTTGGATATCTTTTTATATCTTTTTCCATCTTTATAAAGTTCCATTACCTTGTAACGCAGGTCTTTTGACGGTTCTTTTCTGCTCCCCATGGCTCAGTATCTAGCCTGCTCAGTGCATCCACATGAGAGCTAACAAACTCATTGACTATTTATACACAAACACTAATTGCAATTTAAAAAGCCACAGGTGTGGGAAATTAACCTTTAATTGCCATTTAAACCTGTGTGTGTCACCTTGTGTGTCTGTAACAAAGGCCAAACATTCAAGGGTATGTAAACTTTTGATCAGGGCCATTTGGGTGATTTCTGTTATCATTATGATTTAAAAAGGAGCCAAACAACTATGTGATAATAAATGGCTTCATATGATCACTGTCCTTAAATAAAAGACCGTTTTTTTGCATGATCAGTCATATTTTCTAAATCAATGCCAAAATTTCACAATTTCTGCCAGGGTATGCAAACTTTTGAGCACAACTGTAAATAAATATATTTTTCCTAAATAAAATGTGTTTTCCTTCTTTAGAAGTCACCAAATCTAACTTTACGCTATGCATTTTATATTGTCCCGGTTCATGCACATACCTAATCCCGGTTTATGTATCCCAGTTCAAGTCATTTCAAAGTGATCCAATTGTCATATGTACATTCAGAATACCTGAAAAAACTATTTGATCAATATTTTATGTATTACACAAACACATATTTCAAAGACAGCTTACTCTGATTACAACACATGCCACCTTAGAAAGTGGCTGTCAAATCTAATCATTGTTTTTGATTGGTTTTTACCAATACACTCATGATTTGTTGCAGTCACAAGATTGTGTTTAAATAATTATGACTTAAAAGGTCAAACGTTTTTGGTGTCCAGTTTGTTCCAGTCATTTGTGCTCTTTGTGAACCCTCAGACTGAAACCCTATGAACCAATATGCAAAGTAGAAAAGAAAAGGTCAGGCAGACAAAGGCCATTTCTTATGCAAAGGCTGCTTTTTCTCCCCTTTCCCATCTGCCGCCTGTTGTCTCAATTATAATGAATCCTCTGCTGTGGCTCCTAGCTCAGCAGCAGTAATATGGCTCTTCTTTCTTTAGAGGGACCCAGTGAAAGCACCACTTTTTGCTCATTACTGTTTTCCTTAAAATGTTATACAGACTTTTAGAAAACAATTATTGTGTTGTATTTCAATGTCATTTTTATGTGTTTTGTTCTTGTTTTCATGTCTTTTATTTTCAAGTTTAGTTCCTGTTCCTTTCATGTCATGTGATGTGATTTCCCGTTCCCTCATGTGATCTTGTCATTTGTTTCCCCTGTTCATGTGTCTTGTTTTGATTGGTTCATTGTTTGATTACTTTGTTATTAGTCTTGTCTTTTCATTGGTTAAAGTTCATTTAATCTTGTTATCTTGTTTATAGTTTAGTCTTGTGATTGGCTGTTTTGTTTACCTGTTACCCATGTCCTTGTATTTAAGCCCTCATGTTTGCCATTGTCTAGTGTCAGGTATTGTGAATGTAACTTTGTTGTTTTGTTCAAGCCAAGCCAAGCCAAGCCAAGCCAAGCCAAGCCAAGCCAAGCCAAGTTTAGTTCGCGTTTGTAGTCAGGGTTTTGGGATTCCATGTTTGAAAAATAAACTGCACTTGGGTTTGTCACTTCATCGTCTTCATCATTGCCAGCGCCAGCATCGTTACAGAATACCTGACCTACACAAGATGAACCCAGTAGTTCAGCTCCTGCATCTATGCCAGGGGAGTCTCTGTCTCTGTCCCGAGTCTCTGTCTACGGCTTTGCTCCTTGAGCCTACCACGGCTCTGCCTGCCCCGGCTTCGTCCCTTAAGCCTCCCATGTCTCCGCCTTCCACGTTATGGCCGCCAAGCCCGAGTTCCACGTTATGGCCGCCAAGCCCGAGTTCCACGTCATGGCCGCCAAGCCAGAGCCCGCTCCAGGCCATGTCACAGCCACACCAGAGCTCCACGGTCCAGGCCCGCCTCTGCTCCACTGGGGACCTCCATCCCTGCGGTTCCGCCTTGGTCCTCATCCCCATCGGCTCCACCCCTCGAGCCTCTCAGGTCCCCACTTACCATTGGTTTTGCCATGTTCCCACGCCCTGTCTCGCCAGGCCACACCCCACACCCTGTCTCACCAGGCCACGTCTCAAGATATTGGTTTGTTTTGGGGTGTCATGTCATGTTTATGTGTTTTGTTCTTGTGTTCATGTCTTTATTTTCAAGTTTATTTCATGTCATGTGATTTCCTGTTCCTTATGTGATCTTGTTATGTTTTTCCCCTGTTCATGTGTCTTGTTTTCATTGGTTCATTGTTTGATTACTTTGTTATTAGTCTTGTCTTTTCATTGGTTAAAGTTAATTTAGTCTTGTTATCTTGTTTATAGTTTAGTCTTGTGATTGGTTGTCTTGTTTACCTTTTACCCATGTCTTTGTATTTAAGCCCTCATGTTTGCCATTGTCTAGTGTCAGGTATTGTGAATATAACTTTTTTTTGTTCAAGTCAAGTTTATGCCAAGCTCATAGTATAGTCATGTCAAGTTTATGTTTTGTTCACATTTGTAGTCAGGATTTTGGAATTCCAATTTGAAAAATAAACTGCACTTGGGTTCGTCACTTCATCATCTTCATCACTGCTAGCACCAGCAACGTTACATTCAACACATATACTATTGCAATGGCTTTCTCACAGATCCTCTTTAGGTCATTTTTGCAGGCAACAGCTAGTATAGTGATGCCCCCTGGATGCCAGATAGACACAATGTTACTGTTTATCTGCAATATTAGGTGTCTGGTTTGAGAATCTTTAGACTCCAGATTACAGTTTCAATTTCAACTTTACTATACTTCATTCATTGTACCTGGGCAAATAGTTTTTTCACTAAAGACCATATGAAGAAATTTATATTCTCATCCTTGCTGAATCATAATAGCAAAAGATGTGTGGAAATCTGCTGTGTCATAATAAAGTACACCCTCATCAGATTGATACCACTAACTATTAGAATGATTGGTAAATGATTATTGGAGGAGGACTTTCTCTTGTTGTCAGCATGGACAAGGGAGTTATAAATCCACTGTCATTCTCTAATTAGTCATATATAGGCAATGTTATTTAAAGGATTAGACGGGAAAAATTTATTTAACACATTATTCATCTAAAAGGAACAGTGTTCTAAAAGGACTGTTATTAAAGAAGGCGGGAAAATATATATAGCAGTTTTTGCAAAAACGCTGCTGCGAAGGTAGCAGTGAAGGTTATTAATATTGCAAAGAATATTACAATCTAATATTCTGGGTGGGCCAGGGTCTAATTTGGGTGGGCCCAGGCGCACCCCGGCCCACCCTTGGCTACGCCACTTATGTATTACAAATGTATTTCACATGATGACTTTTAAATGGTTAGTGTTATTATAGAGTGCATTGTCCTCTAGGGGGTGAACGCTCCCAAAACCCATGTGTAGGGCTGTTTGATTTCAGAAATTTGTGAATTGACTCCGATTCCGATTCCAAGAGTCGATTCCAGACTCATATTTTCGATTCTTTTTCAATTCCGAAAAAAAATAAAAAATAAAAAAATGGGAGGTAAAGTTAAATCTCACAATAAACAGCTCACTACTGAGCGTTCTTTGCACTATTTATAATAGCATGAACAACATTTACTATTAATAGTTCCATTCTAAAATTAAATCAGGGCCTATATACACATATCAAAGGAAGATGCTTCAATCCCATGATATACATTTGAGTGAAGTTTAAGTAGATGCGCCTGTATTTCGAAGAACTACTGCAAATAATCTTAAAAGCACCATTTAACCTCCACTGAAATTGTCTGTTTCCACTCACGAGGTCTTGTTTAGAAGGAGGTTTATATTAGAATGTACAGTAACTGTCGACTGCCTTTTGTACACTGAATAAAATGTCCAAACAACACACTTCAGTTTTATTTAAAATCCAGGTTGTTGTACTGGTTTATTTTATACAGTTTTAAAAATATATATTTTATAACATGTAGCCAAAAAAAAAAATTTTTTTTGCTTTTGAATTTGATTTCATAAAACAATTTGAATGTAAAATGGTGTCAAATGTAGGCTGATTATATATATATATATATATATATATATATATATATATATATATATATATATATATATATATGTGTGTGTGTGTGTGTGTGTGTGTGTGTGTGTGTGTGTGTGTGTGTGTGTGTGTAAAAGGTTTTTAATTTTTTAATTTTTTTAATTTTTTAATTTTGATTTTAATCCAAAGTAAAAAAATACCGACAAACAATACAGGTCTGGAAAGCAGATATGGTGAAGGGCTTGTGTGATTGCGATTACAGATGAACAAACGGAGCTGATTTACAGATGCTGACAGACTACAAAAGACTCAGAGTCAGGTTGATGATCGTTAAAATGCAGCAGTTTTATAAATCTTTTGTAAATTGTTTTAGTGATGTTAGGTTTCTGAAATGTGTAGTAGTTCAGTGGTCGAGGAAACAAACGCAGTCTAAAAATATCCACCGGTTTCCCCGAAAGGAATCGACTCCAGCATTGTAGTCTATTCCAATGTTTCGAGCCGATTCTCGATTAGCCTCGGAATCGATTTTTTTGGAATCGATTCCCAGCCCTAGAATTAACTCGTCACATGAATGACAGCTTTCTGAGATGAGGTGAATGAAGAGAGAGCAGGTGAACTTCTGTGGTAAATCACACACAACTACATTTCTTTTTGGTAAAATTTAGCAAAATTAATATACTAATACTTTATATGACAAATGGTGTTACGTTTGGACGGACTGAGTAAAGGCAACCGCCTGAAGTCCTTTGAAAAAGGGCTTAGTGGCCATGACGTGGAACTCGGGCTTGGCGGCCATGACGTGGAAGGTGGAGACATGGGAGGCTCAAGGGACGAATATATATATATATATATATATATATATATATATACATTTTTTGAATATATTATTTTACTCGCAAAGACTCATTTTAAGTTAAAAGCGACTTGTATTTATTTTGTATCCTTGTATTTTCATTTTAAAGTTCAAGCCTCGAAACTATGAAACAATTCATTTTGAGAGACATTTTATTCAAATCTATGTTAAAGGAGCTCTTATATAGAAAAGCCTTGGTTAGTTCAAAACCATTACTTTATTTACAATTAAATACATGCTTGTCTCAAGTTAAGCTGGTACATTTTGGCTTACAGGCATTAAGAACGTGCCCAAATATATTGTTAATAATAAGTAAAAATCTGATATATACATATATCATCTACATACATCAATGATATTAGAAAGAGAGAAGGAGAAAACAAAACAAAAAAACTAAATTGTGCATTTGGATACAGATATACAGACCAAAGGCGAGGTTAAGCGGTTTTAAAGTTGATTAATCGCTGTTGATATTTTTGGACACATGCGTGCGCACACACTAACACACAAACAAAAACATACAAGTGCATGCATACATAAAACCAGTAAAGTTGAACAATGATCTAACTGGTAAATAAATAAATTTTCCTTTGATATTATGAAAAAAAATATATATATAATAATAATTAGCAAGTCAAATCTCTGTGTGTATATTTGGCCATCTAGTTGAGAAGTTTGAAACAATGGGTTTTTAGTAGTAAGATGCAATCATATTCTAACAAATACCTCCAGCTTTTAGGTAGTAAGAAGCATTTTATCAAACTGCCAGCGGATCGAATTTCTATCTAAACAACAGAGATTGTTGCCCAGACTAACCCAGTACTTTAGAATAAAACTGAATTGCAACAAACGTAGAACACTTAGTAAACACAGACAAACTGCTTGTTTAGAGAATTTTCTTTACAGCCCGACATAACAAAGTAAAAATATGTCTCTCCATTTGATTTTCACTTGCCCTCAAAACAAATTACTACAGCATATGCAAAAAACCTTTTAAAAACCATTGCGTATCATAATAACAATTACAATGTGCAATCAACAACTTATTTACATAGCTCACAGTGACATTTACTCTCAATGCAGATTTGTTCATCTTTCAACTGCATTTGTGTTTTTAATTCAGACAAAAAAGACTGTATATTATGTATTATAAAACCAAGTAGAAAGGGAGATAGAAAGTTTTAAATCAGAGAGTGCTGTTCAGCTCTTTAATCCCCCTTTAAACTATGTTGCCATGGACACCTCATTGTTTTCATTCAGCTCCTAAAGTTCTGGCATGTGCATTACAGCATCCTACCTGCAAAAACCCTTATCTTGCTTTTTGTAATACAAACTTACATGCATATAAAAACATTACAATCTTTTCTTAGCATAATTTATTCTTGATTTGTAAGACTGAAAGAGCACCTTGGGTTATACACTATACTCAGAACTAATTGGAGTCCTGGGCCCGTATTCAAGGATTTTTATCTTAACACTAGTAGTTCTCCAAAGAGTTCCTAGCTAGGAGTTTTTGCTTAAAACCTATTAACAAAACTGCTAGAGCAAGTTTTAGTAAGGAAATCTTAAGATAAGAGTAAGGCGGAGTTGACCTCGTTGCTAAGGATGACTTCACGTTTTATTAGCGCGCTCTTTTAAATCACCCTCAGTGATTGGTAAACAGGGAACAGCTATTTGTCAGCTAAGACAGACAATGACACACACACACACACACACACACACACACACACACATATCTATATATATATAGAATACATACAGTAGATAGATTTATAGATCGATCGATCACGTAAACAGCATCAAAACACCGCTCCACGATTACCGTGTTTCCCAGTAAATGCCCCCTTTTTGAATGTGGACGCGAACGTGGATCCATAGAAAAAATACACTATGAATTGTCGGATGATGGAAAATACATCATGATGGCGCCACAGTTGGCCGCCTTGGTGTGGAGCGCTCCTATTGTTTTGTTGTTTTTGTTTGTTTGTCCTGTGTTTTGTAATCTTTTTCCAGTCAGTTTTACCAGAGACGAACTGCTGAACATTCTACAGCTTATACCAGACAGTCTTTTCCCAGTTTTTGAATATTCAGACATTTTGCTAGACATTTTAGTTGAAGGCATGGCTTTGTTTTTCAGGGGATGCAGGTGAGGAAGATGAGCCAGTGCGCTGGTCAAACTCTGTCGGCAGGGCTTTCGAACAACACTGCCGAGCATTCATCTTGCGAATCTCTGCTCTCGTCCTAACAAAACAGGCAAACTACATCTCCTCACCCACATAAACAAGGACTTTTCAACCTCTGTTGCCTTGTGCTTCACAGAAACCTGGCTGAGTGAAGCCATTCCGGACAGCACGTTACATCTGCCAGGCTTTCAGCTGTTCAGAGTGGATCGCATCGCGGAGTTAACGGGGAAAACGAGAAGCGGTGGAATATGTTCTTACATCAATGAAAGTTGGTGTACAGATGTAATAACGTTAAAGAGGATGTGCTGTCCTAATTTGGAAGCGCTCTTTATTAACTCTATGCCTTTCTACTCGCCGCGGGAGTTTTCCTCGTTTATTCTGGTGAGTGTGTATATCGCGCCAAAAGCATGTTTGAATGCGGCGCTGCAACAGCTGGCTGATCAAATCACAGACACGAAACAACAATAACCAGACTCAGTTATTATTATTCTTGGGGATTTTAACAAAGCAAATCTCACATGTGAACTGCCCGAATACAAACAGCACATTACATGCCTCACCAGAGACAGGAACATACTGGATCATTGCTACACAACAATAAAGGATGCATATCGCTTTGTCCCTAGAGCAGCTTTGGGACTCTCTGATCACTGTCTGGTTCATCTTCTTCCAACCTACAGGCAGAAATTAAAATCAACCAAGCCAGTAGTAAGGACTGTAAAGAGATGGACCAATGAAGCAGAGCGGGAACTACAAACCTGCTTCGATTGCATGGATTGGAGTGTTTTTGAGGCTGCAGCCACAGACCTGGACGAGCTTACAGATACTGTTACATCATATATCTGTGAGGATATGTGCATTCCTACAAGGACTTATTTAAAGTTCAACAACGACAAACCATGGTTTACAGCAGAGCTCAGGCAGCTTTGTCAGGCCAAAGAGGATGCTTACAGGGGTGGGGATAAAGTCTTGTACAGTCAGGCCAGGAACACACTGAACAAGGAAATCAGAGTGGCTAAAAGAAGATATTCTGAGAAGCTGAAAAACAAGTTTTCAGCTAACGACCCTGCATGGAGTGGCATGAAACAACTCACAAATTACAGGACTCCTACCCCCAACCCTGTGGTGGACCAACAACTGGCTGACGACCTGAAAGCAGATTTGAAAGGCCCAATTTCACACCCTACATCCACTCTGACCTTCACTTCACACAAACACCAACACCTCCTGCAACCCCCCTCCTCCTACTCAACCTGCACTTAAGATCTGTGAAGATGATGTGAGCCACATCTTTTGGAAACAAAAGACGAGGAAAGCTTCAGGCCCAGATGGCGTCTCACCAGCATGTCTTCGATCCTATGCTAACCAGCTGGCCCCCATCTTCACACAGATCTTCAATAGATCACTGGAGCAGTGTGAAGTCCCATGCTGCTTCAAACACTCAATCATTATTCCTGTCCCAAAGAAACCAAAAATCACAGGACTTAATGACTACAGACCTGTCGCCCTGACGTCTGTGGTCATTAAGTCCTGTGATTTTTGGTTTCTTGTGGTCATGAAATCATTTGAGAGACTGGTGTTGGCCCACCTGAAGAACATCACTGGACCCTTTCTAGATCCCCTTCAATTTGCTTATCGAGCAAAGAAGTCTGTGGATGATACAGTCAACATGGGATTGTATCATATCCTGCAACATCTGGACAGACCAGGGACATATGCAAGGATCATTTTTGTGGACTTCAGTTCGGCATTCAACACCATAATCCCAGCAATACTCCAGAATAAATTACACCAAATCTCTGTTCCCATGTCTATCTGTCAGTGGATTACCAGCTTTCTGACAGACAGGCAGCAGCTTGTGAGACAGGGGAAACTCACTTCCAGCACCTGTACAATCAGCACTGGTGCCACCCAGGGATGTGTGCTCTCCCCACTACTCTTCTCCCTCTACACCAATGACTGGGTGGAGATGATTATGGACTTTAGGAGGAACACCCCAACAGCAGCAGTGGATCATTCGGGTTCCTCGGCACTACCATCTCACAGGACCTGAAGTGGGAGACACACATTGACTCCATTGTGAAAAAGGCCCAGCAGAGGTTGTACTTCCTTCGCCAGCTGAGGAAGTTCAACCTGCCACAGGCGCTGCTGATACAGTTCTACTCAGCAGTCATTGAGTCTGTCCTCTGCACTTCAGTAACTGTCTGGTTTGGTTCAGCTACGAAATCAGACATCAGAAGACTACAAAGGACAATTCAGACTGCTGAGAGAATTATTGGTTGCCCCCTGCACCCCCTTCAAGAACTATACACTTCCAGAGTGAGGAAAAAGGCTGGAAAAATCACTCTGGACCCCACTCACCCTGCCCAGTACCTTTTTGAACTGTTGCCTTCTGGCCGATGCTTCAGTGCTCTGAGCACCAGAACCGTCAGGCACAGGAACAGTTTTTTCCCTCAGGCTATCCATCTCATGAACAGTTAAATTGCCCCATTGAGCAATAACTATGTGCAATACACAGTTTAGTCTTTTTTTATATTTATCCAACACATCCAACCTCTTCTGCCATTTCATTCCTCTGGGAAAAACACAAAAACAAAAAAACAAGCAAAAAAAAAAAAGAAAAACAAAAAAACAAAAACATATGCACTGTACATAACAGATTTGTATTTGCACTGTACATAACAGATAACAGATTTGTATTAGATTGCACTACGTATGTGTATGTGTGTATGTATGTATGTATGTGTGTGTCTGTGTGTGTATGTACGTATGTGTATAACTATTTTTTATTTTTTATTATTATCTATGTCTTGCTGCTGTTTTTGTATTGTTTTTGTATTGTTGTACACTGGCAGCTCCTGTCACCAAGACAAATTCCTTGTATGTGTAAGCATACTTGGCAATAAAGCTGATTCTGATTCTGATATGCGGTCTGGAGAGGCAACGGCATAGATTTGGCTTGAATATCGGGGGGTTGGAGTGTGAAGCATCTACATGTTTCCTTTGATCATGCTAAAAATATTGGGGGGGGGGGGGTTCTAAACTTTTTGATTACTGGGGGGTTAATCCCATCCCCCCTGGAAACTACGCCCCTGTGGAGAGGGCATATTGGACTCAAGATGGTGACGAGTATGGCTGCTGCATTGCGAGCTCCGACATAACATTGCAGTTTTTAGTTTGTTTTGTTTACAGTTCTTATGTTTTTTGTCTTGGATGTTGTCTGCCTTATTGCATACAATAGACAAACACTTTTGGACATTGGTTCTGCAATGAAGTCACTACGCCACCACGAGGACTTAGAGCACATTAGGAAATGGCCATGCCAAATTAGGGAGAAAAGGGGAGAAAATCCACGCAAAAAAAATAAAAAAAAGATGTGTCCAGTGAGCGCAGAGTTGTCAAAACCTTTATCTCTGGTGTAACTGGGTTGCTTCGATTTGTGGGAGAAGTAACTGCATCTCCAACTGAGTTTACAATAATGAAAACACCCTCGAGATTCAGGGGATACCTTTTTTAATGGTCAATGTCAACATTATAATATGTATAATATTATATCATTAAAATACATTGACTCAGTTGTGATTCAGGAGATACCTTTTTAAACAGTCAGTGTCATTATATTATTCTAATATATTGTTTTTAATGTGAATTGACGACAGCAGCCATGCTTCGATCGTTTGTGTCACTCTTAAGAAGTTGGAAGTCATGAATTACTCTTAGATGAAAATTTTACGAGTCCTAAAATTAGGAGCGAAACGAGTTGCTCCTAAATTTTTGCATTTGCTACTTTTAGCCTTAAGATTTTTTGTGAATACGGGCCCAGGCTTTAAAAAAAATAAAAATAAATGCAGCATAAATTAAATGTAATACAAAGGCTTAAAGTAGGCCTTTAAAACTCACTGTTGCCTCCATACTCCCTAGAGCCAATTCAAATGGGTCTAGCCAAAGAAATGGAAAAAAGTTTATATTTCTTCAATTTAACTTGAATTTTACAGATATAAAAATATTCCACTTGGTTCCTTCTTATGGACTTCAGTCTAGTATATTTTCACAGTGCATACAAATTGTAATGTTGTTATTTATTTTTTCTTTTTGTGTGGAGTGTCTTTGCATGTGCACTGTGTACTGAAGTTCTTTCACTATACAGTTCTTACACTCCACTTGAAAGTGAACAAATGCTTATATGGAACTTTTTGGAATATAGTGAATCCTTTCAGCCTGCCATGGGAATCTCTGCAGTAGCAGCTGCTGTTGGAGTCCTTGTATTCGGCTTTGCATTCAACGTCTTGCCAACTGGACTCATACAGTATTTGTCCACGTTTCAAGCTGCAAGTAAAGCAACGGTAGGAAGATATATACTTGGTGGCCTATAAACTCAACATCTGGCTCTTTTTGGGATGGCTGGTCATTAGATCCTTAATGACAAGGGTCAAATGAATATTTTGTGACTCCTCCATGGAGTTCGATCATGGGCTCGCTCCAAGTGATGACATCCCCAGTGAGATGGCTGGAGCAGGAAGCTTGGTTGTAGATCTCAGTAGAGGTCAGCACACGTGACCAGAATTGTAGATCCGACATCTCGCCCACAAAAGATTGTGTGGCATCAAAACGGCCACCCAGAGTGTCCTGGCATTAGGTAAAATAGGGTCACAAGTAAGTGTGATGGCAAGTGTTTTACAGATTTGATACACTTATGTTTGATTGTGTTAGACTTACCTGCTCTTGTCCGAGGATAAAGACTCCTCCTGGTTTAATTGGATGCCAAGAGGACAGATTCTCCCCAGAGCCCCTTTTCACACCATCCTGATAAGCTTCCCACATGCCATCACGTGTGGACCATGTCACACAGAGGTGGTGCCACTTACTGTCTGTCAGAGAAACAGGAAGAGTGACGGCCTGGAAGAGGGCATAGATGAACAATATAAACATAGTTGTATGTCTTTCAACAACATAGCTACAGTATTGTTTTGATTTTCTCCTTTTCCACCATAATATGCAGAGATAACTTCAGAAAGACATTTGTAGGTTGATTTTCCTAAAAGTGTAATCATTGTGTCTCTTTGGTGCTGTCAGAACATTGCTCTAGTAGTTTGGGCATCCAGACCAAGGCTGCATTTCCCATACAGTGACATAGCTCACTGCTTAACCACCATAGGACGATGCATCGTTAGAGAAACCAACTACCAAGTCATGGCTTTTTTCAAAACCGTAGTAACTGTTGCAAATCAGTACATCCGTTGTTCGAAGCACGTTGGTTCAGAGGTGGATAATTGAATTACATGGGACTTGCTTGATTAAATGCAAAAAAATTACTTGACTTTGACTTGAGTACCACTGACTCAAGACTCGACTTGGACTTGAAGTGGATGATTTGGCAATGACAATTCATGTTATGTGCTGTTATGACTAGTAATAAAAAAATATAAAAAAAAATATTATTGCAACAATGATGAATTGATACAAAAAAGTATAACCATGGAACACACACACACACACACACACACACACACACACACACACACACACACAAAATGGTATGCCAGTTCTCCTAACTATTGTACTTGAATTTTGCAAAAATGCAACATTTCAAGCAGAATTTTCAGTTATTTTAGTGAAGCAGGGCACTGGGAACAATTACACTCTGATTCGGACAGCAGCAAAGTGCCCAGTATGAAAACCACCTGAGGTGTGCATGCTTCTCATCTGTGTCACTGTGTTCATATCAGACACACTGAAGAAGTTCCATCAAGTTCTTGTGCATGTATGTGCTTTTTCAAATTTTCCGATCAGACGGTTATTTCCTTTAAAAGCAGCATGTAAGTTTAAAACTCTTGCTTTATCGCAGCAGTTGATTGACAGATAAAATGTACCTCCTCCAATCTAGAACTCCTTGGTTTCACTAAACTCATGCTTTGGGGAGTCAAAAAATATATATCCACTGTCATGTTAATGCTGTATAACTGAGTCAAATTTATTGTTTATAATTTACTGTTGCAGCTGTTGTAATCTGTTTTGTCATGCAGATAGTTTGTGTCATACACACTTCATTAAGAACATCTGTCATGTGGCATGCATAAATCATGCATATACGGGTCAGGAGCTTCAGTTAATATTCAGAACAACACGTCAAACCTTGAGGCAGATGGGCTACAACAGCAGAAGACCACATCGGGTACCACTTCTGTCAGCCAAGAACAAAAAGCTGAGGCTGCAGTGGGCACAGACTCACCAAAACTGGACAGTTGAAGACTGGAAAAATGTAGCCTGGTCTGATGAATCTCGATTTCTGTGGAGGCACACAGATGGTAGGGTCAAAATTTGGTGCCAACAGCATGAAGCCATGGACCCAACATACTTTGTGTCTACAGTCCATGCTGGTGGCGGTTGTGTAATGGTGTTGGGAATATTTTCTTGGCACACTTTGGGCCCAGTAATGCCAATCAATCATCGCTTGAATGCCACAGCCTATTTGAGAATTGTTGCTGAGCATGTGCATCCCTTCATGGCCAAATGATTTTGGACTCAAGATGGCGCCAAATATGGCTGCTGCATTGCGAGCTCCGAAACAACATTGTAGCTTTTTGTTTGTTTTGTTTACGATTCTTATGTTTTTTGTCTTGGATGTTGTCTCCCTTATTGTCTACGACAGACAAACACTTTTGGACATTGGTTCTGCAATTACACACCGTAAACCAGACTTTAAATTCCTCAATGCCGACTCGCTGTTTTCAAACACACCAGCGGAGCCCTTTGTCTAGGCTGCACAGCCGCGAAAATGCAGAAGGAAAAGGGGAAACAGAGCCAGCGTTCTCATCAGACTAAGACGTCACGCAAATCGACCCCCGCTACCCAGTATTCTACTGGCAAATGTTCAATCTCTGGACAACAAGCTCTACGAGCTGAAAGCACGGATTTCTTTCCAACGAGAGACGAGGGACTGCTGCATTATCTGCCTTACAGAAACTTGGATGTCTGTGGAGATTCCAGACTCAGCCATCGAACCCGCAGTGTTCTCTGTGCACTGAGCGGTCAGAGCGGAAGACCTCTCAGGTAAAAGCAGAGGTGGCGGTGTATGTTTTATGATCAACAATTTCACATGCATCTGTGTCAACCATTCTGGCTACCGAGGGAATTCACAGCGGTCATTATCACAGCTGTGTACATCCCCCCACAAGCAGACACAGACCGGGCACTCAAGGAACTGTACGGGATTATAAGCAAGCAGGAAAGCGCACACCCCGAGGCCATGTTCATTGTGACCGGGGACTTTAACAAAGCCAATTTTAAATCAGTTGCACCAAAATACCACCAACACATCAGTTTTAACACACAAGGGGACCAGGTTTTGGACCATGGCTACTATCCCTTCCGGGATGGCTACAAATCCCTCCCCCGCCCACCATTTGGCAAATCAGACCACTCCTCCATTCTCCTTCTGCCCGCTTACAGGCAGAAACTGAAACAGGAAGCACCCACCCTCAGAATGTTCCAGTGCTGGTAGGACCAATCAGATTCTACGCTACAAGACTGTTTTGATCACGCGGACTGGGAGATGTTCCGGTCTGCCTCGGAGGATGACATCAAGGTTTACGCTGATAGCATAATGTGTTTCATCAGAAAGTGCGTAGAGGACGTTGTTCCGACCAAAACAATACGGATCTACCCCAACCAGAAACCTTGGATTAATAGTGATGTTCGTGCGGCGCTTAATACGCAGACCTCCGCTTTTAATTCCGGGAAAGCGGAGGAGCACAAACAAGCCAGTTATGCCCTCCGCAAAACTATCAGAGCAGCAAAATGCCAGTACAGGGGCAAGATTGAAGGACAGTTCAACATCATCGACTCTAGAAGCATGTGGCAGGGAATTAATATCATCACAGACTACAAAGGGAATAAAAACTCTGCCATGAACACCGCTGCCTCTCTCCTGGATGAGTTAAATACTTTTTATGCTCGTTTCGAGGGAAATAACACCGCCCTCACGGAGAGAGCTCTCACGGCCGAAGCTACAGAGGTTAGTTCACTCTCCGTCTCTGTAGCGGATGTAACCTGATCCTTCCGATGGGTGAATATCTGTAAAGCCACGGGTCCAGATGGCATTCCGGGCTGCGTCATCAGAGCGTGCGTGAACCGACTGGCTGGTGTTTTTACGGACATTTTTAACCTTTCCCTCTCCTTGTCTGTGCTCCCCACATGCTTCAAAACATCCACCACTGTGCCTGTACCAAAGCAATCCAAAATCACTTGCTTAAATGACTGGTGTCCTGTTGCTCTGACCCCCATCATCAGCAAATGCTTTGAGAGACTAATCAGAGATTACATCTGCTCTGTGCTGCCTACCTCACTGGAACCATTGCAGTTTGCTTACCGCAACAACCACTCCACTGATGATGCCATTGCGTCTACACTACATACTGCTCTCTCCCACCTGGAAAAAAGAAACACTTATGTGAGAATGCTGTTTTTAGACTACAGCTCAGCATTCAACACCATAGTGCCCTCCAAGCTTGATGAGAAACTCCGGGCTCTGGGCTTAAACAGCTCGCTGTGCAGCTGGATCCTGGACTTCCAGTCAAGCAGACACCAGGTGGTTAGAATGGACAGTAACATCTCCTCATCACTGACCCTCAACACTGGAGCCCCGCAGGGCTGTGTTCTTAGCCCACTCCTGTATTCCCTGTACACACATGACTGTGCTCCAATGCCATCATTAAGTTTCCTGATGATACGACGGTGGTAGGTCTGATCACTGATAATAATGAAACAGCCTACAGAGAGGAGGTGCACACTCTGACACACTGGTGTCAGGAGCACAACCTCTCCTTCAACATCAGTAAGACAAAGGAGCTTGTGGTGGACTTCAGGAGAAGAGAAAGAGAACACAGCCCCATCACCATCAATGGAGCACCAGTGGAGAAAGTCAGTAGCTTCAAGTTTCTGGGTGTCCACATCACAGAGGATCTCATGGTTCGTCCACACTGAGGCCATTGTGAAGAAGGCTCATCAGCGCCTCTTCTTCCTGAGATGGCTGAGGAAGTTTGGAATGAACCGCCACATCCTCACACGGTTCTACACCAGCACTGTAGAGAGCATCCTGACTGGCTGCATCTCCGCCTGGTACGGCAATAGCACTGCCCACAACCGCAAAGCCCTGCAAAATGTGGTGCGAACTGCCAGACACATCATCGAAGGTGAGCTTCCCTCCCTCCAGGACATATACACCAGGCGGTGTGTGAAAAAGCTCGGAGGATCATCAGAAACTCCAGCAACCCGAGCCATGGGATGCTCTTATTGCTACCATCAGGCAGGTGGTATCGCAGCATCAGCACCCGCACCAGCCGACTTCATGACAGCTTCTTCCCCCAAGCAATCAGACTCTTGGTCTCTCAATATCAATATACATCAGCATTGCACTTTATTAATCTTATTATCTCACACTGGACTGTCATAAAATATATTCTCTTAACAACACACTGGCAACTGACTATCATCCGACAGCCTAAATGTCAATACAGTACAATACAACCTACTGTACATTTTATATATACTATATATACTATTTTTTTATTGTATAATGTGTATTATATATTGTGTGTATTGTATAATGTACTTTGTATGTTATTATTTCTATATTGTGTTTTGTGTAATTATGTGTATATTAGATTTTAAATTGTGTTGTGTAAATTTGATGTTTATTGTAGATTGGTATATGTCTCATCATTGTCACGACTGCTATGTTGCTCAGAACTGCACCCAAGCATTTCACATACTATTGCACTTGTGTATATGGTTGTGTGACAATAAAAGTGATTTGATTTGATTTGAATTTACCCATCTTCTAATGGCTACTTCCAGCATGATAATGCACCATGTCACAAAGCAAAAGTCGTCTCAAACTGGTTTCATGAACATGACAATGAGTTCACTGTTATTCAGTGGCCTTCCCAGTCACTGGATCTGAATCCAATAGAACACCTTTGGGATGTGGTAGAACAGGAGATTTGCAGCATGAATGTGCGGCTGACAAATCTGCAGAAATTGCGTGTTGCAATCACGTCGACCAGAATCTCAAAAGAATGTTTCCAACATCTTGTGGAATCACTGCAATGAAGAACTGAGGCAATTTTGAGAGCAAAGGGAGGCCCTACCAAGTATTTATTTGAGTGTTCCTAATAAAGTGCTCAGCAAGTGTCTGCTTGGATGTATGTTAAATGTTGCACTGTAGTTTCTTGAGGGAACATCATTTCATTTTGTTCATTGCTTTGCAATGTGTATAAATGACAATAAACCTGACTTTGTTCACCTAGTCCTAGATGAAAAGCAGTTTGCACTATCCATGGGAGATCACCGCTTGCACGTTCCTTCAGTTCACTGCCGAAGTGTCTACTAGAGCATCAATTTACAATATGCAGCCGGCAACAATCTTGTGTAATGTACTGTATAAGAACACCCCCCCCCCCCAGTTATAACAGATGTTACGATGCTGAATGTAGCCCTACAATTATCAGGTAAATAAAATAATACAAAATGTGATTGATAAAAATAGACCATGACGGAAATTTTACTCCTCAGTCCATCATAGTGACAAAATCTTGTCAAACCTTATCTTCTATACAAAAACACACATTTTAGGATCACATATTACTAGATAGTAGACTGAACTTTTGTTGCAATTTTGCAAAAAAGATATACTTAAACTATTTTCCAATATTAATATAGTTCTCAGATATGTTTGTATAAATGAGAAAATGTATAATTCCTGGGTGAAATATAAATTGGAAATATAACCTCTCTGTTTCTGTTTTGTACTAACTTGACTATTAGCAGGACTCAACTTGACCTGCTTGAGGTGAACCACTGACTTGTCGTGCTTGACTGTATGCACTGCTGGAGTCCTAGGAAACATGAGGGAGACAGACTGTAACATAACTCCCCCCCCCCCCCCCCCCCCCCAAGGGGTGACTCCTGGTGCCCCAAAGATGGCTGAGGAGGGCAGGAAGATACAAGTGAGGAAGGGAACCCGGAAGACGACCAGGTGGCCAGGGAGGAGACCCCAGGTTAAGGATTGGGTCATGGGGTCTGGGAGGTGGCCACAGAGCAGGGACAGGATCAGGAGGTGGCCACAGGGCAAGGACCGGGACAGGAGGCCCAGGGGGCGGCCACAGGGCAGGGACAGGATCAGGTGACCCGGGAGGCAATCCGGTCACAGGAGGTGGAGACCTCAGAGGAGGAGCCATCTGGAATTGAAGCAACTGGAGCAGGGGTTGGAAAGTCAGGAGGTGGGGACTGTGGTGAAACAGGCTGAATCATAGGAGTTGGAGTTTCTGGAGTTGATGGTGGAGTCATGGGAGATTCAGGAGGCGGAGCCAAGGGGGCTTGACGAAGGCATGCGGAGCCTGGAGAGGTTCGACGGGAGGAGCCATGGGAGGCTGAGCCAGGAAAGGCGGAGCCATGGAAGGCTCGAGGGGCAGAGCCATGGGAGGCAGATCCATGGAAGGCTCGAGGGGCAGAGCCATGGGAGGCAGAGCCAGGGAGGGCGGAGCCGTGAGAGGCTTGAGGGGCGGGGCCATGGAAGGTGAAGCTGTGAGAGGCTCGAGACTAAGGGCCGTGGAAGGCTGGGAACTGACTCCCATGGTTGTGAGCCCTGGCAGCGACTGGGGAATGACCTTCGTGGTCATGAGCCCTGGCAGCAACTGGGGAGATGGTGTCCTTTTCCTTCTTTTCTGGACAGCTGGGAGCGCTGTTACAGGAATGGTCGAGGCCACAGGCAGTGGCTCTGGGACGGTCAAGGCTACAGGCATAGGCACTGGCTTGTTGACCTTGGCAGGTATGGGCACTGGCTCGTTGACATGGCAGGCATGGGCACTGGTTGTGGCCCGGGGTTCCCGCCATAATTCACGGGAGAAGTGCCAGCTCCATGGTCGCTACCGCTGACTGCGGTGGGGAATCGACCACCGGAGCTTGGAGGAGTTACCCTGGAGACAGGGGCCATCACGGGCTTGGAGACAGGGGCCATCAGAGGCTTGGAGCAAGGAGCCGTGGGAGGCTTGGAGCACTCGTCCCCATCCTCCTTTCCCACAGTGAAGGGTGAGCCACATAGTACCATAGCCACCTCCACGTAGTCGGCCAGTGTCCAGTGAGGATCCGCCGGAGGCATCAGTTCTTTTAGTGCACTATTCAGAGCAGCTCTGAAGAAAACCACCAGAGAGTGGTCTCCATAATGCACTAAATGCACCAGTTGGAGAAAGTCATGGACGTGATCCTCAACTGGATGGTCCCCTTGCTTCAGGAGGAGAATTCCGACCGCCAGTAGATCCATCTTGTTTGGTCAGTTCTTCTGTCAGGCTGGTTGTGGAATGGAGGAGCGGAGACACAGGAGTACTTTCAAGGTTTTAATGGAAGTAGAACAAATGCCATACAGGGAACAATCAAGGAAATACGCTGGAGTGGAACTGTGCTGAGTGACAACATAACAATCTAAAAACTGACAAAGGAATGCAAAAACTAGAGGGTATTTATACAAACAAGAGCTAATGATGGAATGGAAAACAGGTGAGAATGATCGGGAACAGATGGCAGTGATGAGGGCAGAGCATTCTGGGAAACGTAGTCCAGGTAAACACTTCAGAATAAGAGTCCTAGGAAACACGAGGTAGACAGACTGTGACAATAGGCCTAAATAGTTTATATATATATATTGATGGAGCAACACAGTGTGAAAGGAAATTATAAAAAAAGTTTTGGATTAAAAATCATTTAAATAAAAAGTTGATGAGGGTGATTGATTTATTGTTGTGGACCTGTTGCTAATTAATCAAGAACATTATCCATTTAAGAAAAAAATCAGTTTTCAAAGACTGAACTTCAAGTGCATTTGAAGAAGGTCGAAAATCACATAGAAAAGCAGGCCGTTCCTTAAAGCACAATTTTGTCAACTCAGCAGTTACAAGTAACAAACATTTATAGTAAAGCATTTATGTAAGTGCTTAAACAAAAATAAAAACTTGTTTCAGTTAAAAAAAACAGTAATGTATTTACACGTCAACCTTGGATAAGCCATTAACTAATTAGGCTGGATGATGCAAATGGTTTGGAAGCCAAGAGGAAGAGAGTGCTTTGCAGATTGTTGCAAGGGCAGGACAAGGGCATCTTCAGGGAAAGTCTGGCAGCCCCATTTCCTTATTACAGGATAAGGGCTCTTATTGTGAGCCCTCAACTTAGAAATGCATTTTATCACTATTATTTTGTCCAAAGTTCTGACATGTTTGGTTGCATCAAATGTTGAGAAGTTGTTTTTAAGGTTGCCTTAGTTTAATGATCTAGGACATTAGACTTTTGTGAGATATGCAATACAACATCGCTAACCCTGTTTTATAATTAGGTGATTTCTTTACCTTGTCATTCACTAGTAGTTCCACAGGATTGTTGCCCCACTCAATCAGGACAAGTTCATTGGCTTGACCCGGGACAGAGTATGAGAATGGTGTTCCGATCCCAGGACCTGAGCCCCCTTTTAACCAAAGACAAACTGTTAAGGCGAAGATCTCATTCAGAAGGGTGCGCTTGATCCGGCCATACATATAGTTGGTGCGCATTGGAAACCCAATCTGAAAAGCATCAGGATTCTTGGGCTTCTTGTTTGGTCCTGTTAGAAGTGAAGACAAGGGATTGTGAAATGAGATCTCATTTTATATGAAAGCTGGGTTGGGTTAAATTAGCTAATTAGTTAATAAGCAGCTTGAGGAATGAGTTCAGATGTTAATTTAGGTACTGATGTAAATCTATCACAAATAATACTCATTACACTTCATATTCTTAAGGGGCACCTACACACTGGAGTTTATGCAAGAGGATACTGCAAGTCTATTGATTTCAGTGAGGATGGTGTGTTGGAAAGATGTAGGGGGAAAATGCATGGGTTTGCAAAAGTAAAGCTCCATCCATGCCACCAATAGTTGATAACAATAGGCATCCGTTGAAGTTCAGGGCGGAATCCAGTTGTGCTTTCGGAAATCTAATTAACTGTTTTCCCACTTGATTTTGAACACAGACTCCTCTTTCCACACCCTTAAAACAGAGCTTATGCATTCCTATCCACTAAACACTCTGTCAGAGCTTTCTCTAGTGTGAAGGCACACTAATGCAAAGAATCTACTGTTCTGATTTTGTAGCATTTTTACATTTTAGAACATATTACCTGCTTCAGGAGTCTTGTGGTGAAGATTACTGAGTACTGTATCTAATTTATTGTGGGTTCCACGGGCAGGAGGTCTTGACCAATTTGGCTTGTACGGGATTTGTGGATGGTGTCCATTATCATCACTGCCATGGTGTCGATCATCGTGCTGACCATTGCTTTGATGCACATCCACATGATGACCACTGTCATGATTACCATCATCATGGTCATCATCAGGGTGGTTGTTATGGTGGGTGTCATGATGGTCATCATGGCCATTATGATGATTGTCATGGTGATTGTCATAGTGGTCATTGTGACGGTCATAGTGATAACTATAATGGTGATTATAATGGTGGTTGGAATGATGGTCATCGTGGTGGTTTGCTTGGTGGTTGGAGTGGTTATCATGATGGTCATCATAGGGGTTATTGTGGTGATTATTATGGTGGTCATCGTGGTCATGGTGATCGTGATCATCATGATGATCATATCCATGATGATTGTCATGGTGACCATAGTTGTGATGACTGTCATAGTGATGATGGAGCTGTTCTTCCAGTGCGTTGATTTTACGTTGTAGGAGGTCTCTCAATGAACTTGAATAGGAACTGGAAGAATTTCTTGTCTGTAGATAAATGGAGAGGGATAAAGGGGAAAAAAACAGTATTCAGTATTGGTAACACATTTTAATAATGCAGTGGTTAATCATAACCAGTACAGTGTTTACATGGTCTTGAAAATAGGAGACTGCCCAGAACTGACTCATACACTCATGCAAATATCTGCTTAAGCTTTTTATGAAAATGGAATTATCATTATTGCATAGCTATAAAACTTTAGCTAACATTATGGCTAAAAATGCAACAAAACACCAAAAGAGACCAGCTTAAAAAAGAACAAACTTTTTGAATGTTGTGTTTTGTATTATGCTTTACTGTATATTTACCATTCAGTATATTAATATGCAGATAAGCATTACAACATTATGAAGCAGCCCCTCCTTCACTGTCAGCCTCCTTCCTCTGTTTAGTTGCAGCAAATCCAGCTTTACTCAGTGCCATAGCATTCTGTGCTTAATGGCTCATCAAGGCAGATTGGCCAAATTGGTGGTGGCAACAACAAGCACATTGCAGTGTGCTGTCACCAGCATGCTGTATGTGCACTTCTCAAAAACAAAAACGACTCTAATAATGGCTGAGGCTGATAACTCAATCACTTTGGAAAACATAAAGAATGACTGTCTGAGTTCTAAAGCAGAGAGTTTTGTATGAAACTGATTGAACACAGATTGTGATACAGCACCAAACTTCAAACCCTAAAACCCTTTAGCAGCAGTTCATTCATGTAATATAGACTAATGAAAAAAGTAAGAGACTAGTTGCATTTCATGACTATTATTGGATACTATATTCAGTGAAAGTGTGAAATGGTGACCTTCAAATGCTGCTTGAAGAAACTAACTGCGCTGTGATAACTCTGTTTCTTGTGATACATTTCAAATAGTTTGTTTGTCATCCTACATGCTGTCTCAAGGGTAGGGATCTGGCTAATTAAATAAGCAAATCCCGGCTGGACTGCCTGAATGGAAGGTATTCAATGATCTGTTGTTGGCACAGGAAGCCACCAGTGTGTGTGTTACAGAGCCAGAGTTTACATCATGATGAGCAGTTATCCTGAATAGACATGTGCTTATGCAGGACCCCTTAACAACAATATTTAAACAGTTGTGTAGAATTGTATTTGCATTTACTGCTTCTTAAACCCAATAATCATGGGGTCTGTGTGCAATAATGATTAAACAGGAATTCACTATCCATTTAAAGATTGTAAACTCATCCCCACCTGAAGATTTTCCAGCCTCTCCTTCAAAGCTTGCAAGGTCTTTCCTGTTTGTTCTGGGGAAAAGCTCCCATGTTTGCCCATATATGGAGATTTGCCTCTGTGATGATCATTGCGATGCCCGTTTAAAGGGAAGTGTGGATCAGCATGATGGTTGTCATAGTGGTGTGAGGAATGATGAGAGTTGTGGTGTGAAGGGCCATGATGGTCATCATGGTGCCCTCCTGCCCCTCTCCCAAAGCCCTCGCAGAGGGTCAGTTTTGCTGTCAGTTCACGAATGGTCTCTCGCTGATCGAGGATTGTTTCCTTCTGTCGCACGAGGCTCTCCCTCAGGTGAAGGATGGTGGCTTTGGCCTCATCGGATATGCCATGTTGGCTACCACTACTACTACTATGACCATTTGGCAGCCCACTAACTGGCCCATGATGTCCATTCCCATGCCCATTGCTGTTAGGCCCATGTGCAGCCCCACCTGGTGTGAAACAACTAGGGTCTGCATCTGCAGGGATAGGGATGCAAACAAGTTTAGGTTGTGTGCCCCAGTCATATTCCAAACCTGGTACACTACTTACTGCATCCAAAGGCAACAACATTAGGAGGAGAAGAGGAAAGAGTGATAGAGGGGGTGGATATAGTCCTTGAAGAATCCCTCCCCAGTACATGTGCTCTGGGAAACGCAGCAACATAATGGCATGATTTGTGTTTTTCACCATCATCAAGTTCCTTTTTAGAGTGGTGTGATGTGCACCATGAAAACAGGTCATGGGAGAACTGTAAGTAGATTCAGAAATCCAATGCGGATGTCCAGAAAATTCATTGTATATTCTGTTTAAATCACACAGGTGAATGCAGGTGGTTATCTCAAACAGTTTCTTTGAGTAGTTATAAATCCATCAAATGCAGCATTGAGGTCTTTCAGTGTCCAAATGCACATTTCAACAGTACTTCTCAACAGGGCAGGAGTAGGAGTGGTTGACCGTTCTTTACTTTCATGAGGTCTTTGGCGCGCCAGATCTCCAATGTTTGGCAGTTAAGAGTAATCCTTTAATTTCTGGATTCTCTGAGGCCAGGGCACATACCTAAATATTAGACAAAGGGAGAATTTAATGAAACTTTGCACCAAAACTCTTTTTTTTTTTTTTTTTTTTTTTTACAATGAATCTAATGAAGCAGATGAGCAACTTTTCTGTAAATGGCAGCAGCTAGATTATTTATCTCTGTTCCAATTACTGGGTCGATCAGTCATCAACATGGAGTCCTGTTGTGCCAGCTGTGCCACTGAGGTGAATGACGTGAACAGCTGAAACCCCCCTGGCAATTGTAATAAGATTACTGTTTCTCCAATTTAATGCAAACGATGAAGGATGGCTTTTAAAATAATGCAAGCAGCCAAGCAGTCCACAAAGCCCACAGCCAGAGGTAGTTAATGAGGGATGCATAGGGAAGATAGCAAACCAATGCTAGAAAAATACATCAGTGAGGCACTAGCAGCCAGGGGCAATAGGATGTTAACCCATAAACAAATAGAAGTAAATGAGACCATAATTCACTCTTAACCATCCCCACAATTTTTCCTAGCATTGTTTTAGAGATTCTACTGAAGATTTAAACGAAGGATATAAACTAAATTGGAATGTTTGGAAGCATGTAGTCTCCCAATACAAACAGCCAAATGCTATAGCTATAACATTAAAGGGGATGTATGTGTATTTCCTGATGCTACAATACTTTCTACTATCCCAGCTTAATATGCAAAAACAACTTTAAGTAAGCCAATAGTTTAATTTTCCTTAAGGGCTATGAAAACATTACTCTGTTTATTTTAGCATCTCAACCAGACCTTGTGCTGCATTACATTCAACTCAGAAAGTTGGAATTTCCAACTTCCTACATGGAAAAGTGCAATGGAACGCCTCTCGAAGTCGGACCTCCAACTTGAAAATTCTCAAGTCTGATTTCGCCAACATGTCGGCATCCAAGGGAATGCACAAAATGAAGGATACACAAGCAAATAAAGCCATCATAAACCCATTTAAGCAATTAAATCCATTATCGAGTTCCCACATTAACATCAAAAGTTCCTACATTACATGAACATAAAACTTATTTGGCAAAAGTTTGGGGAGACTACCACGTCACATTTTTTCCAGCCAAGGAAGGGGCTTTTTGCATCCCCAAGGTTAACTGTCTAATAGGATTGAGAAAGGATTAAAGGCCATGGTGGATTGGCTTGGCATGATTAGGGCAGTCTCTTCCTGCAGTATTGACGTGATCACATGTGTTGGTGGGACTGAGTTGCAGTCTGGAACTTATGAGCCAATTCAGAAGCACTCTACCTGCATGTGACCAGCAGTCTCCTAAGAGGCTTGCCAGTTCTGCCCCAAATGTATTTCTCATGCTGTACAGCATGCCACAACAGACAAATTATTTGACTGAACTCATGTCCTTGTGTGACTGAGACAGAATGAGTGAGAATGTGAAAGATCAAGGTGACTTCAAATGTCACTTAGTGTGTCAGCTTTATTTTACATTCAGCCAACATAAATAGAGTCTACACTCGTGTTTGTGCTTTGCAAGGCATACAACATTTTGATCAGTGCTCTTTCCTTACTAATAAACAGTTCATTAAAAGTTAATAAATTGTTTTGTCACTTAGAAATATTACACAAAATTTAAAGGTTAAGTGTGTAATTTCTTTGCCAATAGTGTCACCAAATGGTATTGTAATAAAAACTCCCCCTGTCTTCCATTAGTTGGACAAATATGTCCAACCCCAAACAGGTTCCAACCCCAAACTCACGCCATTGGTTGAGCCAATTTTGACATGTTGGTTGGTTGGGCTGCTTGAACAAAGAGCAATGTTTTAATAGTGCTACACAGTCAGTGTTATTAAATGACTTATAGTTCACTCTGCAAATTAAGATGGGATAGGATAAAGTTTTTAGCACTGAAAAACTATACACATAAACTTTTACAGTTGCCCAGGCCCTGCGTCAAGGGGGGGCTGTATAGGGGGTTTGCCCCAGGCCCCGCCCATTAAAAGTTTTGTCATTAAAAATGTTGTCACGAGCCCCTGTGAGTTCAGCGACAGCCCTGATCTAAACAATATACTAATTGTATTGATATTTAAATCAATTGTTGGATCATCCACATAATGCTAATTCAGAGTCTAATTAGATAAAGAAGTAGACTTGTGCTAAGCTTTTTAAATCTGGCTGTATCATATCGCAAACAGATGTCATGGATGAAGCAAACTCCAACACATGATTAGCATTTTAACTCCAAAATCATGGATTGCTCATTAAAATACATCAAAAGCTCAATTTAGTTCAACAAACCCCACATAAACATCACACTTACCTGCTCTGAACAAAGCACAAGCTTCCTCAACACTCTTTGTTGTGTCATGGGTGAACTTTGTAGGCTAAATGATTAAGTAACTCATGTTAGGGTTAAAATGTTAAAAATGTTTTGTTTCCAAAAATAATTTGGTGTAGTTCTATTTGTGGTGTATTAGTGTTTATAATAATCTGTGTTAAATATTTATCATTGAATTAGTTCCTGGATTGTAAATTTCTTCAACAACCTAAAGGTTTGTGTTCCCTCAGTAATCCTGATTTCCTGATATGCATTTTCTCAAGTATCCTTCCCATTCAAGTCAGCCCTGAAAACTATCAAGTTTTTCCACAATCTGACTTTCCAGTGGCAATAACAGTTCTGCAGTTTGGCCTATCAGTGTGAGGGTAGACTAATGGTTAAAAACTAACTGCTTACACTAAGACTGTAGATCACTCCAAAGCTTTTGCAGAATATTGCCTGTTGTACCACACATTATATGTACCACACACACGCTTAGTTGAATGTAAGTTTAGCAGATAATTATAACAGAATTATGATACTGTCCAATACAGTCAGTGAGAAAAATTCAAGCTTGTTTAATTCCCTGTCACATGAACATTGTAGTGTAAAGTGTGACCAAAACCTAAAACAAACATCCATGCAGGGCATTGCCAAAGGGTTGTGATACTAGCATGAATGAGTGATCTAAGAGCATACTGAGATTTCTTCACCTAATATGTTGGGTCACAGTGAGAGAGGTAACATAGTTCTCATGAGAAGTGGTTCACATAAGCTACAGTGTCCTTTATTGACCAGAAATTTAATCTGTGAACATCTCTTCTAGTTATGACAAGGGTTATATCTACTAAACCTTACCTATGCAATAACTGATAAACACAGTGGTAAGAGTGAGTATATAGAATGAACAAAAGACTATTGACAACCCAAAAGGCATGTGCTATTCAACTGTACCATTTTTGAAAGTAACTTTAATAAGCTTGTAGGCTAATATTGTTTACCACTTTAAACAATAGTATACCATGTCAGAAATTGAAAAAATGCTTACTTATGCCAGCAGTGTTGAGTTATTCTAATAAATTAGTGGTCCCATTAAGATTAAAAAAATATATATATATATAATAAAATATTAGCAATATAAAAAAGAAAAAAAAAAGAAAGAAAACAACAAGAAATAGTAAGAAGAAGAAAAACTACATTATTTTGACTGATTGCTGTATTGCCTCTTCACATTTTTATTTATTCACATTGTTATTCAGGCAAATGAACAAAAGTATTGCTTGGAACAAGCAGCATTTCCACAGTGATGCTAAACAAACATTTTTTCCATTCTAAAATTAGACATCATAAACTATAATACAACCATAAAACATGAATCTGAAGCAATCACTTCCCTTCTCTTGAAGGTAGCTTCAACAAATACCTCGAATTTGAGACCAGGTACATTTATCAAGTCTTGAGCTCAGTCAAGAGTTACAGTGAAGTAAACTTTGTAAAATAAAGAGTTATATTTTCAATAAGCTCCATTAGCATGTAGCCTATTAGTTTTATGGAGAAAACAAAATTCACTCACCTGCATTCAAGCCATGGACTTGTGGATAGGTAGTCTATTCCAAACACACTGATCAGATTGAGAGGGATTTGCTTTAGGGAGGATAATTTTAACTCATCACCCCCCTCCTACTGACTCCCCCTTATCAGCCCTCTTTTCAAGTGGCCTTTCTGCAATCTTTAATTTGTGTTAAACAAGGATTGTTGGTTTATTTCAGTTTTCCACCACATTGAGATTTCATACCTCAAATTGCCTCACTGTGACATTAAACATCTTGTCATGGAGATTTGGTTAAAAATATTAGTTTATTATAACTTTTGGGTCATAAATATGTTTAGAGGATGTTGCCTCTGGAACAGGAAATTAAACTCCTCATAAGAGTCAGAATAATGTTTGGCCATCCTATGACATGTGGTAAAATTATATGCTTAAACTAGAGAAGTTTTTAAAATCAGCACATTAATTCCTCTTATGGGTTGAGAGCTGAGAGCAAAGAATGGTTCTAGAAGTTGTCACCATTTAACAAACTGTCATCCAACAATTATCTGACAATATTTTGCAAATATATAACAATAATCAAACAGTCTGACTGGAGGGAAATAATACCATGTTTAATAACAATATAGACTAAACCCAAATTATATGATACCATCTACAATACTACAATACTACATTTATATAAAATTTTATGTCTGGCATTAGGTTAAAAAAAAAAAAAAAAAAAAAAAAAAAAAAATTTACTTTTTAGTTCCAAATCCAACACTTAATTACAATCCAACAGTAATACATATTCAGAGAAAAGCCATAGCTTTCAGATCTTTTCTTGCCTAGAATGACTATAAACTAAACTAAGCAAAAGTAAGCTAAAAGAATAACGATGCCATCAATAACTACTTAAACTTTTAGATCAGAGGATGGAGGACACATCCATAAACCAAGAAAGGAAGGGACTGGTCTCATCATTTCTCATAACTGTAGTGCCTACCACCATTTAGCACTATAGCTGGGCCTAAGTATGTTTCATAATTCAAATCTACAATGCGCTTCACACTATTTGTGTTGTCCAAGGTGCTAAACCTAGACTATCAAGTCCCTGCTTAACCCACTCAGCCTAGTTATGACATCCTTATAATAGATTCCACTCAGAGGACCTATGTCACCCAAACTTGCTTGCAATCAACCACCCATGATATAATGGGCATCAGCTCTAACGCTATTTAAATAACCTATGCCAGCTGGACCAACAAGGGGGAGTCAGGTGCTCAGACAGAAGGACAATCAGATAGCAGGAACATAAAAGGAAGACTAACATAACTTGATTTTCTTGAAAGACAAAGAGTAAACAAGAATGGCTAAACAGTGTCATTTTGTAGCACAGTGAGTCCATTTTAGTACTCTAGTACTTTTTACAAATGTTTACAGTGATAACACTCACATAAGATATATACTCCAGTCATATCAGTGGCCAAGAAAAGGCTACTTTATTGTTTATAAGGGTGGCCTCTCTTCATGGGACTGGAACAGTATAAGAACTACAGTTTTTGCATGAATTGAGCTAAAGCAGCACAAAATTATGAGACCATTGTTGTCAGATTTTATTTTCTGATTTGAAATATGTTATTGAACATAATCTTTACCAATAGGTTTGGTTATTTTGGTCTTTGCCTATTTAAGTAGATGTAGGAACTGTATTTGCATGAGTGATTTGACTTGCCTTAAAGGGATTTTGATACTACTCTCACTTTATCTGTAACCCCTTTTGTGGAATAAGTTAATCTTGAGGTGATTTTTTTTATTATTATTTCTACTATGGCATTGGTAACCAAAAATAATGTTTTCTTTTGCATTGTGCTGCATCCACACAGATAGGCGTTAGCTTATTGTTCAAAACAATATTGACCAGTGAAACTCATGAATTACTAAGCACACACAAAAACAAAATCTTTTTTTATTTTGGTTCTCTCTGAGCAGAAACCTCCTATCCAAATGGTAACCGGTTAGAACGGAATAAAATAATGGTTAATAACATTATTTTTAAAGTGGCAGTAGTCCATGCTAAATACTGCACATAATCACCCATATACCAGTTGCAGTGTTGCCAGATCTCAAATGAGAAACAAGTGACCTGGTCTGAAAAAATAGTTCTGTGGCAGTTGCTCAAACAAAGAGGTTATTGTTGAAAACGTCACAATGCCACAGCGTTTACACTTTTAATTAGTCAACTGCACACAGAAATTAGTTCCAGGGTAGATTCTAGATAACTGGGCATATGGACTCAGTGTACTACTTTAAATTGGATTAGCGAGTGCCTTGCACACATGTGATGAAGTGTGAACTCACTTAAGGACAGAGTCCCATGGGTCTTTTAAGAGTGGCCTGCCAAGATCTTCCTCCCAGACACTCTTTCGAAGTAAAGGGGAGGACATCAACCCTGCTATTAGATTAGGAATAACAGAGACTACACCTTAGGTACTATAGATGCATCCTGAGAATGGAAGGTTTTGTATGGGTTATCAGATGGTGGCATTCGAAATTCTGACACCAGAAATTGAACATGATGCCTGAAATCTAAAGGAATTACCAGGAATCTAAAAAAAGCCTGATTTGGACAGACCAAATTGGTCAAATGAGGCAAATGTTCCTGTAGTTCCACTGGTTCAATGGCATGATCATGGGCTTGATTCCCAGGGAATGTTTGCTAAAATGACAAAACGAATAGTTTAAATGCACTGTTAGTCGCTTTAGATAAAAGGGTCTACCAAATGCGCAAATGTATTGCCAATAAATTGTTCTTTAAAGAATTTTAACCTTTTGCTGTGCTCGCTCTGAAAAATTAGATCCTGCGTTAATGGTGTAAAAAGGTGATCACAGGTAAAGGGGCTCAGGAGTGAGGAGTCTTTGAGGCCAAATGCTTTCAGATCCTCAACAATTGCTCAACAACAGGCAATGGCGGCACATGCATTTTTTAGTCTAGGCTTTTAATGAATAGGACACCCTATGGACATGCACTCACTGAGCACTTTATTAGAAACACTTTTTTCCTAATAAAGTGCCCGACTTGGTCTTCTGCTGTTGTTGTGCATTCTGAGATACTGCTCTGCTCACTACAATTGTACAGTGGTTATCTGAGTTAATATAGCCTTTCTGTCAGCTCAGACCAGACTGGCAATTTTCCATTGACATTTCTCATCAACAAGGCGTTTCTGTCCGCAGAACTGCTGCTCACTGGATGTTTTTTGTTTTTGGCACCATTCTGAGTAAATTCTAGAGACTGTTGTGTGTGAAAATCACAGGAGTTCAGCAGTTACAGAAATAATCAAACCATCCCGTCTAGCACCAACAATCATGCCACGGTCGAAATCACTGAGATACATTTTTTTCCCCATTCTGATGGTTGATGTGAAGATTAATTGAAGCTCCTGATCCTTATCTGCATGATTTTATGCAAGGCATTGCTGCCTCACGATTGGCTGATTAGATAATCACATGAGTAAGTAGGTGTACAGGTGTTCCTGTAAAGTGCTCAGTGAGTGTATAGTACCAAAGGGGCTATTGCCACTTAGACACGAAAGCCACCAACAAAAACATGACATTTAATGCTGCTGCATCCCCCACAAACTAACATTTAGAAACGGCCTGCAAGATTTGACATTTTTGACCTACCGGCTGCCTATTGTTGGTGCAGGATCCGGTGAATGGCTTCCACAGCTGCCATTGTGTAACGATCCACTTATAGATGTAATTGATCCTTAATTAACAGCTCCTACCTGATAACTCTGCACGTCACTGTCCTGCATTTTCATAACCTTCTCACAACATTTGGTTAGAACTTTGGTCAAGTGAGAATAACTGATGCACTACTGGACTTTTGGCTCTTAACTTTTAACATTAAAAACACAAACAATTATCTATACAAAGACGTGTTTATATGAAGCAGAGATGTATTGTTCTTATAAGGAGAGAAGACAGGGCAGGGGTACAGACAATAATTTTTTATATTGTGACTGTGTTTTTACTTTTTTGTTTGTCAGGCCTAAACTGAAAGCTCTGCATCTGGCAATAATCTCTTTATCTCTTTCTCTCCTTTGCGTCAATACAAAGCTTAATACTCTTACACGCACACACTTGAATAGCTGTCTGCACACACAGAGGAAGTGAGGCATTATGGGTATTTGTACGAAATGTCTAATCTTCACATTAAACATCAAGTGCTGCATAAATCACTTATAAAATGTGCTGAATGTGCAGATCAGAGCAATCATTAGGGGTTAAATGTGTTTATGTGAGCCCTCAAAGGTAGGTCTGATATTTGTCAATGATGGCAGGAATGCTCATGAATTTGCCAAGATATCAAAGTCTAAAATCAAAAGTCAAATTTTCAATATGACATTTTATCAAAATCTCCCAAAACCAAATTATCTGAGCTATGCAATCCACATACATTTTAAAAGCTCTATACTCTTTCTGTATGTGAACAATTGTTTCAATATATACTGTATTTCAATATATAAGGAATTTCAAGAGAAACACTGGAAACAAAGTTGTGCCTTTTATAAATGAGATACAGATGAGATCTCCATCAGCATTTGCTTCAGTGAGCACATAAATTAAAAAGTTTCTGGGAGCACAAAAAAAAAAAAAAAAAAACAGACACACAGGCAACAAAAATAGGCAGATATTACATTATTAAATCATTAATAGGCTGATAATGGTGTCCTAAATATGGGCTGAAAGCTTATGCTGGTTGATGGTTTGAAAGACCTCAGTCTGGTGATGCCATCTACTGGCCAGTGTTCCTAAAGCTGAGGTTGTAAAGAGGTGAGTGAGTGCAGAGACCACAGAGCCATCATCGCCATGCTGAGCACATAAGACTGCAGCACAGTGTCTGTCTCTCTGGGTCTCTTTCTTTAGCTGGCTCTCCTTTTTTGTATGTCTGATAAGGCTACATAATACAAATGAGCAGCACCCATGTCAGGACATCACTGATTCATAGAATGGATTGAATACAAATTGTATTGCAAGCATGATGAGGCTTCAGTAATCTCAACAGCACATTTTTAAGACGCTGTGGCTAGGGTCAAACAGATGACCAAAGCATTCCTAGACTGTTCTAGAATTATTATTATTATTATTATTATTTTCAAAATCAGCACCAAAGCATTCAATTCTGGTGACTTTGTGAGCAGCATGTTTTTCTATTTTTGTAGCATTATTTTAACTATGGGTTACAAATGATATCAATAGCCCAATTTTGCAGATGAGTTTACAATAAAAGGCAAAAATGGTTTAGGGATGGGCATTTTCAAAAAATTATTTAGTTGAGTACTTAAACCTACAAAAAAAAAAAGAGTAATCAATTATTCGTAAATTAAGATGTAAGTGAAAAATAACAAATTTGACTTGTACGTAAAATGTATATTTTGTTTTATTCACAGATATTACCAAAATGGTTTCAAAATAAGGTAACTTAAACAAACTATGCTGCAATGAACAATAAGCATTAATAAAAAAGAAAAAGGAAAGATTTAAAAGTGCAGAACATTTGCACTCACCCAGAACTTACATAAAGGCCATCACATTTTTATTATTTCACATGTTATTACTCAGAAAAACAACTGGTGATAGTTGGCTTTTTATAAAATTAGATTTAACACACATACACGCATACTGATCTGGTAAGCTTCTGAGTTTCTTGTACCGCTTTGCAGTTTCTTTCCATCATAAAAGCAGATTCTTGTCCATAGGTTTGCATGACTCCAAAAAGAATATAAACAAGAGTACAATTAAATAAGAATCAAAATATTACAAGTAGTGCTAGTGCTACACTAGGCTTTGCTTTAAAAAAAAAAAAAATCACAGATGCTATCATATTGTCAGGTGTATTTTGTTGATTCATGTCTTTTATTTTGAAAAGTTTAGTTCCTGTTCCCTAGTCATGTGATGTCTTGTTTTCCCTCCATGTTCATGTGTCATGTTTTCATTGGTTTATTGTTTAATTATCTTGTTATCAGTTCTGTTTGTTCATTGGTTTATGTTCCCCCATGTCCATGTATTTAAGCCTCATGTTTTCCATTGTGTCTTGGTCAAGTATTGAATGTGATTATAGATGTTTATGTCAGGCCACGTTTATGTCAAGCCAAGTTTATATCAAGTCAGGTTTATGTCAAGTTCATGTTTATGTTTATGTTCAGTTCACGTGTATAGTTAGGGCATTCACTTTTGTAAATAAACTGCACTTGGGTTCTTCATCTTCACGTCATCTTCGTCATTGCCATCATTGTCAGCAGCCAACATCGTTACACATATCTTCTTATCGTTACACATAGCTCCCCAAGTGGACTCTATCGTAACAGCGAGATTTGGTGAGAGATTCATAAGTATAAATTACAATATTCAGGGCTGCTCACGGCAGGCAAATGTGCAAAGAAAAATCGATTTGAGATATTCGAATTGTGTTTTTTTAATAGTCGACTGCGTGGTGCAGAACGAGTACTCGATTAGTCGTGAACATCACTAAAATGGTTACTGTTTACTACCTTTTTAAAAATATTTCCTTAATAATTTCCTTATTTCCTTATATTTTTTGACAACGAATTTTGTCAACTTTAAGAAGTACAATACTGTTGTCATGATTCACTGTTATTTTGCCTTGTGTTTAGCCTCTGTCTTCTGTTTTCCCCAGACTACATTCCCCATAATTCACTGCCCTCATCACTGCCAGCTGTTCCCAATTGTTCTCACCTGTTTTTCATTACCTCATTAATCCTTGTGTACATAATGCCCTGATGTCTGCTCAGCCTTTGTCAGTTGTTGTGTTTTTCTCCAGTTCATGTTCCGGTTGCTATCTTGTTTGTAACGTTTGTTTAGTTTCCCAGTTCCTTGTCTTGCCCTGTTCCAGTGTTTACCCTGTTTGATTTATTTATTAAAGTTAAGCTGCACCTAGGTCCCGCTCTCGTGACTTCCTTCAAACGTGACAGAACAACTAACCATACAAAATGGATCTAGCGGCTTACTTCATTCAATTGAGCCAGGCGGATTCACCCTTAAAGGAATACTCCCATCTTTTCAGCACCGTTGCCAGCTACACATGATTTGCTGATTCCCACCTGAAATCTGTTTATCGGATCAGACTCACAGCTCACCTGTGGAGGGAATTGCCGGAGACAGGAGACTACACTTGGAAGGAATACGTGAAGTTAACATAAGAAACTCTCGCTTCAGAGGATCCTCATCTCCCTTCCCTGATCCCGGCATCCAAGCCTTCCATGCCTGAGTCTGCTCCACGCCATGCCACAGCCACGCCTGAGTCTGCTCCACGCCATGCCACAGCCACGCCTGAGTCTGCTCCACGCCATGCCACAGCCACGCCTGAGTCTGCTCCACGCCATGCCACAGCCACGCCTGAGTCTGCTCCACGCCATGCCACAGCCACGCCTGAGTCTGCTCCATGCCATGCCACAGCCACGCCTGAGTCTGATCCATGCCATGTCATAGCCAAGCCGCCCACAGACACTTGCTCCAAACCGCCCACGGCTCCTTGCGCCAAGCCTTCCGCGACTCCTTGCTCCACGCCTGCCCCGGCCACCGACTCAATGCCCACGCCTGCCCCGGCCACCGACTCAATGCCCACGCCTGCCACGGCCACCGAGCTTGAAGCCTCATCCATCCCAGAGCCAGCGTTGCCAGCCTTGTCCATCTCAGAGCCAGTGTACACGGCCGCCCGGAAGCAGAGGAGGAGAAGAAGGGCTTCTGCTATCAAGTCTCTGCCCATGTTCACAACCAATTGCTCTGGTCTGGTCTCCTGGGCCTCCTGGCCATCCACCTGCTCTGGTCTGGTCTCCTGGGCCTCCTGGCCATCCGCCTGATCTGCTCTGGTCTCCTGGGACTCCTGGTCATCCACCTGATCTGCTCTGGTCTCCTGGCTGTCCGCCTGATTTGCTCTGGTCTTCTGGCCGTCCGCCTGATCTGCTCTGGTCTCCTTGGTCTCCTGACCGTCCACTTGATCTGCTCTGGCCTCTTTGGTCTCCGACTCCATCTTGGCCCTACCTCCCTTACCAACCTTCCTTGAGCATCAGGAGCCACCCATTAGAGGGGAAGGGGGATCTGTCATGATTCACTGTTGTTTTGCCTTGTGTTTAGCCTCGGTCTTCTATTTTCCCCGGACTACATTCCCCATAATTCACTGCCCTCATCACTGCCAGCTGTTCCCAATTGTTATCACCTGTTTTTCATTACCTCATTAGTCCTTGTGTATATAATGCCCTGATGTCTGCTTAGTCTTTGTCAGTTGTGTTTTTCTCCAGTTCATGTTCCGGTTGCCATCTTGTTTGTAATGTTTGTTTTGTTTCCCAGTTCCTTGTCTTGCCCTGTTCCAGTGTTTACCCTGTTTTTGTGTTTGATTTATTTATTAAAGTTAAGCTGCATCTAGATCCCGCTCTCGTGACTTCCTTCAAACGTGACAACTGTAGATATGGACTAAAACCAGCAAAACTTTCATTTTGATTTCATGGAGTCTTTAAACAGATACCACATTCCACCCCATCGGCCTCATCCATTTTTGGCAGTATACTTCCACATCTTTAGTTTTTCTCAAACTTTCTGTTAAGAATAGTGTAACATGCCCAAATTGAAAATAAAATAAAATTTCCGACTGCTTAAAAACTTACAAGTAGGTTGCAAGTGATCTGAGACAGTAATTGTAATATATTTGCACTTAAATATATTTTTTATTATACTGTATCTATCTATCACAGCATATCTTGTTTGCTTCTTAGATTTTATAAGGTTATATAGATTGCATAAATTCATACAAATTAGAGAGCAGGAATAATTTTAAAAAATTTTAAAAGTTTTTTGCTCATTCAGAAAATATTAAGCATAAAAATGCCTAAATATTTGACATGTCAGTAGTTAATACCTGTGTGAATTAAATTTAAACCTAATTAAGATGAAAGTACATGATGGTACATTCATTCCTCCTAGACTGTATAACAATGCAACAGTAGTATGCAATAAATATTAATGTTAATGTACAAGTTTTTATAATGTATATATTTTCTGTCTACATATAATGTTATTCAATATAAAAGAACTCAAATGAAAATATAAAACTAGAAATCCTGATATTATGAAGGATGGGCTTTAATAGTGACATCAGGCAATATGTAAACAAAAGCATATTTCCCAGATCGGTATATGGTAATCTCCCTCATCAGACAAGGATTTTCAGGAAAATTTTACTGGGGCACAGTGCCCTACTAAGAAGGGACTTGTGTTGCCCCTGGGCCAAAGTACATTAACAACAATCGTTATGTACAATTTATGTGCTATCTACTGTACATTCAAGAAATAAAAAAAAGAAGTTAATAGCAGCATTATTAGTACATAAAATAGATCGCATTATAAAGGGTGTTTTTAGGATTACTTGGTTCTCTGTCTCTGTTAAAATATGGATAATTCCCTTACCTCTGTACCACTTAAATCACAGAACATAATTGAACAAATATTTACTATTGAAACATTGACACACAGTCACACTCAAACAAGGGGGTTAGCAGGTCCCCATTGGCCCCTGCTGGTATGTGCTGGAACTGCACTTTGATGGCAAAAAGCATGTTTCCCTATTGACAGTCATTCAAAAGTAGTACTGTTTACTGACTAAATAATGTTTTTTCCAGAAACAATTAACTCGCAGTTATTTTATTACATCCTTGTTCATCTTTTTCCAGTGACAAATAATTTTTAAAGTGCTCTTAAAAGCATGAAATAGACTTGAAATTTTTGATCATCAATTTTGAAGAATTACTGCCATGATCAGTACGAAAATGTACTGTACATAAACATTTTATTTTATTTTAATAAAATTCTGTTTATCACCTGCTTTTTGTTGGCAGTAATAGAAAAACATTAATTGTGGAAGGCAAAAGGTTTGGACAAAGTTGGACAAAAAGTTTTGAGAATAAGATGCAATCTATAAAAAGCCTAGTTTACTGTAAAGGAGGCATGTTTGTGCTGAAAAGAATGAAAATTTAAATCCGGGAATTCAGCACTATTTCTGCACATTTAGTGGTTTGTTTATCTGGATTGCGGTGGTTAGTGAATAAGACTTATAATAAGAGTGAAAAAGGTGTGGCACTGAAACACTGCAAACAAAGTGGTGCAACTTTTTTAGTGAATTCACTCTTCTGTTTAAAGTTATGCTTTGTGGAAAGATTTTTTGCGGTGCAGATTGTCTAAAACACATTTTTAAAGTAAACCGTTGTGCTTGAAATTCTGACACTGGAGTGCCTCCGGATTTTAACCCTAATTTTTCCAGAATTACACGTACAAACGCCCACACACTCACATCTTCTAACCTCAACTTTTGAGTGGGCTCGGTGCCATGCTTTTTTAATGTCATTAACAGGTGGCTTTCTAAAATAGAATCGAGAAATGCTCACACGCGTACTTACACACATACATGCATAGCGACACACATCGAGATACAAACATTGCGCTGGCATGGAGACCACACATTGAAATCTCAGACACAACATGGCGACCATGGCCAAGCCTATGACTGTTGTTATGGACGTGATCTTTTTCAGATGCCAACTCTCCTCCCCAATGACAGTTTGTCATATTGACGTCCCCCTCTTAAAACCCCTGTTATGTACTTAGTCTGTCTGTCTCAGAGAAACCCCCTCTGCAAATCGACCTACACACATTTGACAGTCGACAGGTCAGCTATTTGTTTGTTAAAGTAATTGTCTGTTGTGTTAAAGTAATTCCTTTTTTAGCATTAAGTCACTATTAAAATATTATTTTAATTGTTTTGTTGCAGAAAACTTCGAATCTTTAGCAACAAATAAGTCCTTTTTGATGTTTTTGAGTCTCAATACTGGTATCTTATGCCATTTGGCAGTATTTGCATGTTCTGCTGGCTTGCTCTCTTATTCTTCAAACGTTCTGGGGTCCATGGTGAATTGAACTTGGCTAATAGTTTCCACAAGGTAATTTAATAAAGCTAATGAATCAATTAAGAACTGCATGGAATATATTCATATACATAGCATGTTCTAAATCTTAACTGTTTGCTACCACAACAGCAAATTATATAATACTCGTTATATATTAAGTTTGTTTATTTGTTACTATTATACTAGTCTCACATAGCCAGACTTTTGACTTAGGCCAGAAACATACTTTACTCAAGTATGCGTACGCCAGTGGCGTGTGGTGGACTTTTGAAATGAGGAGGCTGTCTCAGGGTTCGTTTTTGTTTTTTTGTTTTTTATTTTTTTTTTTTAGTTCAAGGTAAATTCATATTTCAGTTCCATTTGACATTTACATCGTTTTGAGGAGAAACCCCATACAGAAATTGTATATATCAAAATATATGTAATTATGTTCATTTAATGTTTTCACTGTTTTCATGCAACAAAACTTCATAATAGTACAAACAAATGGCTGTTTTCATATATTGTATGTAGCATATTTTCTCAAATCAAAGTGTAATTTGAATATGTATGATCAAGTATATGAACTATAGTTTTAATGTTCGTGCTGTATATCAGATTTCTGTGTAAGAAGGGATATTGAATGCCTTTTAACTTAAACTATTAACAAGCATACAGTACTATAATGTTTTGTATGCTCATATAACAAACTATTTATTAAACCAAGTAAAATATAAAAGTGATATTTTTATTTATATTTTTACATTGCTTCAAAAATAGTATTTACAATTACACAGCAACAAGCATATTTCATGTATCTATTACTATTAATTGTTTTACAGCTATTATTTTTAATAGTCATCCAATTTTCAGATCATTTACACCTCTGTAAGCACCACAGGTGTCATCATGGCACAAAGGTGTGCCTTAAATTAACAAAGGGTGCTCACTAAAACCGGCTCACTCACAAACGATTTCTGATTCTATTTCAAGTAATTTCAAGTTCATTTTGATTCTGATGTGGACAGAAGTAGTGTTGTCCTTGTTGGTAAATCATTTATTGTGTAATTAGTACACCCACTTCCACCAGTTTGCTCGGTATCGCATTGGTGAATTAATGACAGGGTAATGACCAATCAAATCAAAGTAGAGACATTGCCTCCTCTCACGTGACTTTATGCCTACTGTATATTCCGCGGTTACCCCACTCACATTCACGCTACGCTTTAGGAGCTCAATGAGATCGCAGTGAGCTGAAGGGAGGCAAGAGAGGTGATACCTCTCTCTGAAACTATATCCACTGGTGTCGCGATGTTGGACAGTGTATTTTTAGAAATATGACTGATATACACATTATTTGAGAATTTTGAGCTTGCATATCGTAATATTTTGTTTTATTTATGTACAGTCGATTATATTTCTCATCTGAATTTTGAGGCAGATGCAAGCGCTTGGACAATGCATTGCAAACGTGCTGTGCAATTTAACATGCTTAACATTCTTGCATTACTGTGACAGTAACAAACCTCAGTACCTCAAGGGGGCGATAGAGTTACCTTCAAATGTCGGAACCATTAAACTGGATGTGTTATAATTAAGGTAAGTTGCAATAAATATATTTACTTTACCTTACTTGCTCAGCAATACTGTCTTCAAACTGTTGCTTCGCCATGACAGTTGTTGACTTGAAAGGGAAAACTGACTATATAAGTGGACAGTTCACACTAATGTTGCTTGTGGCAAAGTTGAGAGCGCAAGTTAAAGAGTTGAATTTTGGTCTGACACATTTTGGAATGCAACAACGCACAAAATTGAGTTTGCATAGCTAGAAGCATCTGCATATAAATACTGAACTTGCGTAGAGTATGTTTCGTCCTTTATGGCATAAAGTCTGGTCCAGTTTGCAGAGTATTCTGGCCAAGAACCATCCACTTAAACAGGAAGAGACTGTATCTGTCTGATTAAACTATTAAATATTAATTATTTCAAAGATATAACTCAAAAAACAAAGTGTATAATCTAGCTTACTTGCTAGCAAGGGCTTTAAACAAAACTTCTTTAAAACATCTGATTCCAAACTTGGTAAATCTAACAATTATTCCTTCCTAAAAAACACTCATTGTAGAAAGACTTAGTTTCCAGGTGAAATTATTAAAACCTGTGTATGCTGACTAGCAGAAGCTGTGTATTAATTCAAGCAATCTGAATGAAGATTCTTATTTCCAGAAGTGTTTTCAAGTTTTGTGTGCAGTATGCATCATAAGGTCCTTGAGCACACTATATGCAGTCTGAGGCTGAGCCAACCTTTATACTAATAATTTCCCTAAATCATAAAAAACTTAAGATGTGCTTATGTTCTGATCTTCCATTTCATCATGTTCTTGATTTTTTAGAGTAACCAACCTGACCAATCCCTGACTTCATTTCCTGCTCATCATTCACACCTTCAAGCTCCAAGCATTCTTTACAATTTTCGAATGGACAATAGTTTCTGCAAAGCTTTATCCCCTTTCCTGTACCTCCCAGCTTCCATCAGCTGTCCATTCTGATCTTAACTCCAACATTATTAACATACTCTGCCAGATCCCTTTCTGATGGTGCACCTCTTACCATGCTCAAAGCATAGTGTCACCTCTACATTAGAAAAACAGACTGGCGTAGATTGATCTTGTTGGATGAATCTAATGCAGCCTCTCCCTCCATTAACTTCCTTTGTTTGTGTTCTTGATCTGATTATTTTGAGCTTAATCATCTAAGAGGACTTAAATGTCCTTTCAAAATAAGCCACTGCCTCTCTTTAACTTATCTGGATCTCTGAAGCTACAAATCAAATATGTGGTCCACGTTCATCGTGCAGGATGAAGAGGTAAGGACAGGGACTGCACCTGCTGGGGTGCACCAAGGTTCGGGTGGTCTGGAAGGGCTTATGGGATCCCGGAGCGATGGGCGCAAACGCCGACTTAGAACATTGTCCAGTTCTGGCAAAGGCATTAGCGAAAGCCAAGAGGGAAAGATTAAGCTGACATTTTTCATGGCTGTGACTGGCATCATGCTTACTGTGCTAGGGGTGGGCACAGAATTTTGGGTGGAGCTCACACCATCAAAGAGATTCCACAACAACCAGACTTGCCTGGCAGCACATTATGGTTTGTGGAAATGTTGCACCAAGACCTTCTGGGTGTCAGATATTGACTCAAAGCAGGAGAGCTGTGGGCCACTGGATTTACAGGGAGGTAAGATATTTTGTTTATTGTAAATGTTCCGTAGGTTGGGCAAACGTTTAAGCTGGATTTCTAGAAATAAAGCTGAAGAGTATAACTTTTTTGATAATATGCAGAAACAATTAAAAAAGCCATCTGTAGATTGATTTTCACAAAAGTTGTAAACCTGTATCTCTGTGGCACTTTGAAAATATTGCTGTTTCTTTATAGAGAAACATTAACTTAACCAATAGTGTGAGTTTGTGTGGGACTGTCTTTTTGTTGATCAGTGTTAGATGGGAGTAGAATTCAGGGAAGCTGTTTGAAAACTATCATTATTTTTGCTATTCCGTTTGGTGGCGCTAGTGTCATAGAAACTACATACAGCAGCTTTAACTATCTGTTGGAGTAACATCACCTTTTTGGATCCAATTATAGAATCCAATTGCACCTTCTTCAAATTCTACACCACTGGAGAAAACATTGTCCTATTTCAGAAAACGCCAGAAAAGGGTGAGTCATCTCACATTGTCCTCTGTATCTTTAGATCTTGTACCATTACAGTTTCTTTCTTTGTCTCGTCACTGAGTTCTGACGTACTTTTTTCATAAAATTATACTTGGATATTGTATGAACAACCAATAAAATGTCCATACAGTATATTTGTATATAATACAGTAATGTACAGTATTTAGACAATATGATATAAAATGAACAATGGAGAGAGAAATTGCACATTTTAAATGTGTATATTTGCTAAAAGTAAATGTAAACACATTTAGGACTACTATCTACTAACATATTGATTGGCCCAAAGCTAATTGACATGGAAAAACCAGAAGAGTCCAACTTTAATGTCATCTTTAATCCAGTTTACTATCATTTGTTGACGCTGACTCCTCTTCCTCCTTTAGATCTGACTGTAGCATCGGCCATGTTTGCTATCTTTAGTCTTTCCCTGATGGTGATGGGGGCTGTCTGCATCATCATGGCAGTAAGCAAAGGTGTGCAGTTCTTCTTGAAGCCAGCCTGTGTTTGCTTCATACTATCAGGTAATTAAACACTATCATGCAATTAGCTATAAATAACTAAAATCTCTGAACAAGGTATTACAAATATGAAAATATGGCCCGTTTTACATGTCAAAATATTGAACATACAACTAAAGGTTTAAGTACTTGGGTTTTGTTTACTAAATTTGTCTTCAAAGACGGCAAGGACGGTAGGCTATAAGAAAAATCTTCAATGGCCTAATGTATCAATGCACTGTATATTTTTTAAACTTTGTAGCATACAAAAATGGATATTGATAAAATATTGATCAATTAAAAGAAATTACAGGGAATCTGTAATTGTCATAAATATTGTTTCATTATGGTTAAAAAATTAAATCTCTGTATATTCAAAACCATGTTTCACTATGCATTTTATGGTTCAATTGGTTAAGTCCACCTCTGTGCTTCCATATCTAATGTTTATGCTAAATAAACTAAAATGCAATAAAATCATTAAGAAACTTGTACATCGTCCAAACAGATAGATTTCTCTAGGTTATTATTTAAGTTATTGCCCCATTGTGGACTCCATTGTGGCCTTGATGAAAACTACTTTGTTCATAAGATAACTGACCTTCAGAAAATTGCAACATGGCACTGACATACAGTAGTGGATACAAATCTGGGTACAGTAATGTCAAAAGCAAGAAATATTGCCTAGTAAACTGAATTGCAAAGCAGAACCAGCCAACAATGACTGCTAACACAAAGGTTGCTACAGGGTAAAGCACTTCAGCTGGGATTGCTGGGACTGCTTCTCTATTTGTGTAAATCACATTGGATTAAAAACTATATGCTAAAAGGCAATTTATTAATTTTTTTTTCCATCTCCGTCTCTTGTCAGGTGTCTTAATCTTCATCTGTCTCATTGTCTTCCACCAATCAGTGCTTTCATTCCTGGCAAGTGACCAATCCATACCTCTACACCATAAAATGTCGTGGTCAGTGACATGTTTAGGTTGCGCTGGGGCTCTTGTTGTTGTTGCAGGGACCTTGTTCTTGGTCCTTGCTCTACCTTACAGTCCTTGGGAAAAATGCCTTCCTAAAAACAACAGTGACATCTAGTGGTGTGGAGGATGAAGAGCAGTTTGCACTCTATCCTATTAATACTGTGGAACAGATAACAGTATTCATATACATCTTGGAGAACCTATGAAACAGAAGGATTAATGGACTACTTCTCCACTGATGAAAAAATACTGTTCCATATATAGGATATGTTATGTGAAACAATGCAGTATTTTGCTTTTGTTTGAGGGTTGGATAAATGTAATATGAAAGGTGTAAGAAATATAACAGGAGGTAGGCCAGGCATTTCAGCAGATTACACATAATATTAGGATGGAATATTTCAGATCATCAAGCCTTAAATATTAATACCTAAGTAAGTAACCTGATGTGTAATGGTTCTTAGATTATGTTGGACATTTGTTTAACTTTTCTCCAGAAACATTGCACAGTTTAACTTGATGCTGTACTACCCTCATATAGTTAGAAACCCGCATGACATGGAACACAAAAGGAGAGATTGGGAAGAATGACAATCTCAGTCACAATTCACTTTCAAAAAAAAAAAAAAAGATGCACTGAACGCGAACGGTGACTAAGACTAACATACTCTCCTATTGTGTTCCATTAAAGAAAAAAAGTCAGGTTTGGAACAACAGGAGGGTGATTGAATGATAAAATCTAAATGTTTGGATGAATTAATCTGAATTAATCTGATTTATTTAAGATTTGTTTTGTGCTTTTATGTGCCAATGAAAAGCCTTTATCATTGGTTTTAACCAGCCTTCTTCATCTGGAGATGATTCAGTTGATGACAGTAATGAGATGAACTGAAATCAAAAGTATTAATTAAAGCCACATTATCTGCAGCTTCTTCTGTCCATTGTGGACACTGACACTGTTGCTGATCTAGCATCAGTTATTAAAAGCGTAATGCAATTAGTGAAATGGCAGATCACAATAATGAGAAAGTTTCATTGTTTGCCTGCCGCTGGTGCATGACAGAAAGAGCTTTCCTACTGAGTGGGGTTGGATTCTGCACAATTCAAAGTATAAATGTGCCATTTTATAATTCAAACTTTGGTGGAAGATGGTATGCATTTTATTTCATACACTTTATTCAGTACAAAAATGTCATATTTTTATAAAACAAAATATATATTAATATTGGTTTAGCAAAGAGTATACACAAAGATTTTAGAAGCAGAGGCGTGATACATTTTTTATGGGGGTACATATTAGACGGGATGAATGCAGAATTTTAATTCTGGGGAATATTTCTGCAAGCAGCTATTCAGTTTACTTTAATGGTTATTTGTAGTTTATATCATAACAAAATCAAAGTTTTCTCTTCAGATCTAGAAACTTGAAGCATCTAAAGCAAACTTACACATGTATAATTTATGCACAATAACAAATAAATTCTGTTCTCAGTAAAATCAGGCAAATTGTTACCTTAATTCCTAAATAAGATAAATAAAATAAGCTTTTTGCATCTTCTGGTAAGGGTTCTATATTATTATTATTAGCAGTCCTGGTTTTGGTTCACAGATTCCCATGTAAGTTTGCAGTAACCATTGTTTTTGTTCTGGACTCAAGTGTAATTTCTTTGTTAACATTTATTGTGACTTTCAATGTCTTACTGTACATAGATATACCTTTAAAAAAATGCAATTGCTTTGGATACTGAATGTGGTAGTAATGCACATTAATAGCAAATAAAGAGTGACGCAGATCTGTTTATGCATTGTTTTTTAAAAATTATTATTATTTATTCATGTCACGGTCCTATCACCTTGTCAGGTTGGGTTTTTGTCTGACAGGACCGTGACATTATCGCCCCATGTTCTGCCTTGCGTTTCGTGTCCTGTCTTTGTGTGAGCACATGGGGTCCGGTTGTGAGTTACCGCTGTGCGCGAGTTACCACTGTGTGTGAGTTACCGCTGTGCGCGAGTTACCACTGTGTGTGAGTTACCGCTGTGCGCTCTCCGGTGATGTCACGGTCCTGTAACTTTGTCAGGTTGGGTTTTTGTCTGACATGACCGTGACATCATTGTTCTCTGTTTGTTTTGTTCCAAGCGTGTTGACATTTTCTTCCTCATGTGTTTCAGGTGCCACTGGCACGCGGAATCAGCGTTTCCATGGGCACCCTGATTGTTTCCATGGGAACGCTGATCATGCCAACTTTCAGCTGTCGAGCGGCACCTGTTCCTTGTTTGTTCATGCCTATATTAATCCCCTCATGTGTCATGTCCTTTGCTGGATTGTTTGATTTAATGTTAAATGTAGTTCAGTGTTGACTGAATATCTCACTACCTGTGCTCACAGCCACGGAGGCCGTTCCCCCATCCCTGTCAGTGTTCACGGCCATGGAGGCCATTCCCCAGCCTACAGTATGTCATGCCCACAGCCACGGAGGCCACTCCCCAGTTGCAGCTGCCAGTGCTCATGCCTCTTTTCTTAAACTCCCTCCCTGGTTTCCCTCCCTTACCTCCCTTTCTGTTGTGTTTTCTGTTCTTTGTTATTTCTCATTTTGTTTGTCTTGTTTTTTGTTTGATGTTCCCGTTTGGGATGCCAGGAGGCATCCCTTTGGGGGTTTGGGGGAGGGGGGGGGGTGTAATGTCACGGTCCTGTCACCTTGTCAGGTTGGGTTTTTATCTGATGGGACCGTGATATCATCGCCCCATGTTCTGTCTTGTGTTTTGTGTCCTGTCTTGGTGTGAGCGCATGGGTCCTGCTCTGCGCTCTCTGGTGATGTCACGGTCCTGTTACCTTGTCAGGTTGGGTTTTTGTCTGACGGGACCATGACATCATCGTTCCCTGTTTGTTTTGTTGCAAGCGCGTTGATGTTTTCTTCCTCATGTGTTTCAGGTGCTGCTGGCACACGGAATGTGCATTTCCATGGGAACCCTGATTGTTTCCATGGGAACACTGATCATGCCAACTTTCAGCTGGCGAGCGGCACCTGTTCCTTGTTAGTTCATGCCTATATTAATCCCCTCATGTGTCATGTTCTTTGCTGGATTGTTTGATTTAATGTTAAATGTAGTTCAGTGTTGACTGAATGTCTCACTAGATTGTTGTTTGGTGTGAAGTAACTAACCTTACTCTCTCTGCCTAATAGATCCTGTCTCATGTATCTGTTGGTTGCCCGTGTGTTGGGTGTGTGGTTGCCTTCCAGTTTGCTGTGTGTCAGCTGGGTTTCCACGGAGGATGCCTCATCTTTGCCCACATGTCAGGAGCTAGATCACCCTACCCTGCTGGGTGTTGTTCTGCACCTCACTAAGCTTCAGCGGAGGATTCCACGAATCTATTCCTGACTTCCACAACACACACAATCATTCTATGAACACATTCTTTATGGATTGCCCCTTGCGCGGCCACGACGCGCACGCTTCTCAGAGATCCTCTCCCGCTGCTGCAGCCGGTGCCGTGATCCTTGACATTCACAGTGACTACTCATATTTATTGTAAATAAATCCTTTGAACTGTTCCTCTGCTCTTGGGTCTGTTTGTCTCGCTGTCGCTTGTTACAGTTCATTGATTCCTATACAGAACTTAGTCACCCGCCACCAACATCTCATGCATTTCATAAGTGTGCTGTCTACAATACCTCCTGCATGCATTTCAGTGTTTGCCAGATCTGTGAAATGACATCCTCGCTGAAGCCGCAATCCTATTGCCTATTTTCATCCATCCGTTTCGGATATTCGGCATGCTGTCATAATATACGTTACCACGTGTGCCAATCATGTTATTGTGACCATTCTCTGCACTTGAATGAATGCAAATTTGATACAAACTAATAAAACCAATGCAACATCAAACTCTTGCCTTCATACCTCATTTCTTTCTCTCACTGTCACATAGAAACACATGTCATCTCTCTTGACCTTCTTCCAGATTTCCATCTCCCCGTTCATCCCACTCATCTCATTTCCTCCCTCCTGCTTCCTCTAAATTTAGAGCGTGGCCAATCATGCTCCGGAGAACGTAAGCAACTCAAACAAGGATTAGAAATGCAGTTCCCTTCACTTACAGAGCCACCTAACCATCTCATGGCTGATCATCTAACCTCGTAGAAATAGTTACCATCTCTTTGACTGTGTTTAAGTATAGTTGATTTCAGACCTAAACCTTGAGTGAGACAAATATGGCTTGGGCAGATCTACTTATGTTTGGTTACGACTTCTGTTATGTATCAGGTATCTGTACCTTCATTGTGACCTACATAATTATGCCAGCCACATAGCAACCGAATCGTCTGATGAGTTACAGACATATGGTTGTGTAAATCAGCCTATCTTTAAACTCTGCCCTTGTAGCTTTGACCTCTGAAAACTCTCCCTTTCACACACACACACACACACACACACACACACACACACACACACACACACACACACACACACACAAACACACACACACACAGCTTTAGTTAGCTTATGATGGCTCACTGTATTCCAATGCCAGTGTAGGGCATCTTATCTTACACCCAACCGATTCATAATGTTGTTTAGTTGTTTAATATTGTTTTTTCTGCTGACTTTTTTGTGTGTAAGTTGGGAAATGTGTGGTTCAGGCTTGATGCTGAACTCCTGTGTTTCATAGAAGATTTGTATACTTTGCCTAGATTGTGGGGGCCAAATGTTTCCTCAAGTATAGTAAAACCTAAATCACCTACATAGCGGAGACTAGCCAACATTGCCCATGAGGAAAATGGCTTAAACATTCTAAATGTTTTAAATAAAATCTTAAAATGCTAAAAGATTTATGTGAGGGTTAGGGTTTCTATAACATCAATAGCTCAGCATAACACAGTGGAAGTCAACGGAAATTTCCTGCTATAATAGAAAAACATGATTTCCATGAGGAGGATCCATGTGGTTTAGACATGAGCGCTCTTGATGTAAATTCAAACTGTAACTCAGAGTGATGACAGCTCCCTTGAATAGGTGCACAGGTGAAATTTTACTGCCTGCCAAATCTCTGAAAGACATGTCAGGATGCCTAGGGCAAAATATCTGTTGGGATCTGTAGAAGTGGATGGACACACACACACAAATGAGGCCCCCCAGTCAGCATATTTGATAAAAGTGAGTGTGACACTGTGGAGAATGGTCACTCTCCGTCATGTCCTTCCCTTGAGCTAGGCTTTGGCTTTAATGCATTGTTCTCGTGTTTGTCTGTGTGTATGTGAAGCCTCATTCCTGTTATCACTCTCGCCCTCTTGGGTGTGGTCTCAAGGCATTTGTACGGTGTTGGGGTGTATGATAGAAATTCTAGATAGCCAGATTAGACGGTGAATTTCCGAAACGTAGAATGGCTGGGGAAAAGTTATTTATATTCACAAGGAAAGTGATACCTATTTGTATGATTCAGTAATATTCATCAGTAAAAGTGCAACTTGATAAACTGGAGAAACTATAACCCCAAACTTACCCCTAAACCTAAGACAAACAAATCAGGTAGCGCTTTACTCATAAATCTGCAGCCAAGCTCTGTTCCAAAACCTATGAGCTGCCTACCTAGACAGGATTTTAAAAGCATCATTTGCGCACTCCCAACACAAAGCCTGCTCTACAAGCAGTGCTGGAAATGGGGGGACCAAAGTGATTCAAATACCAAAATCTCTACAATGTGATAGTTCACCTTAAGAATTAATGAGTGGTTTTTATGCATTTGAACCCGGTCAAGTGTCAAGTGTTGGACCCACTCAGAACCCCTCTCCCCATCCCCTCTATCACTCCTGATCTGCTGCCCTGTGTAACAGATGCGACGCAACAGTAGAAGACGGCCGTCTAGCGCATGTTTACATAAACCAACCATACAAAGAAAAATCATGCAGACAGTGTTGTACTATTCATCATATACTGTATAAATCGCTTTGACTATGTGAATAAAAAGCATCCCATTTCCAGCCCTGTCTACAAGGTAGGCAGCAACATTATGCTGCCTCTTAAGATACCTTGTTTTGACCAAATTATACCAGTGTAGCCTGGATACAAAAAATAATATTTTCTTTTGCCTCCCATTTACCTCTATACGTCCGTGGTGAAGTTCACCCTGCTATAGTTTACTTCCATATTCAAAACCCAGAAATGTGAAAAGGGCACATTGGAATCAGTTGTGGTTCATGTGAGCTTTTCTCTCTAATATGTTTAGCAGATCTCACCAGGTGATCATATAGGCACTCTATTGGTGTGCACTCCGTCCCCTTGAAGACACCTTTTGTGCTTCCCATAGATATGGAGTGGAGAATTTGTCTTTATAGGAGATAGGAAAACATATTATGCATTGTGTTAAAATCTGTGTAGGTCTATGCATACCAAATCCCGCTCTAGTCCTGTTGACCCCCCTGTGTCATTCCAAATCCATCTTTATGACCACATATATGCAATGTACAAAAAGCCAAAGGGCAGACCATTATGAATATATCATATATTAGATATGAATCATGCATTCAAAGTTACAAATAAACATGAATAATAATAATATGCGGCAGTCAAAACTGCTAACAGTATGCACATAGATCTCAGTTTTACACATTCATAGAATATATCATTTTATTTTAGCAAAAATGTTTTTTTCACACACACACACACACACACACACACACACACACACACACACACACACACACACACACACACTATATATATATATATATACACACTGTATATATTCATAATATACTATACATCTAATAGATTTTTTTGTCTTTTCTGGTGAGGTTTTTAGTTATAGGTATTGCTCCCCTGGAATGAATGCCTTTCATTTCTATATTCTATCCCTCTCTTTTTCTCTTTTACTTCCAGTCCCAAATCAGTCTCTAAAGCAGTTCATTATCATTGCTATCCCATAGTAACAATATTTAGACTCTTAATATGATAAACCAAATGAAATATATTTATATGAAGACTTAACTACTTGTACACTTACAATTACAATTAAAAAGTTCCACAGATCTAAATATTATTAATCTTTGTAAAAACTAAAAAAATTGAATAGTCATATTCTCTCAAATTAACACATGCTTGACACTGAATGACATCATGAATTATAGTGTCAACATGTGCAAGAAAAATCTATCAGTTGAGTTCAGTATGAGTTCAATCAAAATAAGTAAAATGGATAATTGTGCAAACAAATGAAGAAAAAAAAATACCTCAGTAAAAAATGTACAAGTTAACCCAGCAGTAACAACTACTATAATAAAAACAACAACAATATTGGAATGCTAAATAAGTTACAGGCATAACCTGATGATAAAGCACTAGAATTGAAAGAGGTCAAAGAACCAAAAGATCACCATCACACACAAAGTATTTCAACATGAATCAATAAGAAGTGCGGATGGAATTCTGTTACTCTAGTCATGTTCAAAAATGGAAATGGAGAGAAAAACGAGGATGTATTGCCTTCTTGTTCCTTTTTCAGTATTGTGAGCGGACCTGGCTTGTTTTGCAGCCCTTTCATGCTCTTATCTCTCCCTTTTATCCTAACCCCCCCTTTGTGTAATCCCTCGTCTTCTCCTTTACTCTCCTCCCTTCCCCTTTGAACCCCTCATCACACAGGTGTGGTTCTCCTGTTGAGTGTGTTAGTATTTGAACTGTCTCCTTTGCCTAATCGATCCAAGGTACCCAGCCCTCGATCCCTCTCCATGGTTGCGGAGGACCCGGCCGACAGTGGTGCCTGCTGGGCGCCAGAGGAAGAAGAGGTATTGAGGGTGGCGTTGGCCGACGCAGCCAGGTTAGACTTAGACAGAGAAGGTAGAGTACCTGTCATAAGAACGCCCCCACCTCCTTCCTTTGTCGGAAAGTAATTATGCAGCTGGTAGAGCGTTGCACGGTCGACTGTGCCGTACATCGGTGGCTTACCTTCCCTACCCAGCGTGTACATCGATATATCGCCCATCCCTCCTCCGGAGGGCGTATGAGGATTGGGAAGCGTGGCTACTGAAAATGGCGGTGGGCCGGCAGCCAGGGGTGGGCCGAAGTTCTTTGGAGCGATGGCTGAGGTGGGGGACTGCTCACGGGAGCGCGTTGGTTCGGCCGTTGAGCGCGAACTGGAGCGGGAGGAGCGTCGACGGAAGCGGTATCCCGGCAAGCGTAACACAGCAGAGGTGGTACTGCGGAAGAGGTCTGTGCGCGAACGACAGCGCAGTTCTTTGTTGCGTTCGATGTAAATGTTGACGGCCAGCACGCCCACCACCTCCGCAAGGATGAATGACAAGCCGCCAAAGTAGAAGGACCAGCCGTAGGAGTAATGCCACTTCTTGTCTTCATCCTTTTTGGGAGAGATGTCGCTCAGTGCTGCTGAGATGTATACAATGACGCCAATGATGTTGCTCAGCCCTGATCAATGCAAGAAAAGCAAGTTAGTCTAGGTTTTTTATACTGCAGGGCTCAACAATAAGGATGGCTTGATGGCCCATGGCTAGTTATGTATTGAACATTATTACAAATTCTGCACATTTAAATATGATACTGAGGACAAATTATTGATTAATATGGCTAACATAAACAAGGTGTAAACCATAAATGGCATAACAATAAAATGTAGTTCCATACCTGCAACTACAAACAAAATGCCTGCTCCCAAGATGATGTGTCTTTTTGTCTTATAAAACCGACTAGATGCCACACACACTCCACCTAGCAGCAATAATATGGCACTGAGGATAGGAAATATACTGGAGGCCCTGACTACACCTAGGAGAAGAAAAGAGAGGCAAAAAACACATTTTATGTTTAAATTAATTGTTTTCCCATATCCCTTTATTTAGAATGCAAACATTATCTTTTAGACTGTAGAAACATGCACAAAAAGACCAGTGACTCACGTAAAAGATACTCTGCCGCATCCTGGTCATAATCGGCATCTTCGGGAAAATGATTAATCTGGGAACACACTCCTCTCTTTAATCCTAAGAGAGAGAATGTGTTAGAGATACTTCAAAAGTGTTACAATAATTTCTGGTTTCTGAACAAACTATCCAAAGTATCCAAATTGGTCAAATCTGGCTCACATCATTTCCCCATCCTTTTTCCACCTCTTCTTCCCCTCATTTCCTGTCCTCTCTCTTACACACACACACATTCACACACACACACAATATACAGTATATACAATATATACACATTTCCGTACGGATATGTGAAGCTTAACCTGCTAAAAAAAAACATCTTAGACCTTCATGAATTTCCATGCTGTTTTGAGCTGGTCTGGTGCTGGTCTAGCTAGCCAGTGGACCAGCCATTGGATATATGGATTTAGAAGAATATATTTCTAAGGTTTGATTCATTCTTCTAAGTCAAAGGTATCTTGTGTGATATAAACTGTCCATTTTAGATAACACTTTAGTCCATTGCCTATGACCAGTGTCTTCTAGTGCTCGCTAACTTACTTTAATGCTAGAAGATGGAAAACGTGATCCCTTGAGCATGTTTATCGCATCTGTGTGCAAGAAATTTTGTATCATGATTGGAATTCCAGATTTTAAAAGAGATTTTAAGCAGTTCTTTATTACTTATTAGAGAACTGCATTTTAAGCATTCACTTTGAGAATGTTTGCGATTTTTTCTCAGTTTCAAGGATAAGAATGATGAAGGCATACATTTCCCTTAAAAAGGCTATCCATTTGTGATATTTAAAGCAGAGGACCAAAGTGAGCAATATTACAAGTCAAACTGACTTTGTTTTTGTGTGGTTTGATTATGCAGCAAATGCATCGATAGCACTGCATGGCACCTTTGACCTGCGATGACTCATCACATAATCACAGCCACTGACATGCACTCCTCTAGGTTTCTAATACAAACAGAAAAATACAGCCCATGTTTGTTAAAAACATGTCTCTTGAGACTTGGCATGAGCAAGAGATGTACTCTGTTGAATGCTGCTAGGTTAGAAAAAATAAATAGCGAATCATTGCAGAGCTCAATGGCTAAAAAGATATGGAGGCTGTTCTTCCCGCAATGTTTTTGATAACTTTAATGTAAACCTAAAACTAGCCAATGAAATCAGCTTGTTATGGTTTTGACTTCCTGCCCCTTTGTAGCATATTTCACCAGCATGTCAAAGCTTACTGTTTTTGTTGCAGCACATGAGATTATGTCTCCATGCTTGTAGAAAGGACTGTCAAATATTTGCACTCTTGCAAAACCTGCCTAAGCTTATTGTGGTCATCTTCTGTTGGGTCATGCAAAAAAACAAACAAAAGAAAAAAACACATTTTGAAGGGATAGCTCTCTCTCTCAAAAATGAAAATTCTGTCATAATATACTCTCTAATGATATAATTTGTACAGAACCCAAAAGTAGTTAAAAGAAAATACCCAAGCTGCTCTTTTCCATACAACAAAATTAGACATGACATATGGCTCACAAATTCCAAAAGTAGTCCATATAACTCCATATATTGCTAAGTCTTCTGAAGCCACGTGATAGCTTTGCGCAAGAAACGTACTGAAATTTGTCATTACTAATATATATTGTTATTCCCTGAAAATAATAATGTATATTATTAAAACTCAGTCGAAACACCTTTTGTGTTCCACTGAAAAAAAAAAAAAGTGGTTCAAACAACATGAGAGTGAGTAGATAAAATTCTCATTTTTGGGTGATCTATTCCTTTATCTATAGCTTTTTGAAAAAACATTTAGATAAATCATCTAAGTAATGATTTCTGTAAAATGCAATGCCATAAATGGACTGATTTAGAGCTATTTAATTAAACGTAATTTCATTCATACATTTAAATATTAAACTTCGTGTAAAAAACAGAACAAGAGGCCATGCTTTGACGTGTTAGTTACAACTGTTAAGAACCACTTCCTGCCAGGTTCAGTCAAAATAAGCATTGATCAATATGGAGCTGCAAAAAAATAAATACAAAATATATTAGGCCTTGTATGTACAGCATAATGGAAATAAAAAGCCAAAATCCTACAATATTTCCTTCTAGAATATAACTTTCATGAATCACTTGGAAAATTTGCACAGGTGGGGACCTCCTTAATGCACCATTTCCCCCTTCACAAACATACACGGCCCATTCCTCCACCCCCACACTCAAACACAGCCGTTCACTTACCTTCCAGGCAACAAATCCTCCAGAGGCCAGAGTGGGTAAGGGCTCCAGGATCCTTCTTGTCCTTGTTGTGGGAGTCATCCTGAGAGGAATTGGCAGTGCTGTTGCAGATAAAGGCCCGAGCGTACAGCCAGTAGTCCGTGCCAATGGCCACGGTCATCAAGGCGAAGGCTGCGAAAGCTCCCACAGTGGTGAGAAGCACCTGAATTCCCCGCTCGCACCACACCATGGCTGAACACATGAACAGAGAAACACAGATGTAGGGTAAAATCCCAGCAAAAATTAAACAGGCTAGTCTCGCATAGCCAGACAAAACAGTAATGGTCTGGTCCATGTTGCAGCTTATTCTCACCAAGAACCACTTGCTTAGACATGAAGAGACCATTTGACTAAATCAACTAACCATTATTTATTTTGATTTTATGCAATTAAGAACACTGTTGCACCATTTACAAAAAATGGTGCAGCAGTGAGTGCATTTACATGCACACCACAAAAAAATCAGTTTATTCAAAATATCTGAATGCAAGAAAACTGTGTTAACATGAGATTTGAAATCATCTGATTATTCTCTGCTTTTGGCGTCAAAATGTAAACTGTCATGCAAACAACATTTGCGCACATTTCAGAAGCCGGTAAAGGTGTTAACATTAGGGCTATCGACTTAATGCGTTAATTTAATGCAATTAATTACAGCATATGAAAAATTAAGAAAATTAAGACAAATAATCATGACCTGTACTTAAATTCCGTAATAAGGAATGTTCCAACAATCAGAGCAATTCAAGCTAAATGTTCCACCTTGATGCTTTAGTGGGCAGTCAGCATTCCAAATCGTCAAACCAACGAGCTGAAAACTCAGCCTTCTACATTCATTGTACAAAAGGTGCCTGGGTTTGTTCCAGGCAGACAGCAGATACCCTAACCCTGCCCCCATCCCTGATCCTAAACATATGGAGCCTTTAAGGCCGAGTACCCTGCCAGGAATGACCTGAGGCACCTTTATCCCATCGCGGCCTTCCAAAATCATACTTTTGTGCTCAAAGACAACTGGACTGAGCTGGGATTTCTATACGTGTTTTTCAAAGATTAAACTACGCTTAACTTGGCACATCATACTTTAAACACTGCGCTTAGGACTAGAGGCACAGAAAACTAGTGAGACGCGACACATCCAAATTGACTCGCTCCAAAAGCGTCCATCTGATATATGAGTACATAGACTAACAATTAAAAATAGAGCAGAGGGAAGTAGGCCAATAATAGGTTTATATTCAATGATATGGACATAATATTTTGACTTTTGAAGACACTTTTTTTATTGTCTAAATCCCTTACTTGTCTGTTCAAACAATAAAGTATATGATATAATGTATTTTAATTGTCTGAATTATAATATTTATATTATATAATATATAATATATATATATATATATATATATATATATATATATATATATATTATACTAATAATTATTATATCTAAATTACCTTTATTTGGGGGCCTGTCAAGGTAAATATTTATATGTGATTAATTGTGATTATTTTTTATTAATCCATTAGCATATCATGTAATTAATTTGATTACAATTTTTATCGATTGACCATGATTGCAACGTGAAATCAGGGTAAACAGGCAAAAATCTGTGTGCCTACAGTTTTTTTTTTTTTTTTTTTTTTGCTTAACCCATTTATGACCATGACCCGATAAAGGAAAGCTGTTTAAGGCATTTACATGACCTCACACATTGTTGGTTTAAGCATAGTCTGTGTAAGATTGTCTGGTGTAAGATGTAAATGCCTTAAACAATCTCCATCTCAATCTCTACAAATGTTTGTAATGAAAATGCCAATAAATAGCAGGGAATGTAATTAGACTCTGATCAATTGCAATTTCATCCTCAGAAGCACTCATTGTATCAACCCGGTAACTTTATCAGCCCAGACAGACTGATAAAAAGATGTGTCTACCCTTGCTCCAAGAAGTTGCATAAAGTCAGCCAATCAGATTAGAATGGCCAGCGGATGGACTGAGGGGGACTAAATAGGGGCTAACAGGGTGTTGAACGTGAAATGGATGGAAAAAAGGCTCTACAGTATCAGCAAAGGATGACAAAGTTGAAGAAAAAGTCAAAAATAAATATAGTAATGGGAGCCCAAAATTACAGGAAGGTGAGATATTGAGTGTTAGGCATATAAAATGTTGAAAGATCAGTTCACACTGCATATTGTGAAGACATTTTGAACTGTGATGCATAAAGTACAAATGTCATCAAAGTGCCCAAACATAAGTTACTAAGATCTGATCTCAGGGTAGGCTTTGTAACTGATAGTTTGTGAACTACAAGATTGTACTAAATGCAAAACTTTAAGAGTAAGATGCTTTTATTGGGAACCAACCAAGCCATCATAAGAGTCAGGTACAGTTACTTTATGTGTCAACTTTTGATTATACCTTTGTAATATTGAATGAAAAAGTTGACTACAGGCACAACACATTAGATGCAGAAGTCAAAGGGTCACATTAGATGCAGATATCAAAGGGTCATATGTTTTACACCAAACAACAGTGCTGTTCTTAGTCCCATTGAAAAAAGCAGTTATTATGAACAGTTCGAGACAGCTGTTTTCAAGCATTTCTTTGCATGGATAGAGCTTTTATATAGTAATTCGAGCATGTTGATCTGGACAAAGATATTTGGGCTATGGTCCATTACTTTCTCTTAGAAGACTAGATTTGTTTGTAATTAATAAAGGTAAATATGTCCATTTACTGCATGTCTAATGCAAAAAAGACAGCTGAACCAAAATCAGTCACTTCAATGAGTTTCAAACAGATCCCAGACAATATAACATAAAAGTACATATGAGTACATTTAAGCAATCAATATTTTATGATAAATAAATACAATTGCTTGAGAAACCAAAAGAATGGTTACAGTAACAATGATACAATATGATCAGTGCTGGGAAGATTACTTCAGAATTGCAATCCGGTACTGATTACAAATTATATGATAAAAATTGCAATCAGTACTGCAATATCTTAGATTTTTTTTAGGTAATCTAATCTGATTGTTTTTGGATTACATTTGGATTACCTCTGATATCACATACATTTAAAGGAGCAATATGTAATATATTTTCTGTACTAAACCATAAAATTATCATAATATGTTATTAGAGATTTAGGAAACATGCTAAATTGAAATACTGGATTCTCCGAAAACAATGCTACAGCCAGTATATTCTACTTTGAAATGTCCGTTCCGGGCCGGAATTTCTGTTTGTGTTTACTGCCCATTTCCCAGTAGTATTTTGACACCTCAGGTTGCCAGATTTGACACAAGTTAGCGGGCAAACACAGCGCGCTGCAGCCATGGAAGCCAGCTAACATTGACAGAGTTATAAAAAATCCACGAGCTGGTTTATAATTTGCATACAATAAAAACATTGCAAACATATACATTAGCTGATCAACTTACAGTGTAAGGCTCATCGCTTTCCATTGTCAGTTTGCTCGTTCCTGTTGCGTGTCCTCCACCTGGCAACCTGCATGAGCTTGGAGTCTGGGGAGGAGGGGGCGAGGGAGACAACTCTCTCCAATATTTTGAATTTGGACTGCAGTACCCATTTTAAACGCTTGATGTCAATGTTACATATTGCTCCTTTAAGAAGAAATTCCTAAATATATTGATATGCATTTAAGAAAACTTAATGAATCAAGATATGCAAATTAATACTATTTTTATGTGTTTTACTTGCTATTTTTGGCAAAGATAGCAGAAAAAGTTGGTGTGAATTATTCTTATTTAGAAGAGGATTTGTTTTTAACTATTGTCTTCTAGAATTTTGTCTAGACTTACAGAATCAATAATTAAAGAAGGTCATTTGATATGATGTAGACAGTATTACACAGCTATACTGTACATCAGCAGTGTTTAGAAACTTACATAATTACTCGTCATGAGGAGGCATGGTCTTATGTATATCAGCGGTAGGTTGATTTAGAATTAAAAGTAAAAACAAAATTGGGGATCAGTAATTTATCCTCCTGAGACCCGAGCATAACTGCTGTGTGCATTTTCCATTTCCTTTTTTTTTTTTGGCTTGCAACTAGTAGCACTTAATAAACTTGCACAAATAATAATAATAATAAATAAAAAAATATGTCCACATATGTGGACAGCAGGACTAAATTGTGAAATTTTAAATAATACCAAGCCAGATTTTTTATAGAAAGTTTTTTTTTTTTTTTTTTTTTATCAAATTGTTTATTTTGTTTCCAGGAGTGTTGGTCATTCATGTTTTTGAGACATTACAGACATCACAGCTGATTTTCTGTAAACCTGCTTTGGAACAATGTGTGTTGGGAAAAGCACAAATTAAAATAAAACTATACAAATAAAAATTATTTTACTTGATTTTACTTTTGTTACAACCTATATTTTTGTACTTTGGCAACAAAATCTCAATGTTCTCTCTCTGCACTGTCAAACAAACAAGTGATGGCCAGTGCTGAAACATTTTACCAATCAGAAATTAGCATAATTTATTCTGATACAAGTAATGGCCAACATCATCCAATCACTGCCAGCCATGTTAAAATAAAATTATACATTATAAATTCTGAATCTATTTACTGATTGCCATTGTCCCATGTCTGCCAACAATGTTGAGTGGTTCAAACATCATCTGCAGCCTGAAACTGAACTTTTGATAGTAAGATTGGATTGCATGCACTTGGCTTAAAGCTACAGGATGCTCCCTTGCTCCCTAATTAGCGAATGACTTAACCTCCAGTGTGCTGTCTGTCTTCACTTGTCTCAGAACAGTTCAAAATGCATCTTATTTTCATCTCCATATAAAGCCTCTGAAAGCAAACATTTTTACTCAATGTGAAAATACACAGTAAATATAGGATTTCTAATGAAGAATTAGCACTATTGTCCACTATAGAGTACATTGTGCTTAGCAGCGTAGTGTTTCGCGATAAATCACTCAAATTTTAAAAATGGCATATCGTATGAAACTAGAGACTCTTCTGACAATCAGTTTTCATTGTAAAAGCTTTATTAGTTTTCTTAACAGATGTAATTTTATTGGTGTTTCTCCCAAAGACAAACTCTGCTGTGATCGTCACCATGTTCTTTTGTCACATGATAAAACAGCATGTGCTTTTGTGCATCAAACATTTAACCCTTTACTGACAGTCCAGAGTGTCCTAAACTGAGATCAATTGATTTAAATTAAATGAAATTATGCGTTGCGTATAGTGAAGCCAAAATACAACGTCCATGCATGTGGACGCGGGGTCGCACGAGATTATAAACAATTTACTGCCGTTGCCACAATAGTTTGTAATCATTTAATCAAAAAGTAACTTTTTGGGGGGGATTTTCTCCCCTTTTCTCCCCAGTATGGCATGTCCAATTCCCAATGTGCTCTAGGTCCTCATGGTGGCATAGTGACTCACCTCAATTCGGGTGGTAGAGGACGAATCTCAGTTGCCTCCGCGTCTGAGACCGTCAATCCACGCATTTTATCACGTGGCTTGTTTAGCGCGTTACCGCGGAGACCTAGCGCGTGTGGAGGCTTCACGCTATTCTCCGCGGCATCCACACACAACTCACCACGCGCCCCACCGAGAGCGAGAACCACATTATAGTGACCACGAGGAGGTTAACCCAACGTGACTCTACCCACCATAGCAACCGGGCCAATTGGTTGCTTAGGAAGCCTGACTGGATTCACTCAGCACGCCCTGGATTCAAACTTGCGACTCCAGGTGTGGTAGTCACTTGCTGAGCTACCCAGGCCCCCAAAAAGTAATTTTAATCTAATTTCGACTATTTTAAACTTTAATTTAATATAATTACAAGTACTTGATTTTTGTAATCTGATTATATAATTCAGATTACATGTAGTCCGTTACTACCCAGCACTGAATATGTTTAAATGAAATGAAATATATGGCCACCATTTTTGAGACAATTGCAGCTTTAACTGCTTAAAATTAAAAATTAAACAAATTGCTAATTGAAAAAAAGCATTAAGTATTGATTGGGTAGGTTTTCCATATGATATTTTCCTTTAAGAGGATATCTGAAATAGACCATTACAAGAGAACATATGAACTATGAGCAAACCAAATAAAGAAAGTTTTACTGATCAGACAACAGTAAGAGACGTGAACATTTACAGAAGAAGCCGAAAACCATGTTGACACACTGGAATACACTCATTTCAATAAACATCTGATGACAAGCACAAGACTCGGTGGTCGCTGCACATCACTGGCGGCCATTAATAAGATCCAATTACCTGGAGGAATGTGTCTTCCCTTTCCGTCCATCCTCTGGTCCTTGTCACAGTAGATTGTACCGACCAGAACGTCCAAGCAGCATCCATCGACTGTTATCCCTCTCTCTTTCTTTCCCCCCTCCCCTCTTCCAGGCTCCCCCCTGCTCACTCACTCTCTTTCTTTCTCTCTTCTGCCCGTGGGTGGGTGTAGATTTTCTAGGTTTTGCTTCTTTTCTCCTCTTAGAGAGATTTCATGGCAGAAATCCTAACACTTCTTCTGCAGAGAAACAAACAAGAAAAAAGGGCTGAAACAGACAAGTTTAAGGTTTGTGGTGCAGAAAAGCAGCTTGGATAATGTTCTATTGCTGTTACATTATCATTGTCATTTAAGCAGTATGTTTTACATGTATCTTGTCCAGACTAGCAGCAAAACTAGATGGCTATGTCGCCATACATCCGCTGGAAGAGCTACGGATATACAAAGATAAAGAGAATAGAGAGAAAGCAAGACAGAGCGTGCACCATTCCGTCACCATGGCAACAGTGAATTCTGAAGTCGAGAACAGAACAGCATGGTGTGTGTGAGTTGGATGGGGGGTGATGTTGGTGAGTGAGGTGGTGATGGGGGGGGGGGGGTTATTCATCATAACATACCTACTGATTTGAGAAACCCTCAACTGTCATGGATGTCCAAAATGCACCTGGCAGGTGACTTCAATCAGCGTTCTTTTCTGACTATATGGTTATGCGGTAATGACACGCACAGTGAAGACAGCTGATCTGTTCCCCCATTACAAGCTCAGACTCTAATAGGCGGTTAGTTAGATTTCTGTCTGTTCAGAGTCCTGTCACTCTTGCTCATTCTCAGACACAGGAACACAAATGGTGAGGTCGCAAGCACAGGAAGTTTTACTTTAGATAGGGACACCAAACTCGTATAAACACAAAAGAAGATGTTTAGGCAGAATGTTATGGACTGACAGCCTCAGTAACCATTCACTTTCATTGCATCTTTTTTTTCTCTCCATGCAATGAAAGGGAACGGTGACTGAGGCTAACATTCTGCCTAACAACTCCTTTTGTGTTCTATGGAAGAAAGAAAGTCACACAGGTGGGGTGAACTATCCCTTTCTGTTATTATTATAAATTATTTAAATAATAATGATGATGATGATTATACAAAAATAAAATACAAATAAAATAATAGAAATACTAATTATAATTATTTTATTATCATTGTTGTTAATAATAATAACAATTATTATTATCATCATTATTATTTATTATGATTAAATATTGATAATAGAGTAAAAGTGCATGCAGTTTTTCACTTAAGACTTACCAGCACTACACAGTAGGCCATCTTCTGGCCATAAATTTCCCATGTTATGGAGAACGGGCAAGCTAGTGGTTTAATTAATACATATGAATGAACTTCTGAAGGGCACTAATAGCCTTACCGAACTGAAACATTCACAATGCATGGCAACATTGTGTAATGTCTGTTAGAACCAGAGGATTCAAGCGCCTTGCATTAATGGTTCAACCTTGCCTCATCTCATCAACAGAAATGAATACGCACAAACCATTCACAATCGGTAATTTAATTGAAACTTCTCAAAGCGTTTAAAGCAATTAAAAGTGCCCGTATTTCTATTAAAACACATCGGCACTATACTGTAGGTTATTAAACATCAAGAGGCATTCGCGTCTAGGGTGTGAATGTGAATGAATGAATAAATGGAAAAGCATCCTATGAACTTGAGGTGCACTAACATTTATAAGGCCATGACAGACGTACATAAACACATGCTATGTGGGTGATAAATTCCAGGTATAAAGTGTCAACTTTTATCACTGTGCATATATTGTTTGTTGCATAGGTCAGTGCCACTATAGAGCAACACGTAGCGATATTGCGGTGCCAATGGACCTGCAGTCGATCGATGATTTGTTGTTTTGGTCTTAAAGGGGATGATACAACATAAAAACCAATGACTGATTTCCTTCAGCCGTCAAAATGATTGACAGACGTCTCTCCGGAGACCGTAACTGGGGTAAATGACCGAAGCGTTCAGACTGCGCTCGCGCATCGTGCCTTGAAAGACGCTCGTGAAAATATATAGTTCTCAATATTCGAACGAAAAAGGTATTTTTGTAAATAAACAACAAAATAAGCACGTTCGCGTTAAACGTCAAATAAATAAACAGATTTGAATCGTTTATAAATCGAGCGAAGCTGCACGCGTCAAGTAAACCGACCCCACAACAACCGCCAAATTTCGCTATTGATTACGTATATTCTATAGATAAATTACAACAAGCCGGCTGAAAATGTAACAAAAATGCAAAAGCTAATATAACTCGTTTTGTTCGGCTTACCTCAACAGTTTATATATGTAGTCCTGTTGATTTTTGCTCTTAATACTGTGAGGCGGTTCTGAAGAGGCGGTGAATGAGGGGGCGGTAAGAGACAGTTGTGTTCTTATGAATAAACGATGCTGAAGCAGGAATTAGGCTACAGGACTTGCTTAATATTGACCAAAAGACAAATCACAGTTCTCCAGGAACAGGTTTACAGGATGACAGACTAACTAATCGAGAAAAGGATATGGATTCAATCAGAGAGAGAAGAATAGTCTGATTGTACTTGCCCAAATTCAGTCTTAAGAGTTTAATGACACATTATATTGCCTTTCTAAATTATTGGATTGATTGTAACTGATGCTTTCTGTCCCACACTATATTCCAACCACTTTCTTACATCTTATCTGTGAAAATTCCACCAAAGGTCAATGGCAAAATCGTTGCCATACAAAAAAGACTTGTTTAAGAAGGGCGAATCTAAATTGTCTAATGAGGGCAATGACTACTTAACAAGGTGAGCTTGGTTAAAGAGATGAATGTTTTCAAATTACTGGGTTTTGTAAATGTAGACAATATGTTGGGCTTCAGCTCATTTAAGCCAGAGACATGAGGTCATATGAAAGGGGTTTTTCAATTACCCATGCAAATGCAAATATCTAGAGAGCTGGCAGATATAATTGTGATATATTATACAGTCACTGAGAACTTTATTAGGAACACTATTGTCCTTATAAAGTGCCCAACGTGGTCTTCTGCTGTTGTAGCCCATCTGTCTCAAGGTTCGACGTGCTGTGCATTCTGCTCACCACAATTGTACAGAGTGGTTATCTGAGTTACCATAGCCTTTCTGTCAGCTCGAACCAGTCTGGCCATTCTCCATTGACCTCTCACATCAACAAAGCTTTTCTGTCCGCAGAACTGCTGCTTACTGGATGTTTTTATGTTTTGTTTTAGGCACCATTTGGAGTAAATACTAGAGACTGTTGTGTGTGAAAATCCCAGGAGTTCAGCAGTTACAGAAATACTCAAACCAGCCCATCTGGCTCCAACAATCATGCCACGGTCCAAATCACTGAGATCAAATTTTTTCCCCTATTCTGATGGTTGATGTGAACATTAACTGAAGCTCCTGACCCATATATGCATGATTTTATGCATTGCACTGCTGCCACACGATTGGCTGATTAGATAATCACATGAATAAGTAGGTGTACATGTGTTCCTAAGAAAGTGCTCAGTGAGTGTATAGAATAGCATTTGAAACTTATAAAAAGTTGTTAAATTCAGTAAATACACAATATTTACTGACAATTCTAAAAGAAATATCTGCAATAGGCCTGTCCATCAACAGGGTGTCATCAGATTTAGTGTCTGACACTTCAGCTATTGCGATGTTCTCAAAATAGCAGAATATTGACAGATTAATCAGTCTAACCGTTATAATCAGTATGCCACTACTGACATGACAATCTTTAATGATTGTTAACTTTAGTCAAAAATAAGAGCACACTGTCAATGAAATTTCATGCTGGAAAAACTACACTGAAAAAAAATGACTAAGATTTACTTAATCATACTTAAGTTTTTGCAAGTTAATACAGAAACTTTAAGTTACAAATCTGGTGTACATGGTACTTAAACTTAAAATTAACATTTCATTAGAACATCTCACAATTTCAACTTTGCTTTGTTTAATTATGTACCACATGACATACAGAAGCCTTCCATAGGGTAGCGCTTTGTATGCTGTGTAATCTTTTTAGACTACATCATCTTACATTACTAGCAATTGTAACAAAATACAATGCTGCAGACCTCAACACTTGGTGCACAAAACACAGTGATGGTAACAATCAACAGATCATTTTTTTGTTCATGAACAGGTAATTTTGAGTAGAAATTGAACTTCAGACTTCACAAAAAAAGATACCAAATGTAACAACAAAATCAACAATATAAACAGCGTAAATAAACCTGCAAACAAACTGTGCAAGCTCATTAATTATACAAGCGCTGTGCATGATAGGAACAGCTTCAAAATTTTAAGTATGATTAAGGAAGTTAAGGATGCATTGTAAAGATAAACAATCACAAATAGTATTTGCTTATAAGTTAGAGCATGTTTGAATTGAGTACACATGTAGAATTAACTTAATATTTTAAAGTTCACAGTTTAGCTTAATGTAGAAAGTATAATTTTCTGCAATATTTACTTCACTACAATATATATATATATATATATATACACACACACACACACACATACTGTATATATACATAGACCCATTAACCTACTGAGGTTCATATATTACAATTCATCAAACTGACACTTAAAAATACAAAAATAATATACAGTATATATATATATATATATATATATATATATATATATATATATATATATATATATATATATATATATATAAAACAAACACACACAAGTGTATTTTAAGGACTTCATAAGGACTTCAGTAGGTTAGTGGGTCTACGTTTTCTTGTATACCACTGTGCGATTTAGGCTCATTTTTATGCCTTTGAATATATGCAGTTTCATTTGTTCATGTGCTCATTTGTGCCTTTTTTTCCCTTTGCGAGAGAAAGAGTGAGAGGACAAGAGAGACGAATCAGACACTGTTCGCCCACACATCTTCAGGTACAGAAGAACCAGTGATTATCACCACTCAGCCACAGCATGTAGTGGCTCAAACATCCCTTTGGCCTGAACATACATCGGGCGATGCATGTATTAGGGACTCTGGCTTCTTGTTCATGTGGGTGTTTATCCTGTCACAGGGTATTTATTTATTTGTTTGCCAGAAAAGCAACTCTAGTTCAAGTGATGCTGTAGCAGCAATAATGTGATTGTTTTATACAAAAAGAAACATTCCCAAGGTTGGTGCATTTGAGTACTGTACTTAAATTATGCTGGGAGATTACTTCAAGGTCTTTCAAGGCCATTCTATCCAAGTTACAGTAGGAGTGAGATGGTAGAAATTGGATTTTCATGCAAGGAATCAGTACTAAACCTGAAGCACATGGCTTGAACATCAGCAAGTGTTCAGAATCCCTCATTACTAATACACTGACCCATTCACACACACTCCTACATCATTTCTTCACAACTCCAGTCACTCCAACACAATTCCTGCCCCCCAGACACACTTATACAGGTCATCTACATTATACAGAAAACACATACTGATTGCAGTTTTATTCAAATGCTTAAGAAAGATGCTTTCAGCACCCACCAGAGATTGGCAACATTTCAGCAATAACACTAGCTGTCATTGTGCTCTCTCTGGTGTATTTATAAATCTATGTGCCATATTAAAAATGTCTCTGTGTCTATAATATTCAGCTAAACTGTGTTGTCCTGCAAAAAGAATTGTGATCCTTGAGAAGTCTCCAACAGCAGACAGTGTTGGCTAGAGGTAACACTCATAATCTCCCCCCAGCATAGGTAACTGCAATTCTGTATTTTGTTTGAGCCCAGGAGCAGTGACTGAAGCAGACAAGGACACACAAGGTGGAATAAACAAAGACCTTTCATTCAGGGAACCATGAGGTACCCAAAACATTTGTTCCCCAATCACCTTCCTGTCCCTGCAGCATTTTAAGCCTTTCTTTTTCCAGTAGCTCTGCTGAAAACAGTGCTTTGACCACAGCATCCCTAAAAACAGCTTTAATGCTGTTGGAGCAAACTAGACCTAATATGTGGTAGTGATGCCAGTACTGTTGGTCCACCTTCCTGCACACAGCTGCAATACAAGGTCTGTCAGCAAACTCAAAACTCAAACTCATTTACCCACCATATAAAGTAATAGAACTAACATTTATTGTTTAGTCATTGTTTTATAGCCATTTAGAATGTGCCTTGTACAGGTATTTAACTCCCAAATATTCTAGCTATTGAACTACCAACCCCACACACAATCCTACTGGTTACCCACGCTAGTGTAGAACTAACTGGGCAGAAATACAAATTGTTGCAACCTGCACTGGCAGATTAAACAATAAGAAATGAAAAGGGAAGCAATCTCCCTCTTGAAAAAGTATCAAACCACAAATCAAAAGAAAAATGTCTTTAAAAGATGTTGTAGGCAGACAACAACCACTCAAGAGCCCCAAAGTAATAAAGAAAACAACCAAAACCCACAGAAGATGTGGGTGTTCAAATGTGGGGGGGGGGGGGGTTGGAATTGAGAAAGATTTGAGAGGATGCAATCAGAGCTATAGCACAGAGACAACCAGCCACTGCAATGTTCTGGTTATTTTAGCTTCTACCTCATGAGCTTTTAAAATAGGAAGTATTTAAAGTAGAAGGAATGGGTGGAGACTAGTGCAATCAAGTGATCAGAAAATAATCAATGGTGCATTCTATTCAGAAGTGATAGTCCCTGAGCAACTATTGACTTTGAAGACTTCAACATCCACTGTGAGAGTTTTGGAGGGCTGAAAAGTCAGAAGTATACTGTAGGTCTTTGCAGAACAATAATGGGCGTTTCCCAGTCTGTGGGCATTTTCAAACTGGGATGGGTGTTTTTCAACTATCCAATGAAAGTAGGGAATCTCAGTGTAGTAGTAATCAGTGGGTATTTCCAAACCAGGATGGGTGTTCCTCAACTATCCAATGAAAGTAGGGAATCTCAATGTAGTAGGCAAATTGTGTAAAGCGGTTAAAAAATGCCCGATTTTGTTCTGCAGAGACACAAATCTCGAAAAGTGTGGGGCTAAAAAATAATGGTCGATTGGAACTCACTTTTTAAGTTATTTTTATTGGAAATTCTGTTTAGAATGTAATAGCTGTAATAGCTAACACGATTGTTTTCCCTTTAAAGTGCCCACTGAAGACATCATTTATGTCATTTGGCCTCTGTTCACAAAACACATCCACAAAACAATTTCTCTTAAAATCAGGCCAGCACATAACAGAATATAAATCAAGATAAAAAGCATTTGTGTTTGACTGGGTATTATACTATTATATTTTGTTATAAATTATATTGTATTATAGTATTAGATTGTCGATATAATGACAACAATAAAGGGAAATGTTGAAATCTACCATGTAATAAATAACTACAATGTATAAACGCCATATACATTTAAATGCCATAGCCTTTTGCAGTTAAAATCAAACTTTTTAAATTGACTTTTGATGCTAAGCTATCAAAATTAAAGTAAAACTTTTAAAAGCTACCACTTCTTTTATGCAAGTTTCCACTTTCTGAAAAAAAAAAAAAAAAAAAAAGTTGAATTAGAAGTCCTTCATTTCTCAAAATCCTGCATTCATGATGACACAAATGATTTAGGAACATATCGTACCCTTGAACTGAATTATATGGAAACCATAATTCTCCATAGTTTGTCCTAAATTAAAACAAGATGTTTTGCACTATACCGTCTGCAAAAAATGAGACATTTAATGTGCAAGGTTTTTTTATTTCTTATTTTTTATTAAGCAAATTTCAGATTACAAAGAAGAAATGCCACAATTGGAATAATAATAATAATAATAATAACTGTCATCATCATCTTAAGTATCAGGCACAATTGCTTTGGCATTATGGAATGAATAGCATGCAAAACTGGGATAACAGACAAAAACATGTACAACTAAAGAAAGGGAGGACAGAGGGAGGGAGAAGAGAGAGAGGGAGAGAGGTGTATAAGAAAAAAGACCAATCAAATGAGCTCGGCAGCTTTAGCCTAATGGGACTTTGAGAGAGACAAATCAAGACAAAGGACAGCCCACCCGGATAAAAGAAAAGAAGATACAGAGGTAAAGGGTATGAAGATGGAAAAAAAAAAAGTGATGCAAAATGGTACATACATATTTATAAGCCAGGCCCCTCAGTATAGAAAATAAGACAACAAATGTCAGCAGGAACCGTGAGAGCAAAAAGCTTCTTCTAAAGCGATTATTAATAAAAGACAAAAAACGAAAACAGATATTCAATTTTTTTTTTTTTTTTTTTTTAGACACAGTAAAAGCAGACTTTATTTGTACCTCCAGCAACACTTCAATGAATAAATATTAGGATTTAAATTCCCCATATAATTAAATTTATATATCATATAATAACTACACTTCTGCATATTTCACCTGTAATGTGGTTATAATATAAATTGTCATTCTTTATATTTCTTCACTAATCCAGCAGGAACTAGGTCTGGTTTTCATAAATATTCGTATTTATTTTTAGAAAATCTACTCTATCATTTATTGCAATTTAAAAAATTATGTTTAATGCTTTTGTGCATTAAGATATTTATTTTTTAGTATTTAAAATAAGATAATTAGAGTTGGTTAGAGAGTAATTAATTATGATAATAGTAGCTAATAGTTGATATTCACATTTGGGGATATTTGTCTACAATATTCTACTTGTTATATGCATTAGGTAATGGGAAGGATTTATTAGTGTGAAAATTGTACAGATTCTCTATACCGCATTGCTCATTCAATGCAGAATCTGCAGGCACTAGGTAAAGACGTGCTGATTCAGGATTTACTGATCTGTCAGAACTGATTACAGATTTCATGTAGCTTGTTGTGCAGTTTCAGACAAGATGTAACCAGAATTCTTTGATGTAATAATAATTACTAACCACTAGGTGGAAGAAGATACTTGGGGAAGCAAGAATGAGCAAAATAGTCTCTGAATTATTGTTACAAGAGAATGATATTATTATATTACATTGCAAAACATTGCATTGCTAATTGCTTTGTGCTATTAAAGGCCTTCATACAGCATTTCTAGTACTGTACTTTATGTTCCCAATGTGCTGATTTGAGGCTGTTCATTTCACAAAAGCATTATCTTGTAATTTAAGGGGCATTATAGGCACATGAGAGAATAGCCATATGGATAAATTTAGGAACATGTTCTGCTGGAATTACAGATTACATATATATATATATATATATATATATAATCTGTCCTGTTCATTATCTGCTTACTAACCCATATTACTCTTAATACAAGATCTCTGCAATAGTTTCTATTATAATATAACATATATAAGTAGGTTTACTAAAATAATTGTTGTATAATAAACAATAGCTTATTAGTTGTAGTAATAGTACAAGAGAAATAAATGCTGCATTTTTAAGATGATGATAGAACAGTATAGGAGATTATTCTGTTAAGGAATATTGCCTACAAAGGCAAACCTCAGTAACTACGCCGACAAAACTGAGAAAAATAGTTTCAAAGTTTTTTTATATTTTTATATTTCCTGCATTCGTATAGGAGATCAACTGACAACCTCCTTTAGGTTAATGTAAATATTTGCAGAGGAATATTCTGGGTTCAATGCAAGTTAAGCTCAGTCGACAGCATTTGTGGCATAATATAGATGACCACAAAAACTAATTTTGACTTGTCCCTCCTTTTCTTTAAAAAAAATAAATAAAATTGAGGTTACAGTGAGGCACTTACAATGTAAGTGAATGGGGCCAATTTTTGGAGGGTTTAAAGGCAGAAATGTGAAGCTTATAATTTTATAAAGCACTTACATACATTTTTCTGTTTAAACTTGTGTATTATTTGAGCTGTAAAGTTGTTTAAATAGTCATTTTTATGGTCGTTTTAGGGTTTACTGTGTTAGGTCATCAAGGCAACGAAGTTTGAAGAAAATTTGCTATAACTTTACACAGAAAAGGTTAGTAAGTGATTTTATCACACTAAAATCATGTTAACACACATATTGTCTATGTCTTGTGGCTATACTTTTGAAACAGTGAGTATTTTAACGTTTACGGATTGGCCCCATTTACTTCCATTGTAAGTGCCTTACTGTTACTCAGATTTTCGCTTTTAAAGAAATGGAGAGATTGAGTCTAATAAATGTGACACAAATTCTGTTGATTGAGCATAACAACACTGAATTGAATCTGGAATATTCCTTTAAGGTAACAGTTTTAGAAAGTTTCCATTTCTGTCGAGCTCTACCACTGCTAAATGGTTTTTTGGAAAATAGTTTTTTGAATATGAGAGCACAAGAAACACAAAGCATATTGAGGGCCATGGGGCCAAGCGTACAACATCCCAGTAAAGAAATATCAGCCAGCTTTTTAGAACATCTACCTTCATGTACAAATCTAAAAACATTACAAATTGATAGCACTGGACAAAACAGAGAGTGGTGCTTAGGTCATGGACCCTTGCTCCTAAAGTTTGGATGTCAAGATGATAAAAATGAGGCTTTTGACTACGCTACATGACTACACAACCCTTTTGGAGTGAGTTTGCTAATGATACAGATGCTATTATGTACAGAATTTATGCTCTTGTCCACTTAAATCTGCCATACCATTTAAAGAAATCTCCCACATTCGTGTCTTTTTGCTTGTCAGTACAAACAAGACAAAAATGGTATACATAGTTTTTTCTCATGAGATAGAAAAAGACTATTTTTCTATGATATCAGATAAGGGAGGGAAAATGTTGTTATGATGTGCAATAAGAACTTCATTAAGATTTACACACTTTACATACAAATTTAAATATGTATACAATTGTTCTCAACTATTTATGCAGTCTTCTATGAATATTTTCTCTTTCACTACAATATTGTTTTCTTTCTACACCATACATTCTTTCTATATGTATAAATGCTAATGTCACTTTTCCCTCACTTAAAAATTGCGCTCTGAAAATCTATTACGTAAAATGTCGGTCAGGCTCAGGCACAGAATTGTAAGTGAAGTGCTTCCTTGTCTACAACTTTTCAACTTGTTAGCACCCCTTTTTCCATTTTGCTCCCATAGTCTCTGGAGTTTTAAAAGCCCCTTTAAGCCTCCCTCCTACTTGAAGTTATATGTATATTTCTGCTTGCGCATGTTATACTACTCTCTGAAGTACTTTTTCTTCTAACATGGGGAGGCGCTCATGCGCATGTGGGCATGGTAGCGAGGGGGTGGCACAGCGGCTGGGGGTGTGGCCATTGGGAGGGACTGAGGGACGGGGCCACCGGAATGGGAGGAGTGGATGGTGTGAGGATAGGAAGAGGAAGAGGAGGAGGAGGCAGGTGGGAGGTGATAGCTGGCCCCGGAGGAGGGCCCTGATGAAGAGTGTGGATTGGATGGCCTGCTGCTTTTGGGTGGAGGCAGCGGGGTCTGGTTGAGTTGAATGGAGATGTCACTGGACACCTCAGAGGCGCTACGTCCACGCTGAGGAGGAGGCCAGGAGTCGGGGTGCAGGTATTGGCCGCTGTAGTCACTGCATTCAGACAGACGAGGACGATAGAGTGCAGGGTGGGGCCGGTACATCTCCTCCTCTGCATAGCGTTTCATGAAGAGATAGACGGACATAACCCCAGCACCCTACAAAGAACAAAAGATGTGAATCATTAGAATAATTCACATTTTATTTAAAATGTTAAAAACTTGAGCAATCATACCCATCTCTGTACAAGCAGATGGGTAAAAAATAATCAAGTACTTGGAAACTAGTCAATTAGAAACACTGTCTTCATGGGAATAATTTTGGAATGGCATACTACCATACTACTAACTCTTAATATTTATACTGTACTGTATATTGATATGGCAGAAATAGTAAGAGTAGTGTGGTAGTTTGCCATTTCAAATTAAGCCTCAGTGTCTTCAGGTTTGCTGACTTTTTTTTTGGAGGGCGAGTATGAGAGAGGGGGCGTGACGTTAAATTTGCCAGTGGTGGAAGTTTGCAAAATGGATGAAATCACTTACAGCACCATTAACCAATTATTCAAGTTAGAATCGATAAAATTGTTTATTGAATTAATTACATGATATGCCAGTTAATAAATCAAATGTATCCCAATTAATCGCATATATCAATATTGTCAAGAAAAGACCTCCAAATAAAGATATTTCAATGTATAATAAAAAAAATAATAATTATAAATAGGCCTATAATTTAATCAATATAATAATTCAAAGATGTTACATTGTGGTAGAGGTAAAGTATTGATAAGACAAAACAAAAAGTGGCTTTAGAAGTCAATAAATTGTTTGGTTTATTTCCATATCATTGAATAAAAGCGTATCACTGGCCTACAATCCACAGCAATCCATCCATTTGCAATTGAGTTCGTCCTTCTGTTCAAGGTAGACTTGGGCTGTTCTCACATGACATTACATTGTTCCATTCCGTCTGTACACACTTCAGAACGCTTTTGGAGCTACTCACGGTGGTTGTGTCAAGTTTAACTGATTTTCAGTGTCTCTAGACATAAATGATGTGTTTTTTTATGGTGCCTTTTTTTTTTTTTTTTTACATTATTCAACTCATTATTCAAACACAAACTTGCTGACACAATATGTGGTGTCCTTGCATTATTCCACCACAAGGTGGCACCCTTAGAACATAATGTTGATTCTAATAGTAATCTTAAAATGTGTTATCATACAATGTCTTATCACCTACCTTATCTTTTGATTGCCAAACATTTTTTTATTTCTGGCTTGTCAGGACCAAGTTGTTTGATGGCCAATCTCTGTCTTGAATTTGCAAGAGAAACGACACACTGTTACACACGTTCAGCGATAGTGCTCACCATGCTCACACTGCTGGCACGCACTAATACTAAAGTTACCTTTGGTTTGGCACTACATTTATGGGCAGTCTCAATGAGGGCTCGTTGCAGTACCATATTTGAGTATTTCTGTAACTGCTTATCTCCTGGGATTTTCATGCACAACAGTCTCTAGAATTTACTCTGAATGGTGCCAAAAACTAAAAACATCCAGTGAGCGGCAGTTCAGTGGACGGAAATGCCTTGTTGATGAGAGAGGTCAACAGTGAATGGCCAGACTGGTTTGAACTCAGATAACTGCTCTGTACAATTGTGGTGAGAAGAATGCTATTCTGAGATGCGGGTTGGCGCTGTTTTGGCGGCACTTGGGGGACCTACACAATATTAGGCAGGTGGTTTTAATGTTGTGGCTGATCAGTGTATATCAAACACTGTGTAACGGAGCTTTCAGCTACATTACGACTTCAAAATAAAATAAAAACTTATACTAGGCCTGCTTTTAAATACATATGTCAGCTAATTGAACACCTTTAAAGGGAAACAAATTACATTATTGGTAGTTTATACAGTATGTTTTCAAGTGGATGAATATTTAAGTGGTGCTCTGCCCTACTAGCCCATATAGATAAGCCGTTTGAAACTTTAAGACCCCTACACTCTGCTCTGTCCAGCTGTCTTTTAACAGCTGTAACTTTTTTAGCCTGTACAGCTGCGCATTACCTGCAAACAAAGCATGCAATGAAATTTTGCATTACACTGCGCAAAAATTGTTCAAGTTTGGCGAACTCTGACCTGCAAATTCTTATGACAAGAAGACATGTGAGTACTATAAGATCGAAACGTCACACATTGACCTCTTGTGTTAATACAAAGAATTCATATATAAAAGCTGTTTTTATTGTTGCAGGAAAGTAAGTAGATGGTATATTATAACATTTAAAATATAATATTTTTTGTTATTTGTGATATATTATTCACTAAAACTAGAAGTCTTCGAATGTGACATCCTGTCCATTGTCCGAAGTAATTTAACATGCTCGAAGCCTAGTGTGACCGCAGCTTTTGCAAGACCCTGAGAGAAATTGGCGAGACCACAGGAGTGTGCGCAATAGCAGGCAGGGGTGGCGTTTCCGTATGGCAGAGTATGACATTTGCCATACCCTAGCATGCAGACAAAACCAGGAAAATATATGCCTCATAAAGATGCAATTTGCTCATCACTTCAGTCTGTGTCTGCCTTGTTTACCAAAAGCATCATAAGCCCAATTATATCACAGAAACAACCATACAAATCATCTTAGAATTATGGGCTGTTTCCCAAAGGCATCATAATTTAAGTACATGAAAATGGTCGTAGATCTAGTGTTCTGAAGTAAGGACATATCTGACTTATGCAGACACCTGCAGGACAATTTCGAAATTACACCTCATACAATTTAATTCAGTTAATGTCTTACACTTTATGTACTATATGCAGACGTTTACAGTGTGACAATGATACTTTAATTTTAAATTGTATTTATATTTAAATAGAATATAATTATATAGGTCTACTTATGTAAATGAACCTACATAGGCCTATTTTTTTTAACTAATATATATAATAATATATAGTTTAAAATTAAGCATAAAATAGATAAATGAATGGGGAAAAAAAGAGAAAAATAGAATGTTTGATAAAATAATTCAATAGCATAAATCAACAAATTGTGTGAATGTGTATGTCTGTGTGTGTTTGCCCTGTGATGGACTGGCCACCTGTCCAGGGTGTTTCCCTGCCTTCGGCCCGAGACAGCTGGGATAGGCTCCAGCACTACCTGTGACCCTATATAGGACAAGTGGCTTTAGAAGATGGATGGATGGAACAAATTACAGAAATTTGTGTGCAGGACCACATAGTTGGTACAAAGTGGCCACATAATTGAATTAAAATTGTAATTCAGAGGGAATTGAGATGTTTTATTTGTTATATTGTGCTCTAGCAATAGGACTACTGCCAACATGGTAAACACACACATACACACACACACACACACATATGAATTTGTGTAAACAAAACATTGAAAACGTACTTTTGATGAACAAAGCACTGATTGTGTAAAAATAATAGATCGTACTGTATTGATTGTACAGTAATACAGATTTTGTTGTTGGTTATCCAAAGGTTTTTGGCTATACCCTAGGTTTTTGTAAATTCCTGCCGTTGATAGCAGGTACTGTAGGTTGCAGCTAATGCTTGCGAACATGAATCCATGTTAATGAGGAACTCCTGAACACTACAGTAAGGATTTGTTATGCAGGTTCTACATAAATAGTTTGAGCTAGTGGCTAATGTTACTACAGTAATATATGCACATATATGAGGTTACTGCAGACACTAGATGCTGACATTTACAGATTACTGAGCTGAACTTAGTGAATTAGCATATATGCAGCAAAAATGAAAGTGCTTAGCCTTTACCCAGCGGAAGCTAGAGTAAAATGAATGCATACTGATGAGGGCAGACCTATTGGTTTAGCAGCTAACAGCAGCTAAAGCTGTTAACACAGACGCATTTTAATGAACAGAGCTCTGTGATAAGAATGCACATACACACAGTCAGTTTGAGTGTAAACATTGGCAGTTGCTGGACTCTGTGGCTGACCTCTTTTAGCAGAAAGGAGCTGGCAGCAAAAGCAAATGACCAGCCATAATGGTAATGAAAGAACTGCTCTGGTTCCCGGGGCCTGTTCATCACTTCATCATTTATACTCGAGATATACAGCACCAGACCAACCACTAAACTTAAACCTAAGAGAGAGAAAGAGAGAAAAAAGAAGGTAAATCATGCATGAAAAGGGTAAATCGTGCGAAATGATATCTGCAAAAGAAAATGTATAGCAGAAGATGAGTTTGAAGGATTAAAAGTGGTGTAAAACTTGCTTCCACAATGTTGTGGGTGGTAGCCAGGGCATTGCTATTTGGCTTCTAAGGTGTTTTGAGTGGATCTTAACATCCTGCTATGCAGTTGCACGAGGATTCTGGGTGGTTGCTAGGACATTGAAAGCTGGTTGCTAGGGTGTTCTGAGTGGTTGCATACTAGCTCAAGTCTAAAGAGCCCATCCAACATATTCTTGTCCCTAGATTTCTAGTTTCTCCTTCAATGTAAGTCACCTGTTTTATCATCAACTAGGCAAAAATCATAAGGCCAATTACAAACAAAGTGAGAAACTACTATATACACAAAATAGAATAAAATGTTTTAATGACAATAACAAATGTAAGAAACGTATATGCCTTGTAAGCATTCACATTAAAGGTTTGTCGATGCTGCAGTGTTTTCTTATTATAGATCTGTATGATCAACATTGCTTTCTTCCGAACACTGGGACTGATACACCAGTGCATGCACACAGAACCTGTCAGACCAGGAGACATTAACATTTATAGTGTACTCAAATGTTGCTGTGGTTATGATGGAGAGAGCTGTGCTGCAGTGATTGTGTAGCGCAGAGAAAGAGAGAGAAAAAGAGGAGAAAGGAAAAGCCTCTGGCGTAATCAAACACATTATTGCAGTCTGTCACTGCCAGCTGTCTACACTGAGAATACCAACAAGGGATGTTCTTACATATTTCCATTTTGCATTAGAAATGCAAAACGTTCGGTGTTTAACTGCTGTGTCACATTAGGGCAAATATTTCCAGATAAACAAGCATGGGCGGTAAACAACAATACCCTTTGTTCTCCAGTCAAGAGCAATTAAGCAAAATGCGAAGTGAGTATTCAATAATGCAGTGCTGAATGAACTCAAGAGATGCAGATCTGCTCTGTAAGGAGTAATTTAATAACAGATGTTATAGAGAGTGATACCTGCCACCTTCTGTTGCACTGGTACTAATAGTCAACTATACCATGGTATTTATGTTTAAGATCTGCGAGCTTTGGATTTTAATAGCAAGAAAAATATAATGAAAGGGATAGTTCACCCAAAACAGAGAATTATGTCATCATTTACTCACCTTCTAGTTGTACCAAACCCATTTTACCTACTTTCTTCCATGGAAGAAAAGGAGACTGTTAGTCTCAGTCACCATTCACTTTCAATGCATCTTTTGTTTTTCCATACAATGCAAGTGACTCATTCTGTCTAACATCTCCCTTTGTGTTCCATAGAAGAGACAAAATTATACTGGTTTGGAACTTCATGAGTGTGAGTAAATCATGACAGAATTTTCATTTTTGGCTGAACTATCCCTTAAACATTGAAGTACTTTGTTGATAGATCATGACTTTTTTTTAATGAGAACTGATTATAAAAAATAAAAAAAATAAAAAAACTTGCCGACTTCCAACGTCCTATATGAAAAATGTTACATTTCTTCTGATTGGCGTCTCGAAGATGCCAGATATAAATGCAATTATTTTTTACATCTAAGATTGAATAATGTACACATTGTAGACTATTATTTTCATTATTCACAATAATATATATATATATATATATATATTTTACAGTATATTAGTGCTGTCAGTCGATAAAAATGTTAATCGCGATAAATTGTATAATGTTTCATAGTTAATTGCGATTAATCGCAGATTTTGAAAGCGCTAAAATTTTACTCTCTACATATTTATTTTCCTGTCAAAATGCACTTATTTCCCTCTTAGGATACAAAACAAAACAATATGTAACAATAATGTTTTATTAACATTTTACAAACAAAGCTTACAACAATATAAACATGCACTAAAATAGCACCAATTCAAGTAACATTAAACATTTCTAAAAGTCTAAGTGGGAGTTTGACTAATTGAAAGAATTAATCTCCCCATAGGTTGCATATTCAGTGCAATAGGCATTAAATCTCTTAAACTCTCATCCTCCACAATATTAATTAGCCGGCAGATTCTCGCTATCCGCTTTGCTACAGCAATCATGAGCCGCGTTCATAATTCACGTCAGGGCGTCAACGCCAGCACCGAGCACTGCTTTGAACTCCAAAATAAAAGCATTTGCAAACATCTCGTTCTGCATTTTCGTGATAGTTAAGACTTGATGTGTTTCTTTGGTAATTAAATTGCACCTTACAGAGGCTGCAAAGTACTTAATTTCTGTCACAAGTCCCACCTAGGCTTGTTTTGTACAATAAATAGCTTTTGATCACTGACACGGCTGTTGTGTGTGTGTTTGTGGTGTGTGGACACATCACAAAGGTTCCGCCCTGCTCCGACCAGTGTTTATGCTGGTTTATGCTTTCTTAATGGTAATGCGTCAATCGCGATTAAGAAAAATGTATGTGTTCAACTTTTAAAATGATCTCATGCGTTAATGCGTTAACTTTGACAGCTCTAATATATATATATATATATATATATATATATATATACATACACAGTATTTTTTATTTTTTTTAAGTGTACGAAAAGTGTGTGAAAACTCCCCCTGTCTTCCACTGGTCATACAAAATCACAGCATTGGTTGAGAAAATGCTACTGTTTCTGGATTGCCAAGCCACTCAAACAAACAGAGGAATGTTTTGAGAGAACCACAGAGCCCCAGTATTACACCTTTAGGTGAAATCAACCTACAAATTGCTTACAGTACGTAGTTGTCTCAGCATATTAAGATGGGATATAAGAAAGTTACAAGAAAATGTACACACATCAGCTTTATCTATAAACTATACCACATAGTAGAACATCACAGGCTTACTAGATTTTTTTTTCTGCAGTGTTGTGCATGTCTGTGTTCAGCACTTTGCAACACCGCTGTTGTGGTGTCTTGTGCTTTATTAATAATTCTGTAGAACAAAATGCTGAGCTAAATGTAACATTAGCACCTGATGCAGTGCTACACAGCACAGAGCTGGACGCCTGCCGGTGCTACTGCTCACACTACCACAAGAATCTGCAGTGGCTCCTTTTCCTGCATAACAGAATCCATTATTATTAAACTGCAGCAGTACCTACAGTAGAACTGCAGCAGCTGTAACACATGGGATATGATGACCTAGGTCTGCCACGCCTCCTATGCAAATGATCGGTGGGCTTACTTATTCTCCCACAGCTGCTGACTCTTTGCTTTGTGCCCCTATGTTAATTTCCTGACATCTAATGAAGACAGTGAGGCAAATTAGATTTTAAGAGCAACTCAGTGACTTATTCTAATTTGCAAATGTTGATTGGTTTGATTTTTAGCTTAAATGGTATCGCTTATAAGTGCAAATCAAGAACTGCAATTAAGCAAAACGGTACAAAAGGCTATATTGTGAATATAGTCATGGCTATAGGGCATTGTTAGTCACGGTTGACTTAATTTGAGTTTAAATGATTTTCTTATGTGAGAAGAAAGAGTGATACAAGAGACAACAACTATCAAAGCTGTGTAGGCTGTTGGTTGACAGGGACAACTGTTAATTATACGGTTTAACAGTAATATTTGACTGCAGAATGCCATGAATGACCAATCATAATGAAGCATTCCAGAGAGCCATGCAATAATGCTGCATTCACATCGTGTCGGAATTACATTACTTGCAAGATGGCAACTCCGAGATTCTACTCAGGACTGTTCACGTCCCGGGACCTCGGAAGCTATTTGTTTCTATGGTAACATTAATAACGCCAAAACGTTGTTGTTGATAAAAGCAAAGTACATCATGAATCATTAATTCACCTCTATATGTTTTTGCTAAATGTTTAAGAATAAAGAAAGTGCTCCATGTATAAATGGCATAGTAAAATATCAACTGAAATATGTGTTCACTACCTGTCATTTTTGAGGTTGCTGCCATATTGGTTCTTTTTAAATGATGTCACGACTATCAAGTCAAAGATTTTATAGAATTCCGAGTTTACAACTAGTAATTATGAGTTGAATGTTTAAAGACATTAATGTTTATTTTACAAGTCGGAATCTCGTAATTATGGTAATTCTGACATAACATGAATGCACCATAAGTAAGGGATAATATAAATTCAGCCAGTTATTAAAAGTCATCAAGGGTGATCAAGGTCTTGTATCACACTGAAAAGGTCTGGTCTGGTCTGAACGTTTAAAAAGAGAGAGAGAGAAAGAAAGGAAGAACGAATGGCAAGGGGAGAGAGAAAGAGAGAGAGAACTTAATGCAGATTAAAAGCCTTTGTGTGTTTGTTTACATTTGAATTTTTTGATGGTTAGAGTTTGAATAGTCTGGGCCCATTTGAATATTCCGTCAATGTAAGTCTATGGGTTTTTTTGAGTCCAATCAGTTAAGATCATAGCAACCTGAGTCAGAACATTTTGAACGGCTGTGCCAAGTTTGGTGGATGTAACCTGGAAGCTGTGGGAGAAGTTACATTTAAAAATGTTGTCTTTGTTTAGGGATTTTGGAAAACTCTTAATCAGCTGAAAGTGTAGGACATGTTGGCTTTTTCAAACCAGCATAATAATAACTGACTGACTGTACATTATCCCAGCTCACTAGAAAACTTCATTCTGATTGGTCAATTGTGGCATTTTGCACACAATTAGCCATGTAATTGTCTTTGCCAATTTCCAACTGTACATAGCTTTTCAGGTTTCATGTCTCTCGTATCACTCTTTCTTCTCACCAATAACTTACCAAATAAATAAATGGATATATTAACATTAATGAGATATGAAATATTAATTTAAATTGCAATTATTTTGTTATGTGAGAGGAAAGAGTCCGCAGAATGATACGAGTGACGTGAAACTAACACAGCTTTGGAGGAAATCGGTTCCCTGTGACAATGGTAAATTATACAGTTTAGTGGTCATTATACCATTACACAAATATATTTAGAATGCCACAATTGAAATATCAGAATCAATTATTCCAGACAGCTGTTGGATGTATCTGTCCCAGAATTCTACAACTGTTCAAACAGTAAAGCGTTCCAAACCGTCATGAGAATTCCGTCCCTGCAGGCTGATTCATACAGCTATCACCAGGCAACTGATACAATCAGCTTATATCTGTTATATAGCTGTCTCCAGGCCACATTGACTGAGTATTGTGAAAATGTGTGGCTTTCTAGAATAGTCTGAATGTACTGTTAGTCTGGAACACCTTGTTATTCTTTAGATAGCAGTGTATATGCTATATTTGGTGTATTTAACAATGGTTGAATAAACATACTCTGTGTTGGTGTTTTGTTGGTTTTTGCCCGCCAGTGAAATTCTTACCATCCGTTTTAGAACATATTTTGAATGTAAATAAGTAAACGCGTAAAACACTTTGACATTCTTGACTATCTGTTCCTATTAACAAAATGCAGATGACAGCTATTAGGCAGAAACCGGATCAGAGAGTGCTCTTGTTAATTACTGTTTGAAAGAAAAAAGTAGCACTTAATGGATATTGTGTGTAGCACATTACCATAGATGGATATCGGGAACACCATTTATTAAATATGCAAAACTCTCAGTGGGTTTCTCAGCCTGATTTCAGACCGAGCTGAAACTGAATATCAACAAACAAACAGGGTTGTAGTACATGAATTAAATCTAGAGAATGTAAGCTAGTAGCCTACACAACTATGGGCCAACAAATGTTATGTAAACTATAGTAAAAAGTTACTGCACAAGTATGAGAAATATGTAACATTCATTAATTTCATATGTAACAAATATCAAACAACTGTACATACAAAGTAGTGATTGTGCAATTTACCTGATAAGATGAAGAAGATTCCAGAGACAAAGGCCAAAATGGTGCGCTGGGGACGGATGTGGCCGATGTTACTTATGACGAAGGCCGTAAAGACAAAAAGAAGTGAGACCATGGGGAAGGGGGTGGCCGTTCTTACCATTTCTAACAGAACAAAGAGACAGAGTAAAGACATTACTTTTGAAAAAAAAATAATATACATAAAGTGGGGTCCAAAGGCCTGAGACAAGAACTAGCAAAAACGCATCTATTTTGCATTCTTTTGTAATTTAATATTTTTTTTTTAAATTTACAAATGTTATATTAGTAAAGACATTTACATATTTTACAGTGTCAAGAAAAAGTATGTGAACCCCTAGGCTAATGACATCAAGAAAAGCTAATTAGAGTCAGGAGTTGGCAAACCTGGCATCCAATTAATGAAACGAGATTGGAGGTGTGGGTTAGAGCTACTTTGAATTTTAAAAAGCACTCAAACATTTTAAGTTTGCTATTCACAAAAAACATCTGCTGACGTGCACCATGCCTCACAAAAAAGAGATCTAGGAAGACCAACGATCAAGAATTGTTGCTTTGTATAAAGCTGGAAAGGGTTACAAAGTTATCTTGAAGAGCTTGGATATTCATCTGTCCACAGTTAGACAAATTGTCTATAAATGGAGGCGATTTAGTACTGTGGCTACTCTCCCTAGAAGTGACCATCCAGCTAAGCTGACTCAAAGGACACACTGCAGAATGCTCAGTGAGGTAAAAAAAAGAACCCTAGAGTGACAGCTAAAGACTTGAAGTGGGAAAGAGGAGCCATTGGAACTGGTTAACATCTCTGTTCATGAGTCGACTATACCGCAAACATCAAACAGGCATGGCATTCCATGGCAGGACACCATGAAGTAAGCCGCTCCAACAAAAACACCGCTGCGTGCTTGAAGTTAGCCAAAGACCACCCTGACACTACCTAATATTACTGGAAAAAATGTTTAGTGGACTGATGAAAGTAAGGTTGAATAGTTTGGGAAGAACACACAGCACTACGAATGGTGTGAAAAGGGCACCGCATACCAACATGAAAGCATCATTCCAACAGTGAAGTATGGTGGATGGAGCATCATGATTTGGGGCTGCTTTGCTCCTTCAGGGCCTGAACCGCTTGTCATCATCAAGGGAGAAAAATTAATTCCTAAGTTTATCAAGAAGTAGAAGTTGGGTGATGCAGCAGGATACTACAGAATGGCTTCAAAAAAAGAAAATCCACCTTTTGGAGTGGCCCAGTCAGAGCCCAGACCTAAACCCAATAGAGATGCTGTGGAAAGACCTCAAGAGAGCTGTTCACACCAGACATCCTAAGAATATGGCTGAGCTGAAGCAGTTCTGTAAGGAAGAATGGTACAGAATTTCTTCTGAACGTCTGAATGGAAACGCTTGGTTGAGGTTATTCCTGCCAAAGCAGGATCGACCAGTTATTAAATCCAAGGGTTCAGCTACTTTTTTCACAGCACTGTGAATGTTTAATGGAATTTTGATGAAAATGAGATCACATTTTATGACCAATTAATGCAGAAAACTAGCTAATTCCAAAGGGTTCACATACTTTTTCTAGCCATATATATATATATATATATTTATTTATTTTTAAATTACAAAATATATTGTCAGCATAATCAAATTGAGTGGAGAGTTTCATTTAATTTAATGTCCCCCTTTTGTTTTATTGACAACATGCACTGAAGCTGGCATGGACTCCTTACATTTGTGCAAAACCTGATGATCAATGTTATCCAGCATAATTTGAGAATGTTTCAAATATAATTTTATGTGCTTCAATGCAGGAAATGTCACAAACTTCCATACATTTGATTAGTGACTTAGAAATACTGCAGAATCCTAAATATTTCTTATTCATTTTACAACTTTATAAACTTTTATTTTATTTCCAGGTTTAAATTAGATTAATCCTAGATTTCTGACTATATTACTGTTATAATAATAATAACTTGTTTACAGCACCTCTTCTCTAAAACTATATTTTTATTTAAAGTATTGCTTGAGAATGACTAATGTTCCAACACCTCATACTTTTTTTGTGTGTTTGTCTTGAATTGTATTCATACACAATAAAGTGAATGTAAAGTTCTCACTCAGTATATTGGCAGTGTTCTCAGTGGTGATCTCTATTTCTGGCTCTGTGAAGTATTCAGATGCCACACATCTCCCCTTCTCTGGCCCTGAGATAGAAAGAGAGACAGAGAGAAAGAGAGAGAGAGACAAGGGCACAAAGAGAGAAAAAGAAAAGAGAGGCAGGGAGTGCAGACAGAAAAAGACAGAGATTGACAATGACAGAGGGGAGACAGAGACAAACAGAAAGAGACAGAGCCATGATTTTTGTTCACACATTGAGAAGGTTGTGACAGAACTGAGCTCATATGCATTGCACACATATATAAAGTATACTGCACAAAAAATTACTGAGTGCATTATATAAATAAAACATATATAGTAGCACATGAACATTAGACCTCCCTCTCTGCACACACACACAGAAATAATAATAGAGCCTGTTTAAGCACACATAAATCATACTCTCTCTGGAGCATATGAAAAGTGTCCCAATTATACACACACCACACACCTGATGGGCAAAAAGTCTTCCTGTAGTGATTTGTCACACCCACATACACAAACTAACTAAATAACATACAACAGCACTGATAAAGCTTGAAAACAAGGTGACATCATCCTCACACTCCTCTTAGTCGGCCATTTGCTGCCAGCTGGTGTGGCATGGTTTCAGCCTCAGCATTTCCTGTCAGTGTTGTAACAACAAACCAGCATGCAATGTACAGCAAACTCATTTGTACAACATAGAAAAATGTAACCACTCCAAACGATGACTCTTGCTTAAAGCTGAAGTGTGTAGTTTCCAACATGGTCTCATTGAATCGTGTTCCTATACCTACATTTTTGCAAAATTATTTTTACGTGGCTCACTACAGTATATGTATTGTGACAGTTTTGTAGTGAAATGAAAACTAGAGGCCCTACAACAATGACTTTTCTGCACTTTCACACAAATCACTAAAACCACAGATTTCAGTTCATAAACACTTTTCGCTCTGTTCCTCACAATTTGCTATCTGATGTCATCTTAAAACTTTTACTATTGCACATAACTTCTCAGGTCATTAATTTTAACGTTTGCATTACCAACTGCATTTATAAGCTTGTGCAAGGTTGCTTCAACAATTGTTTTTCATCTCACATTTGCTTTTTATGACATTATCAGTTAGGTTTCGGTTTAAGGTTTAGGGTAGGGTTTGTTGATTTAAAACTCTATAGAGCATTAATGTTCAATGCTTTTAGCGCCACACAGTGGACATTTCACCTTGGAACTGTTGCTATCCTTTTGTAAAAATGTTGCTACACATACTTTTCATTAAACCATTCACAAAACCCTTTGAAGACATTTTATCAGTTTCAGTTATGGCACAGTTACTGAAAAATAACTACACCCTTCAGCTTTAAACACAGCCAAACAATACATATTTCATGACAAAAAGTATTTTTTATCTACAGAAATTTCACACAGTCACTGATTTGGCAACTTGCACCAGTTTGCCCACACAGCCTCAATATAGTTCCTGTTTCGATGTGTGGCACGATTTTGGAAGATGATGCAATAGGGTGCCACACCAGTACAGTGGCACACTGTAGACCTAGTCAGCTGCATAACACAGCAGGACGCCCACAAATAAACTGCGATTTAACCAAGGACAAATTTAGAGGAAACCGCCATATGATGCACTGTGATTTAACTGCTGACCTACAAGCAACACCTGATGCTAATTTAGAAGTTCAGAGGAATGGATGCTTAACACAATGTGACGCCACAATCAAGTAATTAGGTTTTGTTAATCAGATATTTGTCTCAGCAACAAACCAGGGAGGTGATAGAAGATGTAGTTAGTTACATAAGTAATCGCACCTACCAGCCACAAAACAGACCCTCCAGAGTCCAGAATGCAGGGCCATCTTCACTTCATTGGTTTGGTTCTGTTGCAGAACAATGCCCTCTTCCATTAACAACCAGTAGTCTGTAGACACAGCTACGCCCACCAGGAGTAGCCCGCATGCCCCAAACACAGACGACAGGAGCGTCAGTGCCTTGGTGCTAAAAGAACTCATCTAAAAAGAAAGGTGAAAGAGAAGGACATATGTAGCATTAAAACACTTGTATTGAATGTCAATAGCCAATATGTGTGATCCTTTCCCATCACTAAGAGACCAAGAAGGCTATTTCATAGAATTCAGTCAACCGCACTGAAACTTAATTCTGTTTTCTGTCTAAATATATAGTTAAATAAATCTATCCATAAGGTAAAGATGAACTGGACAATGAGACACTGGGCACAATGGAGCAAACCTAGTGAGCTGGCTTGCAGTATACTGTTAACATAGGCAGATGAGGTAGGCCCTTCTGAGGTAGCACCCTAATCTAAAATGAAAACTCTTAAAGGGATAGCTCACCCAAAAATGAAAATTCTCTCATCATTTACTCTCCCTCATGCACTCCCAGATGTGTATGACTTTCATTTCTTTTGCTAAACACAAACAAAGATTTTTAGAAGAATATTTCAGCTCTGCAGGTCCTTAAAATGTGAATGGTACCACAATTCTGAAACTCCAAAAGGACATAAAGGCAGAATAAAAGTAATCCATATGCCTCAGTGGTTCAATCTATATCTTCAGAAGCGATATGATAGGTGTAGGTGAGAAACAGATACGTTTTCAAGTCCTTTTTTACTGTAAATTCTCCTCCCTGCCCAGTAGGTGGAGATATGCACGAAGAATGCAAATTGCCAAAAACAAAAGCAGAAGAATGTGAAAGTCAAAGTGGAGATTGATGGTAAAAAGGACTTAAATATTGATCTGTTTCTCACCCACTCCTATCATATCGCTTCTGAAGATATAAATTTAACCACTAGAGTCGTATGGATTACTTTTCTGCTGCCTTCATATGATTTTTGAGCTTCAAAGTTCTGGTACCCATATACTTGCATTGTGAGGACCTACAGAGCTGAGATATTCTTCTAAAAATCTTCGTTTGTGTTCAGCAGAAGAAAGAAAGTCATAAAGATCTAGGATGGCATGAGGGTGAGTAAATGATGAGAGAATTTTCATTTCTGGATGAACTGTCCCTTTAAGAAGCTGATTTGGAATACTGTGTTACTATGTGGAAAATAGTATTTTTCAAGCACCTTGGAACATACAACACACCAGTGACTCTTGTAAGCATAAAACAAAAACAGTGGGTAAAAGAAAATGGTAAATTAGAATGTATTTTTATCTATAATTTTCAGTATTGAAAGAAATACACTTACAATCAACATTTCTCTCAACTATCCTAGATTATTTTTTTCAACTGAGTTCATTAAAATTACATAATCCGCGAGGTATTTTATAAGGCACCATAATGTTGCTGCCTACTTTTTGTGGTATCCAACAACTTACTGAAATAAATAATCACAATGGTAAAATGCATCAATTGCTTTTTCATTTTAATATCAACCATTTGCCAATAATTCATTCTCACTACCTTCATTATGCAAAAACAGCAGTCATGCGGAAAAAAACTGCTGTTTTGTTTCTATATCAACCACTTGCTAATTATCTGTTTTAAAGGCAAATATACTGCACTGTAAGTACTATTGTGCAAGAATGACAATATTAGATGTGCCTGCAGGGCTTGATGAAACATTTTCCTCCATGAAGAACTCCTGAACTAGTGTGTGACTCATCAACAGACTAGTGTCCTTTAAATAGTGTATGACTAAAATTATTAGGTGGAAACGTGCAGTGAGACATATCTTCAGAATCATACGAGGGCTTAAAGACACTACATCATTAGTGACCTTATTTTTATGGGCTTTAGCTTTTAATGAACATGGCATATACAGAATAGACAAGCAAATGGCAGGAGAGAGAGCAGAATGCGATGGGATTGGAACATGATGCAGGTTGGATCCATGCTCTACTGTACCTGCTGTGCCATGGTGCCAATAAGCATTAGTTATTAATCAGCTAGCCCCTCAAAGGTTTGCACTCTGACAAATAGTTGTTTGCACAGACAAATCATTAGTTAAATTTGTTGTTTAGGGTTATAGGGCCAGGGCGAACCAAGGGTTTTGGCAATACTCTATAGTCAAGCACCACAGCTGCATATTGCATTGGTCCTGTTGCCTATTGCAATTTATTTGTTGATGAGATCTACAGGTTAAATCAGAAAGAAGGAAAGAATCTGAAATAATAATTGAGGGTTATAAAAAATTTGGTTTTACAATGGCAGTGTCATGCCTCCTGGTTTATTACACATTCTACTCTCATGCTCTGAAACACGAGAGTAACACGAGCATTTCACTGCCAGGGATCCAGGAGTACCACAATTCCCTCAATTCATTGACGGGCACCATATAGCAAGTGAATCAGAAGCCTGGAAACTTAAAGGGATAGTTCAACAAAAAATATATATATAATTCTGTCATTATTCACCCTAAAGTCCCAAACCTATATGACTTTCTTTATTCAGAGAACACAAGGGAGATGTTAATCAGAATGTTTTGGACTGACTGCCTCAGTCACCGTTCACATTTATTGCATCTTTTTTCCATACAAGGAAAGTTAATTGTGACTATTGATAGACCGATATATCGGCATCGGCCAATAATCATGTTCGCTTGGCCGATTAACAGAAGTGTTAACATTCCCTTCCCTTGTATCAGTTCCAAACTCTATCAGTAGATTTGTCAATGGATAGTCAACACTTTTTATTTTAAAGATTTTTTCTTTTCAAGTTTATGCAAATTTAAGTAAATATTGCATAAAATAAGTGTTTGTTTCACTTTAGAAATTATTATCTGATTAAAGAGCCCATATTATGCTAATTTACAGGTTCATGATTTTATTTTGGGAGTCTACTAAAATAGGTTTACATGCTTTAATGTTAAAAAAAAACACATTATTTTTCTCATACTGTACATTTCTGCTAAACCTATTTTCATCCTTTAGCTCAAATGCTCTGATTAGGTCCTGTCTCTTTAAAGCCCCCTTTCCGAAAAGCCCAGTCTGCTCTGATTGGTCAGCTGGCCTAGTCTGTTTTGGTCAACCGCCTAGAGCGTGTGTCAGAAATGTAATGCCCCTTACCATAACTGAGTTTCAGGCCTCCTTAACAGCTGTAAACACTATTGTAACTATGGTAACAATGGCGTCAGTTTTTGCTGTACCAGTTCAGCACCGAGTCCGATAATAAAAGTTTGGAAGAACAAGCTGATCGACCCGAACCACCTTCACAAGCACGACTTGAGCAGGACATTTCACAGTGGTAAGTTCTAATTTTGTAGCTTTCTTACAAGTACACTGTTGATTTTTGTGAACCTAACAAAGCTTCAAGTAAGACACGTAGTGCATCTAAGTTAGTCATCTTTTGCTGGAATGGGTGTAGCCGAACTTTTGTTGCCAGAGCTGAATGGAGAACAGAGGCTTACTCCTGGTTGGACATTACCTGGGGGTATTTGAGAGTTAGTGAGCGAGTTAGCCTTGGACTACCGTGGATAACGGCCATAACATTACAGCTTGTAATTATATAATTATATAAGACTCTTGAGATCGACCATTTTGTTACACAGTTTTAGGTAAAAGCTGGCCCACAGCTGAATAGTAAACCCTTACCAAAACAATAACACTACATAGCAAGTTAACCGAGCACTAACGTGGATTGCAGATGTAAAATGACCGTTTGTAAAAATAAATCTCCACACTTGATTACTATTTATGATAGTAAGAACGACAAACAATCTGCATAATTCTACACAATTGTAGGTAAAAGTGGGCCTGCAGCTGATTAGCAAAACTATTTCAACACAATAACATTAGCTAGTAGGTTAGCAGAAGCCTACAGCTGTGCACTGGGTTTACACCGTAGCTACAACACAAAACTCCGCATTTGAACTCTCAGTAGCAGATAAATCCACAAATAATCAAGCATACTTACAGGTAGTGATCCTGAAGCGTCAGATTGTCTCAACAACGTGGGAACTGCACCATCTTTCAGGAGTAATCATCTTGAAAATCCGGCATTGGTTGTGGTTGTACTGCTAAATAATTAAAATACATTTTAACCACTGATTCTTCAATTTGTCTGCCTTTGGAAGTCAAAACAAAGAGGTTTTGCTTTTGCAGAGAAGAAAACAGCGTCTTCTCGACATGGCGACAACACTAACCCAACTCATCCTGGCCTAAGCTATAACTTTTGTTTGAGGGAGGGCCAAAGTAGCCCTTTGGCGGGCATTATGCAAATGTGTTACATAGTGACGTAGATACTTTACAGAAGAAATGGCTGGACTACAATCCAGCCGTTTCTTGTAGTTCTTGAGCAGCGTTGTCTGTGGGAGAGAATAACTCCAATTTTAAACTTTTGCGTGGACTTTGTGCTTTGTAACTTTGCAGACCTTTTACATGCACAAACAGCTATATTATACACTTAAGGAAAGGTCAAATCCCAAAAAGCATAATAGGGCATCTTTAATATCAGCCATTGGCCATCCTGCTCTCTAGATATCGGTATCGGCATTGCCCATTGAAAAACCCATATCGGTTGACCACTAATTGTGACTGAGGCTCAAACATTCTGCCTAACATCTCCTTTTGTAATCCACAGAAGAAAGAAAGTCATGATGGTGAGTAAATAATGATAATATTTTAACATCTTTTGGACATGGGCTTGGTTTCGGCAGGATGAGAAAAACATAATAGGTTATAATGGGTTAAATCCTCTCTGGTTAGTGCTGGGTGAGTGAACAAATGCTTTATAGTGAATACCAGGTGGTGTAAGGATTAAAGTTAAAGGTGGGGAAAATGGCTTTGGAAAAGATAATATGGTGAAAAAACTAAATTCCACTGAAGAATGCATTATCATTTGGGACACTAGAATTGCAATAATAATAATAATAATAATATTAACAACATTGCACCTTTGTTTAAATAAATATTCATAGTTCCATACAAGTTAAGCTCAATCAGCAGCATTTTTCCCTCCTTTTCTTTAAAAAAAAAAAAAGAGCAAAAATCCAAGTTACAGTGAGGCGCTTACTATAGAAGTGAATGGGGCCAATTTTTGGAGGGTTTAAAGGCCGAAATGTGAAGTTTATAATTTAGAAAAGCACTTACATTAATTATTCTGTTAAAACCTGTGTATTATTTCATCTATAAAGTTCAAGAATTTCATTTCACGTACAGCGTTACGCTATCATGAAAAAGTATGTGATTTTATCATATCAAAATCATATTAAAATGCACATTGTTACGTCTTGTGGCTATACTTAAAAAAAAAACAAATAATAATAATATTTAAACGTTTACGGATTGGCCCCATTCACTTCCATTGTAAGTGCCTCACTGTACCCAGATTTTTGCTTTTTTTTTTTTTTAAGAAAAGGAGGAACAAGTCTAAATTCATTTTTGTGGTAATCAACATTATGTCACAAATGCTGTCGACTGAGCTTAACTTGTTTTAAACCCATAACATTCCTTTAAGTGTATGCGGTTTTCCAGTTGCATATGGTCATACCAAACGTAATAAACACACAGATCATTGTGGTCAATATGAGAAATAGTTAGACATATGATAAAGCTATTGTAATGTAAATGTGCAAGTACTAATGTAACCCATTTAAGAGGCTTTGGGGGGAGAAGTGAGTAGAAAGAGAGTGAAAGGGAAAAAGATAAAAGAGAACAAATCAAGGCTAAAGGGTGGGAGAGAAAAAAAGAGACACAATTGGGAGCTGTCTGTCACTGTGGTGCTGAAATCAGGCAATGCATAGGCCTGTGATCCTCCACCAAAGCTCGGTATTCTTTCAATCATAAAGGGTTCTTCATAGCATATTTGTTAAAATGCTTTTATTTCATTAAAAATATTTTATTTCATTGTATTCGTATCAACATCACTTCAGAAAAAGTTGAATCTGGTTTTGTTGATTGTTTTTATTTTTTTTTTTTATTATGACACCTACTGAAATCCATTTTTTACATACATCATAAATAAAAGGGTTTCAAGGAAAACAAGTAGTCTAAAACTTTTGTTCCCACACTGAGAGATTGGCATCTTAGAATAGCCAATGAAAAGGAAATAATGTAAAGTAATTGCAAGGAGCTGTCCGGTGCTGAAATCATAGTTGAGCTACTGAGGAACACTGGGCACAAAATCTGGCCATCCACCGAAGACTTTAAGAATGCAATAAAAACCCTTAATGCCGTGACCATTAAAAACACTAGAACATAACCCAACCAATCTAAAACATCAGCCTTTATTAGCCTTAAAGCACAACAGAACTATATCCAGTCCCTCTTTATTTCTTTAAAGGGGATTTGGAGAATATACAGTAGGAGTACGTAGGAGGACAGTCAAAATATGCTAGACATGGCCACATTTAGAAAGACAGCCCTCATGGTGTACTGGGGGTTCCACAGATGGCATGTCCACTCGACTGGGGAGCAAAAGCTCACGGGGGTGTAGTTTTCTGTTGAGAAGGCAATATGTTCCCCTGTCAGCAGGTTAGGCCAATTGGCAAGTGGAAAGAGTGTGGGAGGAAATAGTTAGAGGAAAAAATGGAAAAATGCATGCTTCGTGAAGGATGGTGTTTAGAGGAAAAAAATGAGAGAGAGAGAGAGAGAGAGAGAGAGAGAGAGAGAGAGAGAGAGAGAGAGAGAGAGAGATAGATTTGGTTTGGGGAAAGACCTTGGCCCAAAATATCTCAAAGGGCAGTTGCACACAGTTGCACACAGCTCTCAATGACATAGGCACATGCATTCACATGTGCACATTCATGATTTCAGCTCAGTTCACAGAGACGTACAGCACCATTCATAAGGCTCACATTGATATGTGCATTCTAGCATTGCTACGAGGTAGCAGAAAATATTCATACGTGACATACAAATGTATACAGTATATATATATATATATATATATATATATATATATAACAAATCTGCCATTCTGCGCGTCATTTTTCCCTATACATTCTAACTCTCTCTTACACACGAACACACACACAGCGCGTGTATTCTTAATTCCACACAACCGCAGTACGCTCTTGGCTCGTGGCGATACCCAAGTGATCACTAGAGAAATGTACAAAAACCTTTCTCCAACATACATGACACACACAAGTCCAGACGCGACATTCGGCGATTTCAGCACCGAAAAAAAAAAATCTTTTCGCTAAATTTTCTGATAAAATGTACATACAATTCACCGTTTTGCTATGTTTGTTATGTGGTCCGCAGCCTAAACACAGCTCGCAAGTACTATTATAGCATATGTAAAGACCGAATCTGTCATTCTTGGCGAATCGTACTCGGATACTTGACTTGAAAACAGCGTAACGAATCGATCGATCGACTTAAAACTATGTTGTCTAATCACGCGCCACTAATACAGAGATGCTTACGTGCATTAAGAACGAAGAGGCGCGAGCACTCACCCTTTACCACGCGACCCAACTCAGCGGAGCACAGGCGTCGAGAGGAATAACCGAGCGCCCGGAAACCTTGACAGATTTTGCAGTTTTCCTCTCTCTCTCTCTCTCTCTCTCTCTCTCTCTCTCCGTCACTCCCTCACTTTATCTTTCACACAGACACTAACACACACCTCACACACACGTGTTTCCCCTCTCTCTCTTTCGCCCCCTTTCATGCCCCCCTTTCTCACTCTTTCGCTTCTTTCAGCAATGCGGAGATTTGGCTGAATGTGATGTACTGGGATGCATAGAGACAGTTTGAGTAAAGAGAGACTTTCCCTCAGATAGTTTGATGCTGATGAGCCTCAATAAGGTCAGAGTTAGTAAGGCATGAGTCATACATTTAACATTTAAAATACAGTACGTGGTATGAACAGCAAAAATGAGTATTTCATCCCTAAAATAAATTGAATTGACCTTTTCATCTGACATTCCAGGAATTCCTCAATTACGGGGTCTTTGTTGTTTATGCATAAAGTTTCATATTTTATATATAAAAATTAGTTAACACCAACATACATCGTTTCCCAGTGATTATTATACTTTTTTTTTTTTTTTTTTTTTTAACATTTTCCATCTGTTATCTATATAATTATATTCTATATAGGCAATGTTAAATATCAAGTTTATGTTCAGATTTATATTCAGTAAGAAAGTAAATAGCAAGCTTTTTTCCAAAGTGATTTACAGTATACTAAACTGAGAAACCTATAAGGTTAGATACACAAACACACACTCTCTCTTCAAGATATAATTAAAACATATTTTCATTGACAAAACATGTAGTGCTAAAAAATATGCATCTTATGGTATGTTTGCCTTTTAGAGGGAAAAGTTAGCTTTGCATTCTAACTGTAGAGAAAGTAGTATGAAAAAAATATCAGGCATAAAACTATGAAAAATGTGCTACATTATACATACATACATACATACACATATTCACACATACAGTATATATATATAATTCCTTACATTTATATAGCGCATTTCTAGGCACTCAAAACTCTTTACATAGTATAGAGGGAATCTCCTCAACCACCACCAGTGTGCAGCACCAACCTGACATTTTTTTAGGCTACAAACTGGTAATTACAAGGGTATTATGCTATAAATGTGGTTTATGAGGACATTTCTAGTGTCCCCATAATTAAAATCGCTTAAAAAACATACTAAATGCTGTTTTTTTTTATTTTTTTTTTATTTTTTATTTATTTTATTTTTTTTTTAATGTAAAAATGCAGAACGTTTTTTTTTTGTGAGGGTTAGGATTAGGGATAGGTTTAGGGGATAGAATCTATAGTTTGTACAATATAAAAATCATTATGTCTATGGAGAGTCCTCATAAGGATAGTCACACCAACATGCAACTATGAGATGTCCACTGTACTGCTGAGAAAATATGAATGCCAATTCTGCTGTGGGAAACATAGAGATACCACTAGACTGCAGCACATAAGCACATTTTTATAACACTGCAGTGTGTGTGTGTGTGTGTGTGTGTGTATTTGTGTGTGTGTGTGTGTGTGTGTGTGTGTGTGTGTGTGTGTGTTGTATATAAGTGTGGCCTCAACGTTTGTGTGTCTGTTTTTGATAAACCTTTATAAAGAAAATGAGTGTGTATGTGTGCGTATGTGTAGTTTAAGGTGCTGCAATGCACACAGCCTTGGGCTCTTGAGAGCACTGCTCTTGTTGTTGGTGGTGTGTGTATATACAGAATGTGTGTGTTTGTGTGCAATCATGAGTGTGTTTGACCAAGGCTGTGTAAGGTGAAAACCAAAAGTCTATGAAGTGGAAATAATTGGATATGTAAACAACATACATAAACAAATCACAAACACTTACATTCTTTTCTCTGTTTTAGTGGAAGACATTTCACATTCAGTCAATTCTGTGAGAATCAATAATGGAGGTGAAGACCGGATTTCAAAGTTAATAATTGAACAGCTAAATGAAAGCATTCTTATCTTTTATGATTTGCTATACGCTTGGATTGACTGACAGTGGTATAAAAACAAAGACAAATGTGAGAATTAATCCAGAGAACAGCAGAGAATCAGTCTTTTCCAACCCATCAGTTTTCATCAAGAATAACTGTTTTTATACATTTACAGTTTTTTACGATTACTTACACTAAAAATAACACACAGTTAGTGAAAACTGACACTCACGGAGGAAAAACTCCACAACTATAAGCACATTCTCAGCCTCACATTTTTTGCAAAACACTAAACACGCTTCTCTGCATTAGACACAGAAATCTAACATGATGTCACTTCTTTGCCATTTCAAGGCACTGCCTTTCAAAATACCACACCTATGAACCAATTGATCAAACATGGCCATCAGGTGTACAGACACTTAGATGCTTAACTGTAAACTCAGCAGTCAGGCTTAAGCATTATAAAAAGGCAACAGGTGAGTTTACCTGTCTTCAACAAAAATGGAAGGCAACATTGCAGTAAGAGGAAGAGGAAGAGGGAGAAACATAAATGGCCACAGAGCTATTTTGAATATCCCGGGCCAACGTGGTGGTACTGTAACATCACAATGTGTGCTGCAATCACGCAGAATGGGGTCATCCACCGCCATGCCAACTTAAGTCCTTACAATACGGCTCACATACTCACATTTTTACACCGACTACACAACATCGTCACAGCAGAAGACCAAATGGATGCAGAGCAGATGAGATACATTGTCATCTGGGACAATGTATCTTTCCACCAATCTGCTCTGGTCCAAATCTGGTTTCACCAGCATCCACAATTTTCACTCCAATACCTCCCACCATACTCTCCCTTCCTTAACCGCATTGAGGAGTTTTTCTCGGCATGGCGGTGGAAGGTTTACGATCTCCAGCCCTATGTCAGGATACCCCTCAATCAAGCCATGGAGGAGGCCTGCGACCTAATTGATGCAGGGTCTGTGCAAGGATGGATTCGTCATTCAAGAAGATTCTTCACTCACTGTCTTGCGAGAGAGGACATAGCCTATGATGTGGACGAAGTGCTATGGCCAGATCCAGCTAGGCGAAGAGATGATGTTTGTTTTTTTTGTTTTTTTTTAATTCATGCTTTACAGTAATTCTTTTTTGTCTCCACTAATGTCTTTGCTGTGTTTACTGTATGTACTATATTTAGAATATGTTCTGTTCTGATTTTCAGTGCAAAAAGCAACCTTTGGAAATGCATGGATGTATTTTACAATGTGGAGAGAAATAAATATTTTCATCAGTGTGCAGTACTGGTCTTGTGTGTTGTGTTTGGTCAATGTTTTCATGTACTTTACTCTAACAATATCTCTGAAAAAAATCAAACCCAGAATATACCATTAGAAAAGTAGAAATGTTGGGGGTCTGGGTAGCTCAGCGAGTATTGACACTGACTACTACCCCTGGAGTCGTGAGTTTGAATCCAGGGTGTGCTGAGTGACTCCAGCCAGGTCTCCTAAGCAACCAAATTGGTCTGGTTGCTAGGGAGGGTAGAGTCATATGGGGTAACCTCCTTATGGTCACGATTAGTGACTCTCGCTCTCAATGGGACACGTGGTAAGTTGTGCGTGGATCGCGGAGAGTATCATGAGCCTCCACATGCTGGGAGTCTCCGCGGTGTCATGCACAACGAGCCATATGATAAGATGCTCAGATTGACAGTCTCAGAAGCGGAGGCAACTGGGACTTGTCCTCCACCCGGATTAAGGTGAGAAACCGCATCGCCACGAGGACCTATTGGGCATTTCAAATTGGGGAGAAAAAGAAAAAAGTGTGTAACTGGTTCAAACAGAATCAGATTGTATGAATCATGAGTGTGCCATACAGTGTCAGAATTGAGTTTTTATTAATTATTGTATAGTTTTGAATGAAGTGTTTCATTTTGCAAAATATTTGAGGTGTTCTGCTACTTGTGTGTGGTTGTGTGAATTGTTTGTAGTGTTTTTGACCAAATGAGTCCTGTTTTCAAAATCATGCTTAAGCAATCGTAAAAAACTGTAAGTGTGAATGCATGTAATACAGAATTCACTTTATGGTGGTCCCAAGATTGAGACTCTTTCCCACGCTAAGGGTCTTCACAAATCGATCCATTCCAGTGCTGGAATGGCCACAGAAGGAGTGAGATCATCCTTCTTCTCTCTCCTCTTTCTCTCTCCCTTCCTCCCACTCCCCACTAAACCGCTTCTCCCTTCCTCTTTTTTGTTTGAATCTATTTTTAGACCCCTGGTGGGGAAACCCAATGCATGTGTGATAAAAATAACACACAGTGCCAATATCTCCAGTCAAGGACAGCGTAAAATCTGCATACAAATCTTGTTTTACAAATCATTGTACTAAGGCAGCATTACACACACACTCAAATATCACAGACAGATTGACATTTGAAACCAATCAAATAGCTGTTGAAGCATGCAGTAATGAAACAAACATTTCCTTACACATGTTATGGGGGAAATTGCTATCCAGTGGGTAATCGTTTGGGATTGTTTGAATGATAGCTGTGCTATTCACTTACCAAGAAAAATGCTAATTTCAGTGCTTGATTTATAGACTTAGGACAACCAGAAAATCCCTGGCGTTCCATAGAGAGATAGCCCGGAACCATCCCCTCACTATCATGTCGTTGCTGTGACAACCATGACTTCAAAGAGGTCTCATCAGAGAGCAGCGGGAATTAGGGGCAAGTTAAAACATGAAATCAACAGAAAAAAATTGAGGGAGAGTTTGATAGAAGAAGACAGGGGAATGTAGGGATGCAAGAGAGAGGTGGACATTCATATTTCAGTGGAAAAACAGAAAAATGATGAAAGAAAGAGACAGAGAGAGAGAGAGAGAGAGAGAAAGAGAGAGCAGCAAAGAATGCACAAGTACTCAAGTGAAGATTATGCAAATGAGCCAGCAGATTATAGGCATATCAATAGATGATTTATATGCATTTATTCATATATGGATAACTCATAGGGATATAGGAATCTAGAATGAAATGGAGATACAGGACAAGATAGAACTAACTCTAAATATTTATGAAGTGTGAAACAGAAATTAAGAATGCTGAATGAAAAAAAGAAAAAAGAATTAGAGACAAGAAAGTGTTGTTTATTATTACAAGGCAAGCTAAACCCCTAAACCAACCTGGTCTCATAGTATCACAATACTATATCTACATTTTTGCAAAATGTTTTTTACATGGCTTGTCTTATGTATCGTGGCAGTTTCCTGGTGAAATGAACACTAGAGGTGCAAACAACAATGACATTTATTCACTCTCAAATCATGATTATCAGTTCACAAACACTTTTCACTCTTCCTCACACAATGCTGTCTTATGACATCAAAACACTGCATTATATGTAAGATGATAAAATGTTACGTTTGTGTTACATAACCAGCTATTTGGGTGTCAGTTTGTTTTAAAAAGTGGTGGGGACATTTTGGTTGGGGATGATAGGGGGGGGTGGGGAGGGGGTAACATCACTCATGAACTTATGAATATTTATTAGGTTAACTGCAGATAATGATCTGCACATCTTATAATTTTGTCAGTCAGTCGATAAATACATGGATCAGCAAACTCAGTGGTGGTTCTAGCTTGTATGGCACCCTGGGCGAAACCCGCTTCAACACGCCCCCAAAGTTTTTGAACGGGGGTGGGGGGGGGGGGGGGAGTGTGTCTGTTCAACTTGGGTAAGCAACCACCCAGAACAGACTAGAAACCACATAGCAACACCCTAGCTACCAGCCAGAACACCCTAGCAACTGCAGAGTAATGCCTTGACAACCACCCACAACGCCTTAGCATTGTGGAGTTTGGCATAAGCAAGAAATGTACAAATCTAGTTACTAAATATAACAGTAAGTACCTGCTGACATACAGAAAGGGAAATAAATTGCACAGAATCTGAATTTGGGACCTCAGACCTTAAGCTTTTTGATAATTTCTTCTTGATAATACCTAAAATTAGTTTTTTGTCATCCAACACACACAGGCACACCACACAGCATAGTGCCTTGCATTAAAAACGTCAGAGCACATTTATCTTGCTTCTTTTTGGCCCCTAAGAGTAGAGGCAGTCCTGTGATCATTGACTGAAAGATAAAATCCCTGGTGTCTTACATGGAGTTAATTACATGCATAATGAATGCTTATGGTACATACTGTACATAAGCATAGCTGGGTTGTTGACTTGCATTCAAAGGCGCATACATACACTGTACAATCTAATTAATGGACATTTCTTAAATTTCTAAAGGCAATCGATTTGCATTTTTTTTTTTTTTTTTTTTTAAGTAAATGTACTTATTTGGCTCAAGTAAATTTAACAAGCTAAACTTAGCTCATCAGTGATTAAAGTATCATTGTTTTTATTTAATTATTAAAATTTAGCTATATCATGTCTTATACAGTATAGTGGGGACATAATGACTGGACTCTAGATTAGCCATATTGCACATTGGATTCTCCTCTGTACTTCTTTTGAAAAATACGATTGAGTACTGAAGAATGGCTTAAAATTAACAGACTCCAACTACACCATAGGTAACACTAATCACCCTAATGGTGACTTCACAGAACTGACAACAATCAACCAACTACAACAAAACAACAACAATAGTCATAATAATTAAAACTACCCACATTTTTAAATAACAATTATTGCTCTATATAAGATCCCTGGTTATAACCAAACATACATAATTTATTCAAGCGCAAGGCTTTTGAGTATTCCACACAGCTCAATTTTGTACTTGATAATTCTGAGTTAGTAGTACTTGAAGCTAAAGAAGCCTAAAGAACTTATACACTCACTGAACACTTTATGAGGTACACCTTTACACCTACTTATTCATGCAGTTATCTAATCAGCCAATCGTGTGTCAGCAGTGTAATGTATAAAATCATGCAGATACGGGTCAGGAGCTTCAGTTAACGTTCACATCAACCATCAGAATAAGGAAAAAATTTGATCTCAGTGGTTTCAGCCGTGGCATGATTGTTGGTGCCACACGGGCTGGTTTGAGTATTTTTGTAACTGCTGATCTCCTGAGATTTTCATGCACAACAGTCTCTAGAATTTACTCAGAATGGTGCCAAAAACAAAAAACATCCACTAAGCCGCAGTTCTGCAGATAGAAATTGAGAGAGGTCAGTGGAGAATGGCCAGACTGGTTCGAGCTGACAGAAAGGCAGAAAGATAACCAATCTGTACAATTGTAGTGAGCAGAATTTCATCTTAGAAAACACAACACATTGAACATTGAGGCGGATGGGCTACAACAGCAGAAGACCATGTCAGGTTCCACTGCTGTCAGCCAAGAACAGAAAGCTAATGCTGCAGACTGTTGTGCATAAAAATCCCAGGAGTTCAGCAGTTACAGAAATATTCAAACCAGCCTGTCTGGCACCAACAATCATGCCACCGTCGAAATCACTGCGATCACATTTTTTGACTTCTGACCCATATCTGCCTGATTTTATGCATTGCACTGCTGCCACACGATTAGCTGATTAGATAACTGCATGAATAAGTAGGTGTACAGGTGTACCTAATAAAGTGGTCGGTGAGTGTATATTTAGGTTATGATTCCAAAATGTGACATTTCAAGGACTGTTTAATTAGGACCACTTAAATGTTTTTATTAATGAAAACTTTAGGGTTAAGAGAGTAATGGTAACTTAATTAAAGCTAGTGAGAATAGTAAAAAATTCAGCTTAAATTGAGTAAACTTTTTTTTTACAATTTGACAACTTGACAATAACAATACAATTAAAGTAACTATTAGTATTAGTATTTACAGTGTACACACCCATCCATATAAAAGCACTTATTATACTTAAATTACAAACATAGATTTGTCACATATTAAGATCCTTTTATGGATACTCTATCCCAATTTGAGAGTGAGAAAAATTTGTCAAATGGAATTAAAACGCCTGCGTCCAAATAAAACTAACAAACAGCAAACAAGTGGATTTATGAAAAAGAAGCAGACATTTTTGTGTGAATTTAGCATATATACATGCAAATGCAGTGGATATGACTGAAACTGTTCATGTGATGGACTGGATATTTTTTAGGACTGTTATGATTTGTGGTGGTGACCCAGTTCGGGCAGTGCTGTGCTGTGCCTTGATGTTCTTTGTGTGTGTGTGTGTGTGTGTGTGTGTGTGTGTGTGTGGGTGGGTGGGTGCACTGTGGCCTCGAGCTGTCCTGCTCTACCACATCTGTGAGAGAAATTACTGGCAGTCAAGTTTTTGAGGACTTGTGAGATGTTGCATGATATTTTGAGTTGTGTTTGGATTTTTGAGGTCTGTATCCACTGATACTGATAATGCATCTCATTCCAAAGTCATATTTTGTTTGCACATTATTCACATATTCAAATATATCCATAATCCATCTGCAGGAAAAAGTTTAATATTCAGAATACTTAATGCAATTGATTTTGCATTTCTTGAAACAAAAAAGAAACATAAAAGATCCTTTATGGGGCTGAAACTAAAATATGTCATTATTATTCCATATGCCAGCCATCAAGGTTGCAGTAAAATATTAAAAATGGACCCCTCCTGTCCCCAATTTTGTGAGGCTTTGGTAACCTTTTGACTGCATAGCTTCATGTGGAAAATCCTTTATCATTTTCTTTGAAAGGAGGATTTCTCATGCCAGTGCTACATTGGATTCTCCCTTGATGTTCATGTTTAAAATAAAATTCATGTTTATTAGTTGAGCCACTGGCCCAGCACCAGCTTAGTTCCATTTTGTGAAAAATACTTATTGGCTAATCTTTAGCCATATTATTTCTATGGAGGGGGGTGTGGTGACTGAGGAAGTCAGTTTCTAACATTCTGTTTAACATCTCCATTTGAGTTCCATAGAATAAAGAAATTCATATGGGTTTGGAATGACATGAGGGTGAGTAAATTATGACAGAATTGTTATTTTTGGGTGAACTATACCTTTATCTTAAATCAAGGATTATGTGGAATGAGCCTTTGTTTATTTTCTCTTACTTTAGTAGATCTTTAGTTTCTTATTAGTGTCACAAGACTATTGAGTGCAAAAAAAAAAAAAAAACCTTAGTGCACACAAACACACTCCCACACATACACACACACAGAAAGAGACAGAGATATTGTTGACTTACTTGCAAATTATGTAAGCCCCTTTAGGTCAAAATGAAAGAGCAATCTGTTCTTATTAGTTGCATTCGTACAGTGCTGCTAAAACTCTTGTTAGGAGAAACAGGCCCATTTATTAAGTAATTTGACTAAATAAGATACTGAGGTGAGCCAGGGGTGAACTAGGAAATGCTTCAATGCCCAATAGTTAAAACAAGCCTCTTTAATTATCACTTTGACTTTGCCATTAGCTATAGTTCAGAGCATATTATGACACAGGAAATGTCATAACTAAAAGAGATATGTAAAACTGACACACCGCCGTTGACATTCACCCCTGTTCTTTCGATTATTTAAGATAGAACTCTGCGCACAGTAGCTTATGGTGTCAGATTACAGTCTCTTGTTATCACAAAATGTCTTAAGGCCACAGCTTTGCCATTTGTACCTTAATGATGTTTGGATTGTATGTATGGAGCAGTTGGGTGCTGCTGGCATTACTAGCTATTTTATCTCGGTCATGTCATTACAGATTGTAATTGTTTATTTTTTCTTTACATCATATTTTACTTTTGACAACTAATTCCTAATGTAACATGAAAAGTGCTACAATACAAAGTTTCAATTGTATTAGAAAAGTACAGTACGAGCCAAGACAGAGATTAGAGTGCAAACAATAATAATTTAATAAAATAAATAAATAATAAAATACTTATACTATATACATATACACCGATGAGCCAAAACATTAAGACCACTCACAGGTGAAGCGAGTAATCATCTCATAACAAGGCCACATCAACACGTTTGTAAGCAAACAATCAGTTCTCGTAGTCAACGTGTTGAATGCGGGAAAAGTGGGCAGGAGTAAAGACCTGAGCGACTTTGACAATGGCCAGATGGCAGGGTCAGAGCATCTCTGAAAGGGCAAGCCTTGTGGGGTGCTCCCAGTCAGCAGTGGTGAGTACCTACCGACAGTGGTCCAAGGAAGGACAAACCACAAGCCAGCGACAGGGTGTTGGGCGACCAAGGCTCATTGATGCTCGAGGGCAACAAAGGCTATCCTGTCTGGTCCAAACCGACAGAAGGTCTATTGTGGCACAATTCTCAGAAAATTTTAATGATGGTTACAGGAGAAATGTGTCACAACACACAGTGAATCGCACCTTGCAGTGTATGGTGCTGCGTAGCCGCAGACCAGTCAGAATGCCCATGATGACCCCTGTCCACGTTCAAAAGTGCCTACAATGTCACGTGAGTGTCAGAACTGTACCTTGGAGCAGTTGAAGAAGGTGGCCTGGTCCGATGAGTCCTGTTTTGTTTTACATCACTTGGACGGCCGTGTACATGTGTGCCGTTTAGCTGGGGAAGTGATGGCACCAGGATGCACTGTGGGAAGACGACAAGCCGGTGGAGGGAGTGTGATGCTCTGGGCAGTGCTCTGCTGGAAAAACCCAGGGTCCAGCCATTCATGTGGACGTCAGTTTGACACGTGGCACATACCTAAACATCGATGCAGACCAGGTACACCCCTTCATGGCAGGATAATGTGCCCTGCCACACTGCACACACTGTTCAGGAATGGTTTGAGGAACATGATGAAGAGTTCAAGGTGTTGCCCTGGCCTCCAAATTCCCCAGATCTCAATCCAATTGAGCATCAGTGGGATGTGCTGGACCAACAAGTCTGATCCATGGCAGCTCCACCTCATAACTTACAGGAATTGAAGGATCTGCTGCTAATGTCTTGGTGCCAGATATCACAGGACACCTTGTAGAGTCCATGCCTTGATGGGTCTACCAGTCTTTCACGTTGCTGTTTGGTGACTTTATGCCACTCCTGGTGCAAAGAATTAGAGCAGCTCGGCTTTGTTTGATGGCTTGTGTCCATCCATCTTCCTCTTGATCACAGTCCAGAGGTTTTCAATTGGGTTCAGGTCTGGAGATTGGGCTGGCCATGACAGGGTCTTGATCCGGTGGTCCTCCATCCACACCTTGATTGACCTGGCTGTGTGGCATGGAGCAATGTCCTGCTGGAAAAACCAATCCTTAGAGTTGGGGAGCACTGAAGGAAGTTTTCTTCCAGGATAACCTTGTACGTGGCTTGATTCATGTGTCCTTCACAAATACGAATCTGCCCGATTCCAGCCATGCTGAAGCACCCCCAGATCATCACCGATCCTCCACCAAATTTCACAGTGGGTGCCAGACACTGTGGCTTGAAGGCCTCTCCAGGCCTCCGTCTAACCATTAGATGACCAGGTGGAGGATCGGTGATGATGTGTAATTGGTTGTAATTCCGATTTATGAGCTGTGCCTATGTTGAAGTTCTCTGTAAAGGAAATTCCTGGAAGTTTGGAAATGCTGCCCTCTTGTGGCATGGTATGAGAATGCCTCGAATTGGGGGCATTTTTCATTATTAATAAAAAATGTATCTAAATTACACCTTATTAATATGAACACCTGGAAGAAATAACTAAAAATATACCAGCATTGTTTATTATTTCACACATAGACACGTTGTGAAACGTTAGTCAAAGTATAGTGGCCCCAAAAAGGACACTTAAAGGAATATGCTGGGTTCAATACAAGTTAAGCTCAAGCAACAGTATTTGTGGCATAATGTTGATTACCACAAAAAAAAAATATTTAGACTTGTCCAACTCTAAAAATAATAATTAAAAAAATACAAAAATACAAAAAAATAAAAATAAAAATAATAATAATAATAATAATTACAAAATTGGGTTACAGTGAGGCACTAACAATGGAAGTGAATGGGGCCAATCCGTATGAAATTCTCTGTTTTTCTAAGTATAGACACAAGACATAAACAATATGCGTGTTAACATGATTTTAGTGTGATACAATCGTATACTAACCTTTTCTGTGTAAAGTTATATCCAGTTTTACAACTTTGTTGCCATGACGACGTGCCACAGTAAACACTAAAACTACATTTTAAACTTTATAGCTCAATTAACACACTTTTTAACAGAACAATTCAAGTGCTTTTATAAAATCATAAGCTTCACATTTTTGCCATTAAACCCTCCAAAAATTGGCCCCATTCACTTCCATTGTAAGTGTCTTACTGTAACCTCGATTTTTTGCTTTTTTTAAAGAAAAGGAGGGACGACTCTAAATGTTTGTGTGTGTGTGTGTGTGTGTGTGTGTGTGTGTGTGAGTGTGTGTGGTAATTAACAGTATGCCACAAATGCTGTTGATTTAGCTTAACTTTTATTGAACCTGGAATATTCCTTTAAGCCTCACTTAGAATGTGATTGCATTATGTAACAAAATATTAAATCAAGTGGCATTATTTTTTGGGGGAAACAAAGGATTTTGTGGTTAAGTGTCCTAAACTGTTCTGAGACCACTGCATGTGTCCAGCAACTAATTTTGATACCTGGGAGAGCTTTAAAGATTCTATGTGAATGGAAACAATAGGAAATGTTTATTATTGGTGTTATAACATGGCATTACTTAGCAAGTCTCTGCCCTCCACCTCTCAGTACACTGTTAACCGTTACTGTAGTTTATAAGGTAAATAACTGTAAAATGACCAGTAAATTACTATAATATATTCATACAGTATTTAACTGTAATATACATTGCATCATGTGTAATTTCTGTGACAACACTCATTAATAAGAGTAAATTACTTTTTATCTAATTAATACAGTAACAAACTGTAACTAAATACAGCAAATTACTGCAGATGTATATCCTCGCAAAACCCACAACGTCTTTTCCTGAGGGGCTAACGTCTTTCTGTGTATATACTTTTTTAAAATTCATAAATCCTGGTAATTATTTGCATTAACATGGACATAGGCAGACTCCATTTGATCTCAGAGCATTTCTAGAGGAAAAATGCGCCGTCAGCATTTATAATGGAGTACACACAGAGACAACTGCAGGTAAGTTTAACGATGAAACTTGCCTCTATAATATTCTAAGGTTTGGTATTGGTAGTAAGATAAACTGTATATTTGTAACGATCATGAACTGTAATCTTGGCTTTTTCTCTCTCTCAGCCTCCCTCCACCCCCCACAATCTCAGGTACAAGCACCGATGTCCCGCGCACCTGTCTGAGGGAAAGCTGCATTTGAGCAGAGCAGAGTCACAAGGAATTCAAGTGGAAAACTTCAAGTTAAGTAAGAACAAGCAGTAATAAGATGATAATTCAAGAGAAATGTTTATAGAGAAATAAGAAAACTCTAATGTTATTGAAAGGATAAAGTTTACTTTGGGGCTATTCACAGAGGACGCGTCCATGATTCCGTCTGCCTTAAGTGTTGGTAAGTCTTTAGTTGTTGCGTCACGTCTCTCTGTTTTTCTTCTTCTTTTTTCTCACGTCGTGAGGGTTACGTTTTTAAGACGGTTCGTCAACTGAAAGCTGTTCAACATTTTAAAATGCATCTCCAGACCCATGTTTCGCTGCTTTTTCTTGCATCATGAGAGTCGCGTTTTTAAGACGGTGTGTCACGTTAAACGTTAAGGTTAAATGAGACCCACGCGTTCACTGTTGCGTTGCGCTCCATCTTTCTATTTTGGGCACAAATGTGAATGTCTTATGTGTACGGCCACACAGTTAAATTCGATTTTGGGGAGTACTGTGTGTGATGACCTCATGACTTTAAGACATTAACACTGATCATATACAGTTGAATTCAGAAGTTAACATACACCTTAGACAAATACATTTAAACTCAGTTTTTCACAATTCCTGACATTTAATCATAGAAAGCATTCCCTGTCTTAGGTCAGTTAGGATCACTACTTTATTTTAAGAATGTGAAATGTCAGAAAAATAGTAGAGAGAATGATTTATTTCAGCTTTAATTTCTCAATCACATTCCCAGTGGGTCAGAAGTTTACACACACTTTGTCAGTATTTGGTATCATTGCCTTTAAATTGTTTAACTTGGGTCAAACATTTTGTGAAGCCTTCCACAAGCTTCTCAAAATAAACTTCTGGAATTTTGGCCCATTCCTCCAGACAGAACTGGTGTAACCAGTAGCAGATTTAGGCATGGGCAACATGTGCCGTTGCCCAGGGCGGCAACTTGCGGTGGGGCGGCACGAGGCACCCACACATCCCCCCACCCCCCTGTCAACAACTTTGGGGGCGTGTTGAAACGGGTTTCGCCCAGGGCGCCATACAAGCTAGAACTGCCACTGGGTGTAACTGAGTCAGGTTTGCAGGCCTCCTTGCTTGCACACATTTTTTTTAGTTCTGCCCACATATTTTCTATCCGTTTGAGGTCAGGGCTTTGTGATGGCCACTCCAATACCTTGACTTTGTTGTCCTTAAGCCATTTTGCCACAACTTTGGAGGTATGCTTGGGGTCATTCTCCATTTGGAAGACCCATTTACGACCAAGCTTTAACTTCCTGGCTGATGTCTTGAGATGTTGCTTCAATATATCCACATAATGTTCCTTCCTCATGATGCCATCTATTTTGTGAAGTGCAACAGTCCCTCCTGCAGCAAAGCACCCCCACAACATGATGCTGCCACCCCCATGCTTCACGATTGGGATGGTGTTCTTTGGCTTGCAAGCCTCACCCTTTTTCCACCAAACATAATGATGGTCATTATGACTAAACAGTTCAATTTTTGTTTCATCGGACCAGAGGACATTTCTCCAAAAAGTAAGATCTTTGTCCCCTGTGCACTTGCAAACTGTAGTCTGGCTTTTTTATGGCGGTTTTGGAGCAGTGACTTCTTTCTTGCTGAGCAGCCTTTCAGGTTATATCGATATAGGACTCATTTTACGGTGGATATAGATACTCGTCTACATGTTTCCTCCAGCATCTTCACAAGATACCCACAGATACACCTCCAATTCAGTACACCTCCTATCAGAAGCTAATTGGCTAAAGGCTTGACATCATTTTCTGGAATTTTCCAAGCTGCTTAAAGGCACAGTTAACTTTGTGTATGTAAACTTCTGACCCACTGGAATTGTGATATAGTCAATTAAAAGTGAAACTATCTGTCTGTAAACAATTGTTGGAAAAATTACTCATGTCATGCACAAAGTAGATGTCCTAAATGACTTGCCAAATCTATAGTTTGTTAATATGAAATATGTGGAGTGGTTTTAATGACTTAGTATGTTATACTTATGATATGATACCTTCTGAAGACATGGATTTAACCACTGGAATCTTATGGATTACTTTTATGCTGCCTTAATGTGATTTTTGGAGCTACAAAGCTCTAGCCACCATTCACTTGCATTATATGGACCTACAGAGCTGAATATTCTTTCTGTTTGTGTTAAGCAGAAGAAAGAAAGTCATTCACATCTGGGATGACATGAGGGTGAGAAAATGATGAGCAATTTTTTTGGGGGTGAACTATACCTTTAATGTTTTACTATATAGACTTATCCCTTATTCTTGTCATGCTCCAATACAAAAAATTGGTGTTTTCTTTATTATTAATGCATTTTATATAATAATAACAATAAAAAATAATGTAAGGGATATTTACAGCTAGTTACTGTACAATTTATATTTTTACAGTAATATACCTCAGCTACCAATTACAGTAATCAGTAAATTACTGCACACAACAATTGCAGTAGCTTACTGTTATCACGTTTTTACATTAACTAGCTGGCAACAGTGTTGCCAGTGTGTTACTGTAGAAAAACCACGGTAAGGTCTAATAGTGTAGGATAATCTCACTGCTGGCATTTCCTGATATTGTAATCCAACTTCCACACAAAGTCACCCATTGGCTTATAGGGGCTCTATCAAAAGATATGAATTTTCCTGAGTGCATTTCACCAGAGGCAACAGTTTATCGCCGCATTTTCACAATCACACAGTTAAATTAATTTAGAAATTAATGTTTATCTTTTTATCTGACTCTTTCAGTCCCCCTAAACCCAGATTTCTCTCTTTGTCTTTTTCTGTACGTACTCACTCTTTCTCACACCTCCCTTTAAGATTCGTCCATCTCTTATCTGCTTTCTTCTTGGCCTGATTTCTGCTCTACATTCTCTACAGAAAAAGAAGCGAGAGAGAAAAATCTTTCGAAGTCTAGGAAGGGAGAGATAGACTGGCCCCTCCACTGGCACAACATAAAATAGAATTGGTTTGGTGATAAGAAGTAATTGAAAGAGTCAAATGTGACTCAGAACCAGTGTTTGTTTGAATTACCATCCATCACAAGAATTGCTGTGCAGAGTAAAAAGCAGATGTGAAGATAGTTTGATGCAAGATCCATACAAATCAGTATGGAACTGTGATAGTGACTCATATTTAATAAAACAGGTTAGATATATAATCCTATTAGCAAGTGTACATTGAAGGGTAAAGATTTTTCTTATAGCTTGCCTCTTATTTCCTTCATTAGTCTCTGGTAAATGGCCCCCATTGGTTAATTATATTTCCTCAGTGGTAGCACAGAAACACAGTGTGGAATACATAAATCTTAAATTTCTAACCAATTAAAAACAGGAGAGAGGGTTCATGGACTTACTGTATGATAGGAAACAAAAGACAGCGCTATTTGTTCCAAATGTCTGATCTTTGATCAATGCTCAATCTCTTACTTTGGTAACCTACAGTAACCCCTCATTCTCGCTTTTCTCGGTCTGGCGAATGAGTATTACTAGTTACCTTCACCTCAGTTTCTGATCAGATGAGAAAGTAATAGTGCTCCCTACAAATTTGATGTCACCTGCATTTTACATGCTTATATTTCTCTTGGGTTGTGCAATCTCCAGTGATCCTGCATACCAACAGTTTGGTGGCCAGTAGCTCTTTTATCTCCTACTTCCAATATTTCTCATTGGACTCAATATATTTAAAATGTTAATGTCAAGATAAACTACTCAGAATTACTTGGAAATCTGTCATTGTGAGGCAGTGTGTTATGACTCACATGCTGACTCTGAGTGAGCACTGTAGATGTTGGCATACTGTATTTAGAAATGGGTAAAAAACTGTAGATTCATCAGAAATGCTTAAGCAAGCATAGTGAATCGAAAGCAGTGCTGTTAAGAGTCAAACTCCCGTGGATATCATGAAATTCAATATGGATTTTGTTTTCCATGAGTTGCTGTTTTGCAGCATTTATAAGCCTTAATTTTTTTCTGGAGTTTTTGAAAAAGTAGGCTAGCGTTGGGGAGTCCAAGTCATTTTAGCAAATTGGTTCATAATGTTAAAAATAAATAAATAAATATTCACAACTTGAGTCATCACTCAAAAGTGTTTTCCAATTCCCTGCACAGCATTTTATGTAATATTTTGTATTAAAATAGCTGTATATTGCAGTATTTTTACTATTAAGTTATATAAATGACATAAAATCTTATTTATTGTTCATTCTTGTTAACAACATCACTAACAATGTTGTTGCCAATGTTAATTATTAAAGGGATAGTTCATCCAAAAATGTATGTTTATTTTTTAGTTTTTTACTGTACAGTGCACTTTCAAAGTTTGGTGTGGATGTGACTTTTACTTTCACATTCATCCACCCACTGGTTGTGGTTGATCAAAGGTGGAGATTCACCCACACCTATCATATCACTTCTGAAGACATGGATTTTACCACTGGAGTCGTATGGATAACTTTTATGCTGACTTTGTGCTTTTTGGACCTTCTTATTTCTGGTCACCATTACTTGCATTGTGAGGACCAACTGAGCAGAGAAAAATCTTACTTTGTGTTCAGCAGAAGACAGAAAGTCATACACATTTTGGCATGAGGGTGAGTAAATGATGAGAGCATTTTCATTTTTGGGTGAACTATCCCTTTAATAATAGGCTATTAATTATTACCAATTTATTAACAACATTGTTACCATATCACAGTTTTACTCCTAAAAAAAAGTAATCCCAAGTTGGGTGATCTACCAAAGCATTATGAACTGGTTCCATAGTGTCATTTAAAGAATCGGTTCAAAAGAATTACTAGTTTGCGAATCGTACATCATACTGTTGTTTTTTTATAATATACAATGGCGACCAAAAGTTTGGAATAATGTACAGATTTTGCTGTTTTGGAAGGAAATTGATACTTGAATTCACCAAAGTGACATGCAGCTGATCACAAAGTATAGTCAGGACATTACTGATGTAAAAAAAAGCACCATCACTATTTGAAAAAAGTCATTTTTGATCAAATCTAGACATGCCCCATTCCAGCAGTCATCACTCCAACACCTTATCCTTGAGTAATCGTGCTAAATTGCTAATTTGAAAAGCTATTTTGAAAGCTATTTGGTTAGTTAAATGAAGCTTAACATTGTCTTGTTCATAACATTTGAGTTGCCACAGTATGCAATAGACTGGCATGTCTTAAGGTCAATATTAGGTCAAAAATGGCAAAAAAGAATTTCATCAGTCAATCATTATTTTGAGGAATGAAGACTAGACAATGCTTGAAACTGCCAAAACAAATGAAGATTTCATACAAAGGTGTACACTACAGTCTTCAAAGACAAAGGACAACTGGCTCTAACAAGGACAGAAAGAGATGTTGAAGGCCAGATGTTCAACTAAACAAGAGGATAAGTACATCAGAGTCTCTAGTTTGAGAAATAGATGCCTCACATGTCCTCAGCTGACAGCTTCATTGAATTCTACCTGCTCAACACCAGTTTCATGTACAACAGTAAAGAGAAGACTCAGGGGTGCAGGCCTTCTGGGAAGATTTGCAAAGAAAAAGCCACTTTTGAAACAGAAAAACAAAAAGAAAAGGTTAGAGTGGGCAAGGAAACATAGACATTTGACAACAGATAATTGGAAAAGAGTGTTATGGATCTTAACCCCATTGAGCTTTTGTGGGATCAGCTAGACTGTAAGGTGCGTGAGAAGTGCCCGACAAGACAGCCACATCTATGGCAAGTGCTACAGGAAGCGTGGAGTGAAATGTCACCTGAGTATCTGGACAAACTGACAGCTAGAATGCCAAAGATCTGCAAATCTGTCATTGCTGCATGTGGAGGATTTTTTGATGGGAACTCTTTGAAGTAGTTTCAGAGAATTCTGAACATTTATTTCAAATTTTAATAGTACATTTTCACATTATTTATGTACTGACTATACATTTTGATCAGGTGAATGCCACTTTGGTGAATAAGTACCAATTTATTTCCATAAGAGCAAAATCTGTACATTATTCCAAACTTTTGGCCACCAGTGTGTATATATATATATATATATATATATATATATATATACATACACACACACATATATATATATATATATATATATATATATATGTGTGTGTGTGTGTGTGTATGTATATATATATATATATATATATATATATATATATATATATACATACACACACGCACACACTACCGGTCAAAAGTTTTGAAACACTTACTCATTCTTTATTATATTTTTTTCACATTTTAGAATAATAGTAAAGTCATCAAGACTATGGAATAACATAAATGGAACTATGGCAATTATGTTGTGACTAAACAAAATCCAAAATAAATCAAAACTGTGTTATATTTTAGCATCTTCAAAGTAGTCACCCTTTGCCTAGAATTTGCAGACATGTACTCTTGACATTTTCCCAACCAACTTCTTGAGGTATCACCCTGGGATGCTTTTTAAACAGTATTGAAGGAGTTCCCATCTATGTTGGGCACTTATTGGCTGCTTTTCTTTATTATTTGGTCAAAGTCATCAATTTCAAAAACTTTTTTTTTTTTTACATTTTTGTTTTATAATGAAATAAATTAATATGGTGGCACAACTATATTTTTGTCTACAAAACTATTTTCAAACATTTAAGCATACACCTTCAGATCAAAAGATTTTTAAGATCATAAGAAACATTTCAGTCGTGTTTCAAAACTTTGACCAGTAGTGAGAGTGTGTGTGAGTGTGTGTGTGTGTGTATATATATATATATATTCTTGTTGCACTCTAATCTGTCTTGCATAATATTATTCTGATGCAATTGAAACTTTGTGATGCAGTACTTTTCATACTACTGTCTCCTTAAGATGAATCGCATGTGATTTGTTTGTAATCCGCTTTGGATAAAAGCGTCTGCCAAATAAATAAATGTTTTAATGAATTATCAACTTTGTCTGAGATTTTTCTCCTAAACAATTCTTAGCAAAAATAAAACTACACAAAAATTTAACAATAGTTGGTGTACAGTAAGATTATAATGCTATAAAATTAACATGGATTGCATAACTCATATTTGGTGTATACAAATTTGATGAGAAATGTTTGAGTTCATTTGAGCTCTGTGAGGTTTCATTGCAGACTTTGGCATTGTGGCAAATCTGAGCACTGTTTGTGACATTGTTGAGATCTCTTCTGAAATGCTACAGGAGACAAGTGAAATTAAAGGGGTCTTTTTTCTGGTGAAAAATCTGAGAAGCAAGAGACTTATGATCTACTTAAACTCATTGCTGTTTAGGAAAAAAAACTATTGAGACATTAATGAGTTCTCTTCAACTTCAATCCAAACATTTTTTTATGTGAAAGGCCTTTCTAAAACTCTTTAAAAGTTTCTTCCTCGCATTAAGGTTAAAAAAAAAAGTGTCCTCGCAAATGATTTCCAATGGCTTTTCACAATCTTTTCAACTCCCCATGTCCCCAGTAAGTTAAAAAACAAAAGGCTTACAAATTATTCACAGCTTTGCTGTCAATCACAAAAAGATCTCTGCTGAAACATGCTGATACCAACAAAACAGACCAAAACACTGTCGTATTAAAAGTCTTTTATTCTGTTCTGCTCGCAGCACAGCATAGTATAGTCTCCCATGGTTGAGCGGCCCAGCAAGTGTGGCCCCCCCGTGAGGCTCCTCTACTGAGGGGAGTATGGCACAAGAACCTAACACAGTGGTACCGGGGGGCACTACCGTCCTGGCACAGAGTGGCATAAAACATAACTGGCTCTGCTTAGCAACATTATCAAAGTATTACAGAGCAGCATCGCATGTGTTTGAATGTGTTTTCAGCATTACAATGCAGCTTGGCACAGACAAGAGCACACACACATACCATTTCCAAAGCCAGACCCATGTGACACACATGGACGGAATGCTGCTAACAGCATAGCTTTTGACTTCAGAAGAGCAGCTGTCTGCTTCAGACCTACTTGCCACCTAAAAGTGACCCTAGGGAGGAGCCTACAGCTGCTCTAGAAGTTTTATCTTCTAAAGTTGTATCACCACGTCCAAAACTTTCACTACAGGGACAGTGACATACACACACCTCAGTCACAGCATTGGTTATTTGCAACATAAATTCATTGTGGTCGATGATCGGCCGTGTTATTCATAAAAACACAGTTGGAGACTGGTCTCTGATGTCAGCTGTTATGAGACGAGAGAAGACAAAGAGACAAAAGAAGACCAATTCAAAGAGAATAAATGTAGTATATATATATATATATATATATATATATATATATATATATATATATATATATATATTCATGATATTTGTTGACATATATAATTCTATATATATTTCTATATGTATATATTTATATGCTGCTGCTTCGATAAGGAGTTATCCTTAGAGTTATAAATAACGAACGAAAAACAAAACATTTACTGTCAAAGACACTATCAAAACACACAAGACACATATCTAGAGAAAGGCCTTTTTAAGATTCTTGGTGGCGATGGTTCCTACTAAACTTTGTGCAATATGCCTGATATTTTATTAGATTTGAAAATCAAAGGGGGGTGGAAATAATTATCTTAAGGTCCTTGCAGGTTCAGCCCAAATATTTTATCAAAGCTGTCTACTGAATTTCTGTGCGCAATGGAATGGAAAGAGAATTCAAAATTACTTTTTGTAGGTAATACATGAAACACATGTTAATTAATTCTGCCGACAGAAGGGTTTGAAAACAGTCCTTTTGTCTTCAGCTATACTGCTTTGCTGAACAGCTATTTCTCTATTGCTATCTAAACTTCACAAACACATACATGAGGTACATCTATATATAAAGTAATCCAGACAAGTATTACACAACAAAGTTGGAGAAAAAGGATATACATACATAAGCTGCCAAATATTTAAAATGTTAATGTCAAGATAAACTACTCAGAATTACTTGGAAATCTGTCATTGTGAGGCAGTGTGTTATGATTTGTTCAGAATTGACCCAATTTGTATAACTACTCTCCTGTTATTTTCTAAACACAAGTTTTTTTTTTTTTTGTTTTCTTAGTTTTTTTTTTTAATCACTGATTATGTTTCTAGTTCACATTACTTCATAGTCGCTTGACATTACTGTTTAGCCCACTGACAACAAAATATACCCCAATTAATTATTACTACTTAAAAAAGCTTAGCATACAACAAATAAGCTTGATATGGCTCAGATGCAGTTAAGCACACACAAAAAACAATTAGCCTGTTGGACTGTGCGTAGTTCTGTGTCAGATATGTACTTAAATAAATAATAACATATAAATAACAACTTACAATGTTTCAAACCAAATTAAAATTAGAACTAGTAAAGAAACATTCTGCAAAACAAACGTTGATGTTGCCTTGATAAAGCCTTGTCTGAAAGTTCAAAAAGCATTAGTTTCAAGGTTATTTAGGCATTATGTACTGTAGTTTGAAAACATCAACATCTAAACAGCTTTGAGATTTTGGGGATCTTTGACCATCCACTATTAGAAAACCATAAGCCTGGTCAATAAAAAAAAAAATAGAAAGAAAGAAAGCATACAGTACCAAGGCAGAACAGCCTGAAGGACTGTGCCTAGTTGGTGGATGTATAGCTTCAAAGCTCTAGGAGAAGTCAAAACAGAGTTAGGAATTTTGAAAAAACCTTAACCCAATTGTGTTCAATAACAGCAAGTTGGACTTGCCAAGCACACATAATTGCAAAATGCAGCAATCAAAAGAAACACAGCAAGACAATAATAAAAAAAAAACTTAAACCACGAGCGCACGTGTTTAAATTTTTAAACACACACACACAAAAAAACAAAAAACAGACATAGTTGACTCAGACCTGCTGCCAACACGCATTTGCCCTTAGCGATATTCACAGTCAATTATAGCAATCACTTCAAAGATGCTAGCTTGCCTAATGGTAAAAGTTCAATCTAAAGGACAGATCTACCTGACTTTTAATAATCAGTCTTTTCCTCACAGTTAAAAAAAATCAAACTTGATCTGGCTTTTTTACTTAACAGATGTGTCAAGTAAAAACATAAAATCTAATTTGCTGTCATTTCACCTGTTTTTCCTTGCTGCTATGTGTACAGTTTAAGCAAATTTGCTAAGAAAGTATGAATAGAATGTCAGAAACTAATAAATGACAGAGCAGAGCAGCTTGTAAAAAAAGGTGTAAAAACACAGTGTTAAACTGTAAACAGTGCTCTCCTTCACTTATCGCTCTCAGAATAATGACATGTCTTTCATAACTCACTGACATCTTGGTTGAGTACAGCACTGCAGTATGGCTAGCCCTGTCATCCTTGCACTCCAAACATCAGCGTTCAAAGCTACCGTAACTCGCTCTGACAAGGTCTCCCCAGAGAAAGTTACGATCTTAAAAGTGTCTTCTTGGTTGCATTACACTGTGTTGTCATGGCAACGTGTACATTCAGTTGAGATGGGAAGGGCTGCCACCAATTATAGGTTTTTGAAACATTGCATGTGCCCTACTGTAAAACAGCACAGTGCTTATGTTCTTTTAATAACTCAACACAACTGTTTCGAACCAGATCACAAAACATATATATTATATATAATAAAATAACTTTTAAATATAAAATATATGTATTGAATGTTGTTTGTAGTTAATTATGTATTGCTCAAGGGAGGAGAATGAAACATGAGGACCTGTGAAATGATTTCAGAGTAACAGGACTGTACATCAGCTCCACTTATGTTTGGCATTTAGCTATTAAGCCAATATGTGATCAATCATGGCTAACTTACCCAGTTGCTAGGAATATAAACACTGACAACAACAACACAAAATGCTAGATACTAATTGTGAACAAAGGTGGAGGTCAAGGTATATGCTCTGAGAAAAGAAATATGGATTGCTACTTTCCTTTATGAACGCTTCCCTTGAGATAAATTAAATGAATATACACAACAATTACATCATGATTCGGAGCAGGAAAAAAGAAAATGGGGGGTGGGGCATTAGGGCTTTGTATTTCGACCTCTGAATCTCCCCTTGAAAAATCATTCCTGAGCCATCGAGCAGCAAAACACTCCCAAGAAAATCACGTTTACCCATATTATCGACGCTCCACCTAAAAGCCCCCAAGAAGAAAGCAAAGCTAATTACATAGCCTCGCTAACATCAAAAAGATTTTTCAGCATGGCAGTACCATTCTTACACAAGTAAAGAGAGAGGGCTACAATTTATGTGACATCCCAATCCAAGTTTGTCTCTAAGGAGCATTAGAGGTTTGTGCAAGAGAAGAAGGGTGCTAGCTAGAACAACCCAACCCGACTGTCATGAACAGTTAACAGTTTGTGGCATAAGCAGGTGACTTGATTGCCCCGGAAGGCTGCTTGCTGATGTTCCTCATTTAATTATGTCCCTTAGACCTCACTCTCCACACTGGAGAAGTGGGCAGAGCCTCGACGTGAGCACAGGCTCTTGGTTTTGAGGGGAACATGTGGGGATTGATACCTTTGGGTTTGGGGAACCGAACGGAGTTTTTGATATTGGAGCTTAGCACTAGAGGACGACAAGGAGGAGGGCTGTGGGGCACCAGGTGTAGATGAGACAACTGAAGGGGAGGAAACTGATGAGGAGGAGGTAGGTGGAGGAACATGTATATGATGAGAGGAAGATGGTGGTGCTGGGAGTGCAGGGACCACTGGAGGGGGTAAAGATGGTGATAGACTCTGAGGTGGGGATGATTGTTGTCTGGACCGGTCTGAGCACTGCAGTCTTTGTATATTAAGGTTGGATTGGCTTCCAGATTTTGCCTGGCTCTGAGCCCGGTCCGGTTTGGATGACTGCCGCTTGGGTCTTACACTGCTGCTAAAATTGTGGCAATGGAGTAGCTCCTCCTGACTCCGAGAAGTTATCCGATTCCATTTGGAGTGATTGTTGGCGGAGTGATGGGGTGACTGGCAGGAACAGGATGTGTGGCCACTACTCTTTACTTGGGACCTGCTTTTAAACTTCTTTTCAGTCTTCATTGGTAACTTGTCTACAGACCAATATCTTCGAGGGGGTGGGGGAGTCAATGGAGTTGGAGGCCACCGGTTTGATCCTGACCCTCCTGATCCCCATCCTGTTCCTGCTCCGAACCCCAAGCTGCTTTCTCCACCACCCCATCCTAAAAATGTGTCATCTCTACTGTTTATACTGCCTGCTCTTTCTCTGGCTGGGTAGGTGCCAAAAAACCATCCTCCTCCCCCAATGCCTCCAACAGCCCTTCCTTCATGACCCTCCCAATATCTCTCAAACTTACCAAACTCTCCAGAGGAACCTTCATCATCTGTGTATATCTCAACAGTTTTTTCTCTTTCCCTTTCTGACTCTGAGTCCATTTCTATGCTTTCTCTCCGTCTCGCCTGGTCTTCTGGTCTACTTCTTTCCACGTCTGACTCCACATCCTCTTCCTCCTCAGAATCCCATTCATGAAATGACAGGCCTTCTCTCGAGCGGGCCTTACCTCTCCCATTCCTTCCCAAAAGGGGGCGACTCTCTCCACCTTTTCCTCGCTCAGCTACTACAGACTTTCGTCTTTTGGAGGAGAGTGGAAGCAGTGGAACAAAAGATGACGGAGATTCTGAAGTTGGATTCCCACTACCCCAAAATGTGACAGTTGAAGAAGGCTTGTTTGAGCTGGTATAATGCTTGTTGTTAAACCTTGGCCTGGAGTGTCCATGTGATTTAGGGCTTCTGTGATGCCTTTCCTTTCCTCTACTTCTCTCTTCATCATCGCCTGCTTGATTATCCCTTTCTCTCTTTACTCCTTCTCTGGGAATATCCCACTCATAACTCCTTGTAGAGCTTTCACTTTTCTTTTGGAAAGAGCTTCGCCTCAGTGCAGGATAGGAAGAGTATTCCTGTCCTATTAATTTTTCGAAAACATCTTTCCTGTCAGTGTCACCCTCCTCTTGTTCAGACCGCTTTTCCCTCTCCCTTCTCTTGGATTTCTCCTCTTTTTTCTTTTTCTTTTTCACCTTACGTCTTTTACGCTCCCTTTCCCTTTCACGCTCTTCTCTCTTCTTTTTTTTTCTACCCTTCTTCCTCCTCTTTCTCTCCCTTTCTCTCTCTTTGTGATGTCGTTTATCCTCTTTATCTCCTCTGTTGCCAGCTGCTCTTCTGTTATTTTCTTTCTCCCCCCAAGATGCCCACCACTCTTGAAGTTGTGCAAGCTGACTGCCTGCTCTGTCTCTCATCTGCGCCCTCTCTGTACATGGTTTGCGGGGTGGTATGGGTGGTGGAGGAGGACTGCTGGGCAGGGATCGAGAGGACATGCATGAATGACTTTTTCTCCTCCCCAAAAGCAAGCTGGACTCCTCTGTAAGCTCATCTGTGTCATAGTCCTCACATACATCTTGTACATCTGTCCGGTACCTGAAGCTATGTAATGATGTATAAGATGATGAGGAGGAGGGAGAATTGGATCGGGAGACTACTTCTGAAGAAGAGGATGAACTGGTGGTGCTGGAGCTGCTGGAAGAAGTAGATGTGTAGCATTTAGATGCAGAAGGCGAGGGCAGAGTTTGGGTAGGAGAAGGCACAGGTACAGGTAGAGGGAGGGGTGGAGGGCGACATCCCCTTCTGCCACCCCCATCCCTTACTCCGTACCTTCCGCCGCCTCTCCTCCCGAGGGGAAGGATGTTTTCATACAGTGGGCCCCCTGAGCCCTTCCTTTTTGAGAGGCTGCTTCTCCTCCAGAAGGTTTGATGAGGTGAAGAGGGATGTGGTAAAGCAGGGTTAATAGGTAAATGTCCAGAGACCTGACTTTTTGGAGGTAACCTTGGATTTCCAGAGGATTTTGTCCCACGATGCTTAGTTTTTGGAGTTAGGGTACCTACATTTTTTGGCTCTGCAGAAACACCCAAGCCCTCTGGATCAATTGGGCCATAGTATCTTTTGTATTCATCCAGACCCCCCTCCCCTCCACTTACTCCTGTGCCCCAGTGAGGGGGTATTCCCAGGAATTGTGATATGTCTGTAATCCCACTGCTCACACCACTGGGCTTTTCAGGGCCCACCTTTGGACGTGTCCACCGATCAACCACAGCTAATCTGCGATCATGGCGTGGTAGGAATGTAGAGCATGGCATAGGTGCTCCAAGAATGGGACTGTTCGATGGCCCTAAAGCCATGCCAGAATGTCCACCTGATGGAGGTGAGCCAGGAAGAATGGCGTTGTAAACTGGGGGCTGCTGGTGGTGTTGTTTTTTTTGTTGCTGCTGTTGTTGTGCCATAGTGATGGAGGGATTGGCCACAGCTGTAGAGATTATATGAGGTGGGGGAGGAGGAGGAACGGTGGAAACATGATGATATTGAGGAAGTGTGCTTTGGGAACCTCCAGGAGCTGTTTCATCCTCGAAATTGCAGCAGCTGTACATTCCCTGTAAGAGATAACAAGCAAAAGATTTATTTAACAAAGAGTTCTGAGATGCAGTATATCACAATATTCCCTTTGGAGACATAAACACAGATTTAGACGCTTGGAAAATGTCTCGGTAAAGACTTGAAACATTACCATAATAATGAAATACCAAAGCTCCCTGTGTTTTGATGATGCAAGTGTACACACTGTTAGCTCAGCTAAACTTTATCTGAGGTAATGGCAATGAAGACCTCACTATTTGAGTCCAATCTAACCTAACAGCCTTACAGTTCGCTCATAAAAAGTGTGTTTGCTTGCAAGGGGGATTTAAGGTTATTCTTATTCCTTCCACAATGTAAGTAAAGAAGACAAACAGTGCTAATACAGAATGAATAAATGATCCATCTTCTGTCATCCGTATTCCCTCAGTGTATTTAGTGGGAATACTGAATGGCCCATCACATTGCAACAATACAGGAATTATAGAAGTGTGCTGGAAAGTCCCATTCTATGGATTTAATGCCTGATTGATACAGATTACTGTGTCACTCTTTGTAATCTAACCGTGAACTAGCAGGTAACAAGACTTAAATCGTAAATTGCAAAAAGAGTAAGCTTACCTTTCATTTATAATTTAAACAGTTTCAGTTTTCTTAGTTTGATGTTTGTGATTTTTGCTTTCATGAAAAGTTGAATGTACAATATAAAATGGCGGACACACTGAGGACACAGTTTCTTGTGATTCTTGGTGTATTTGTCTCCAATATAAACCCTTTTCACATTTCTGGGTTTGGAGCAAGCAAGCAAACTATAGCAGGATAAACTTATATAGAAGAGAATAGGAGACCATAGCAAGTATTATTTTTGTGTTCCCATGTGCTCCAGCATCAAAAGAAAACAACTACGTTTCCACACCTTTCCGCGAGAGGAAAAAAGAAAGCGGTGGATCAGGGCAGTCAGAAAGAGAAAGATGCTGTATTTTGCTAATTTACCATCACTCCCTCAGCAGTTGCATTAGAAATCCCAATGCAGCAGTTGTAACTATTAAAATGGAAAATTAATTATAAATTGAAAATATAAAAACTTTCATAGGCATAGGGTCCATAGGCATATTTTCACAAAAAATATATTTGGAGATGAGTATATATTATTAGGGCTCTCAGTTGGGTCACTCACCCGACTGAAAGCGAGTAGGAAGTCCAGTCCTCCAGAACGGGCCAAACAGTGGCGGAGCTTCCAGTAGACAAGATGCTCCCATGCAAACACCAGCAGACTTAGGCCCATGGCTACGAGAAGCATATAAAATACCCCTGCCATGTTGTCTATGTCCAGCTTGGAACTCATCACCTCGATCTTATCATTATGGCAGATGCCAGAGAGCCAGAGTCGTTCAAGCATGTCGATCTCATCTTAAAAGAAGGAAAAGATGGGCACATTGACAGAAGATAAGAAACATGAAAGATAAGCAGGCCTACAAACAGGGCATAAGAGGGAGAATTGGACAGAGGGTAGAGAGTGATGCCAAAAGAAAAGAAGAGGAGGAGAAAAGAAAGAACAAAAGGAGGTGATAAAGAACAAGATTCAAAAACTATTGTTGGTCAAAGTGTCTTTAATTCAAATCTCCAGGCAGTGGAGATCTTGGTTTAGCTTCAGTTATTATTACATGGTGTTCACAAAAAGGTGAAAATGGAAAACGAAAAAACAGAGCAAGGAAAAAAATCATGAAAGGCAGAGAAGAGGAAAGAGAGAGAGGTAGAGAAAGAGAGACTGAGGTGGAAAATAACAGCTTTGATGGAGGTCTGAAATGGCCTGGTTTCGAGGCTCTTGTGATAAGACAAACCTAGAGTAGTTTGGAGATGAAAGCTCTAGGCTGATGGGCCTACCTCCCAACAATAGCCATTAGTGCATTTATCACAGTGAAAATGTCACTGTGGGAAAAAATGAAGGCATGACAAGGGCATGTTTTTGGCAGAGAAAACGACACATACATTTAGATGTCTGCTTTATTTTGAGGATTGTTTATTAAGGATTTCAAGAAGGAATATATTTATATGAAACTATGCAAACAAACACTAACTACATTTAGTTAATTATATGTTTCAATTTATGACAATATGTCCTTGAACTATGACTTGGGTAATGATAATGGGAAATTTAATCATGGGAACTGAAATCGTATGTTTCATCCCATTTTTTCAAACAGGCAAAATCAGCCCTAATGAGAATTCCTATTCAAATACACATCAAAATTAAAAATCAAGTCTGTTCAACTACTGCAGTGTTTACTGAAGTGACCCTTTGGCTATTCATTACTGTGTTCATTTACTGTGACTCTTTTCATAATTTCATTTATCATATTTTAGTTCTTCCAGCTCCCTTTCCTATTTAGTCTTTAATCACAATCGCAACTCTTTAGTTTCTTAATCAAAGTGTCTCTACAAAACCATGAAAAAAAAGCATGCAAGTGCAAGAGATGGGGAGTTAAATGGGTTATATCCCACCTCAGAGGATGTACAGTCAGAATAACACACCACACCCCAATAAGTGTTACACCATTCAAAAAGGTGCCTTATTTCAAAGCATTAACCTGTTGGGTCACCATCTAGACTAGTGATGTGCACGTGTAATCGAGCTAATAGACTATTACAAACTCTACTTGAGTATCCCAAATGTATTTCTCTTTGCAAATTTGTTTGCTGTGGGCAATGCTAAATTATCCTGGACTTTCTTATGGGATCAAAATCCCACCATATTGCAGTCAAGGATCCAAAAATAATAAGCATGAATCAAAATAATAAGCGTGAATCAAAAAATAATAAGCGCAAAAATAAATAAAAAGTGCAGATCAAAATAATAAGCACAGATCAAAAAAATAACAAGCATGAATCAAAAATATATCCGAATTGCAAACAAAATCACGTTATCCGAGTAGGCCATTATTATAGTCCGTTAACACATGTATCGAGTCAGCTGAATTTAGTTAGCAGAGTCTTTAGTTTAGGCATTATTTAAGACTTCCTTGTTTGTAGGTTATTGGCTGGATATCTAAAAAAAAAAAAAACACACACAAAAAAAAAAACAAGGCTGGGTTGGTGTGGATGTTTGATGCATGTTTTTACTAGCTGTACCAATGTAGCCGCAAGTTCAGAACCTAACTTGATCCACTTTTCCATGTTGCTGAATGTGCCGTTATGTACTGATCCTACGTTGGCTTCGTTGGCACGGCTTCATGTAGTTTCTTTTTCCACGATACTGCAGCGAAATCAGAAACAAGAGACCAAGTGTCCCCACGTCAATAAACAATGCAATAAAGTTGGCTTGATGTTGGACGTTCTTGATTTCACAAATAGTCACAAATTTAGGGATCATCTCTAAAGATACAGCAACACTGGAGCATACAAATCCAAAACATTTACAAACATTTCCATAACAGAGTATACAACTTCAGTAACATTTGAAGCAAATGACTTCCAAGCATACAACCAACTCCAAAGTGTGCATGTAGGTGTCAGCAATAATGCACACCTTTTAGATTTATGATATAATTAAAAAAAGAAAAATGTCCAGTTATATGTAAGCATTTCTATATTCATCAGTATTGTTATAGGCCTTGGTGTCGGGATCTGGATTTTATTTCGTGGAAAAGCGGATCAAGTTGGGTTCTGAACTCGCGACTACATTGGTACAGCTAGTAAAAACATGCACACCAAACCAGCCTTTTTTTCTTTTTTTTCTTTTTTAGATATGCAGCCAATAACCTACAAACAAGGAAGTCTTATGTAACCTCCACTCTTAGAATGATTGGCTAGAGGAGGAGCTGTCGATCAAGAACTAGTAGACCAATAGGTACGCAAAACGCCCCCCTGATTTACATGAAACTCTACTCACAAGTTTTGGAAAATCAAGCACAGAACTTGGAAACAAAAGCAAAGAAAAATACAGCGTAAGCATACAATTTTTTTTAAATATGAGCAAAATTGTCAGCGAGCACAAAAAACAATAATATAACCAAGGAAATCATGATTTTGTTTGCAATTCTGATGACTTTGCTTTAATTTTTTTGTTAGTTTTTTTGCAGCATATTTTAAATGTGTTTATACATTTTTGATTCATGCTTGTTATTTTTTTATCTGTGCTTATTATTTTGATTTATTATTTTTATTTATTTTTGCGCGTATATTTTTTTTTTTAATCTGTGCTTATTATTTTTTGATTCACGCTTATTATTTTGGGATCCGTGACCGCAATATATTTGGCGGGATTTTGATCTCATACTTTCCCTCTAGATCTCTCACTATATTTCGCAGTTACATTTGAGTCCACTGGGGGCGTTATGGATTAGTGTATAAGGAGACATGACAGCGTCTTCGTGTGCTTTCAAGCAAAGCCAAGTGTAGCAATACTTGTAATGTGTAGGCCTTTATCACAGTCCACGTGTCGTCACATTCGGCTCCGATTAGTAACGTAATCACACATCCGCCCATAGTTCTGTCCATGGACGATCGCCAGTTTTCATAAATAAATTAAACTAACATAGATGCTCTTGGCAGTAAACATGAACAATTTAAATAGTTTCTTTGTCTTAACACATCCATTTACCTTATGTATCATCTTCCCCTTTAAAGTATAATAGTGTCGGAGCAAGGCGATTATCAGGGCAAAGTTTTCCCGGTTCATGAGGAGCTGCGTGCTGTTCTGGTTACTCCCAGAGGATTATTGTGCTCAACTCAAGTCCGAAGAGACAGCATTTAAGTCTTTTAATGTAATTGTTTTCACTATTGAAGCTGTGACATTTTCATCTCTATTTTTTATTTACATTGCATTCGGTCGCCAGCAAACTCTTTTCCAACCATCACACTCAAACCGGGTGGACATACCTACACGTTAACAATGATTGAACCAGCTATTTTCTGTAATTGGACTCTGGGATGGAAATGTTTCTTTATTTGAACATTTTTAAATGGATCTTATGACATACCTGGAGATTATACTAAAAAGTAAGTACATGATAGCAATGTGATCTTTATCATTGCACATACACTGTGCAATCTTTCCTTGGATTATATGTTTTTTTTGTTTTTTTTTGTGATATACTATATACCCCAGTCTTGTTCAAATGCTCTTTAATGTGTATATGTACTCTTGTTTGTATTATATTCTTGCATTCCTCTAATAAAAAAAAAAAAACATACTTTTACTCTGTGAAGTGCTGCCTATCCACATACATACACTCCTTTAAAATCATAAAATTCATCAAATAATATGACACCGTTTTTCTTTGTTTCATCATTCATGAGTAATTATTGAAAGGTGAGGTAGGTCTCTGTAGATTAAGTATTTGATATTAATTGTACATTAAAAAGATCATAATTATTCCGCACAATGGGGACTGCCATTGAAATAGAATGCAGCGGAAGCTGTTTTACGCTACAAGGCGAAGCTTCCGCTGTGCAAACGCGGAAGTGTGATAAAGACTTATTGGTGTTCTGTTCTTGTTGGAGTCATGCATACCAACTGACAGCAATCTGTTTTTGTTGTGGAAAGAAAATGCAAAGCGGTACGAGAAACTCAGAAGCTTATCAGGCTGGTATGTGCATTAAATATCTGAACACGGGCAGAGTGGATTTTATAAAAAGCCAACTTTCACCAATTGTTTTTCTGAATAATAACATGTGAAATTATGAAAATGTGATGGTTTTATGTGTATTACCCTAATGCCATAAGTATTGGTATTTATGTAAGTTCCAGGTGAGTACAAATGGGTTTTACTGTTGTTTTTAAATTATTATATATTTTTTATATTTATGCATATTCATTTATTTCCTAAAAGAAAAATAGGTAAAGGTAGCTTATTTTTAAACCATTCTTTGTAACATTTGTGAATAAAACAAAATGTGTAATACTTGATATTTTTAACTGACATTTTAATTTACAAGTAACCGATTACTCATTTTTATTTTTATTTTTTTGGTTAGAGTACTCGACTACAAAATTACTTGAAAATGCCCATCCCTAATTTATACAGTATAATAAGAGTGTGTTTTTTATAGTGAAAATCAGGGGTATGAGTCTCAATATTACAACTCCTGTACTTAATGTTGATGTGATGTGTTATAGAGACGGTTCACAGAAAAATGTATATGCTGCCATTATTTACACACCCTCATGTTGCTCCTAACCCGTATGACTTTCTTTCTTCTGTGGAACACAAAAGGAGATGTTAGGCTCAGTCGCAATTCACTTTTATTGCATTTTCTTTCTCCATATAATGAAAGTGAATGGGGACGGAGGCTGTCATACAGATGTCATTCTCCTTTTGTGTTCCATGGAAGAAAGAAAGTCATATGGGTTTGTAACAACATAAGGGTGATTAAATGGTGACAGAATTTTTATTTTTGTGTGAACTATCCCTTTAATGTGTTCTACATGTAAAACTTGTCTACATGTATAAGCCCATCGGAACCCATTTGTACCTCTGTCTGTGTGTAAAAGGCAACTGGTTACCATTTCATAAAATAATTCTCTCACCATCTCCAACTAGCTGTAGTAGGGCAAGATCTAGTGGCCGCTTCCAACGTGAGTTTTTGTGTAAGGCAATGCCGTATCCTGTTGTAGCAAACACTTTGCCAGAGCCGATGGTCATCACTTTGCAGCCTTCATCCTTACGTGCCATGTAGTTCAAGACAGCTGCATCATATATGAATGCATCCAGTTTTCTGCAGAGAGAAAAGGGAAATGGCAAACAAAACATCAAGGCATGGGGGAAAATTAGTTTGAGAGACCAATTATCACTTTATTGATTGTTAAATGTTACATAGGTGGGGGGGAAAAAATCTTTAAGGAAAACCAATTCTGAAACTAAATTACTAAGTTCAGGCATGAAACTCTGAATAGCACAAACTGATAGGTTCTTTTAACTTGTTATCTGTTAGCCAATCACCTAGCTCGCATGTTATATGTCAAGAAAATCAGCTAACATGATGTAAGCTGATAGGTCCTTTGATATGTAATCAGGTAGCCAATCAACTTGCATACTCTTTTTACCTGACATTTAAATTTGCTCAGTTTGCAAGCCGGTTTCACTGCAGCGCGCTGTGAGTTTTCTCTGAAACCCACCACCTCCCCAGTTTTCACTTGTCTAGATCTGCTACATGGGGATTGTATCAATGTTTAATTGTGCAGCAGCATGCATACATGCTTGATGCAGCAGGTCTTGTGTTTTTCTAATCTGGCAAGACCAATATGGTATCAATATGTCATACCCACATTAACATATGAAATCTTTCCGAGAGTTGTCAGTACTGAAATAGAGATTGAGTACTCAGTGAAGCCAATTAAAGTCTCCATGTACTGGTTTGAAAAGCGTAGTGGGCTTGGAGCCTTTAGTTTATATTACAACCAAGAACAAGTTTTACTACTTCTATAGCTAACCAGAAGTTTGTGGTGTTCAGGGGAGGAACATTCTTATTCTAATGAGCATTTAATTGGACAAATTGAGTGGGTGCAGTATAAGTCGTAAATATTTTTGTTCCATATTCCCAGGAGAGAGAGAACGTAAAACCACTGGTCAAACCATTTAAATTCTGGTATAACTAAATGCTATCATTTTACCCCAGCAATTAACAAATTTACAATTTAAAAGTTTACACCTCAAAATGTAGTGATAAAAAAGTAAGTTGATAAAGAAAAGGAAATAAGAAGCTACTAAGGTTGCATAAATTAGGCTAAGGTACACAGCTACTTCATGCATGCAAAGGTTTTTTTTTTTTTTTTTTTTTTTTTTAGGCGAATAATCAAAAACCTCTTGTGTTTTCTGAGGCATGTCTTGTTTCCTTGCCATAAATGTGATAATATATGCACACAAGCACTTTACTGAATATCTGCAGAGAATGCTGGTATTGTCTGGCTGCTCACTTGGTGGAAATGGGCAGCATACAAGAGGACTAATTTGTGCAAGTATCGGTCTTTAAATGAGCCCTGTGTAGATCAAAACCATCAGAAATTGGCATATAGCCCAAAAAAAAAACACACACACAAAAAAAAAAAACTTCCATGGTGAAGATTAGTTATTGAGTGACAATTTTGATGTGTGATTTTTTTTTTTTTTTTTTTTTTTGGTATCATGTTTCTTCATTCCTTCTGTATTTTAAATTACATTTTGGCCCTCAGAGTGAAAATGTTTTGGCGTCCCAGTTATGCAGAAGCATTGTATTGAAATGGTGTTGTGATTTTTGCCTGTTTTTATTAGACAAAATAGTAGAAACTGAGAGGAAATTACAGGAGAAAGAGAGGAAGAATGGGATCAGGGAACAACATTGCATACCACTCTGAAATCTCTGCCACCAGCATAGTCACGATAGCTCAACGTGCCATTAGGGATTTTAACAAACCGGCAATCAAACTTAAACTTTTCTCCAGGGGATAAAATGTGTGGGGAAAAAATAAATAAATAAAATAAAATAAAATAAAAATTCACTCTCTTGATTTGTTTCCTGTACACAACAATAAAACATTTACAATAAAAGGGGGGAAAAGTACATTGCTATACCTTTTCAGAAGTCAGAAGGAAGCATATTGGTCATACCATATAAGAGTTCGAGCTTGAAGTATGTGCACCAATATGTCTCTTATCTTTGATCATATTTTTCCCACCTTGTAACATGCCAACATCTTCGCAGCCAAAACCCATACTGACAGCTTATTACTGACTTTTCGTTTGGCTACTCTTGAACATCTTGCTAAGCACACTTTGAGGTTATTAACGAGCTTGACTTGGCCCTCAAAGACCAGCCAGAACCACATTAGCATTCAAGGTGGCAGGTTTTGTCAGAAGTGTTATATCCAACAAAATAGAGCCCTTGGGGGAAAATGAGTCCCACATTTCAGTGAAGGCAAAGCCAAAAGATTAGAACACACAAAGACAGGTGTTTGATAGTGAAAAATTCTGGCCCACAGTGTAACACAACTGAAATAGGGAGACAGTAAAAGCAGTATGTAGGCTGTCGTGGAAAACACAAGTGCCTTTGAATATCAACTATGACTGAGTTTGAAACCTAGCTTGTTGACTTATGGGCCGGTGGCCCTAATTTACATTCAGTGGAGTGAAAGTTAAAGTCTCCGTCATTGCAGAAGGGAGGTGAGCAGGTGACTATTGTTACACAAACCAAGTGCTCATGACAGATTCTTTGCGAGAAATTACGAAGACTAAAAGTTGGGATTCTACATTCAAATAGGGAAGCATAACAGCTTTTTGTTTTTTTGCAATGCATATTCATGCCCTTTGTATGCATAATGCAGTGACTTCAGCATTAGATAGTATGGTCATAGACACACACACACACACACACACACACACTCTCTCTCTCTCTCTCTCGTGCACATAGGCCGTCTGAATGTTGATCCAAGGACAGAGAGGCAGTGTTACTGACATCACAGTGCTATTTAATAATTATGGATCCATCACTGCGTCTTATTATGCAGAGAAGCTAATGTATAATAGACAACTGTAGAAATGCTTGATTCTGTAATTAAATGCTACCAGATGAAAAATGTAATGATATAAAATCAAATGGCCTTTGTATAATGATGACAAAGTCTAAGTTTTAAAAGTTTTCTTCTAAACTACTGTACACAAAGGGGTGTCAAGAGACTAGACTTGGCACTTAAAAGCAACATCACAAAAGCAACATTCTACCATTGACTGAACAACTTCAATATGCGATGCCTTTAAGCTGATGCCACTTCACCTTTGCTCAGAATTTTTGCTCACTACAAACTAAAAAAATATTTGGTACTACTTTAAAGCAGGTGTCATGGTACATTTGCATAAATTTAAATGTATTCATTTAGCAGATGCTTTTATCCCAAGCTAAATACAAAATGAGGAAGGATACAACATAAGCAATTTATCTTAAGGAGACAGTAACACAAAAAGTGCTGCATTACAAAGTTGCAATTGCATAAGAAAAGGCCAAGATAGAGGTTAGAGTGCAAAAGTATATATATATTTTTTTAATTATTTGTATTTTTTATTGAGAGTATGGTAAAGTGCTCATGATAAATTTGTGTCTTCAGCCATTTTTTGAAGACAGAGAGGGAGTCTGCTTCACGGATATAATATAATATAATACATAGGTTGAAGTGACCTATCAAAAAAAGTCTGAATGGAACTTGTACATTAAGCTATATATGAATAGTAGAAATAGAAAAGTATAGAGAAAAAGAAGAAGAATACAAAAGTATTAGAGATGTATTGCGAGCACTGCATAGACAAGTTAAAAGAGAACTGTGCTGTGGAAGCAGAATTCCCTGCTGAATCCTTGGTCCATCCAGTGACATCACACCAATGGATGTAAGTCTATCGTCACACCCTTCTTCGAAATGGAGATGAAAAGTGACAGCCAACAAAATAATTAACACCTCTTTACACTAACACTAACACCATTATGTCACCCACATCCATCAGTTACTTGTGAGCATATCTGTTTTCCCCATTGCTTAAAAGATCATCTTGATTTGCTGGGACACAACACATTTGTGTTCTGATTTAGGGCCAGCATTAAAGCTTGAGTTTGAGGCCTGTATTTTTTGAGAGCTTTTTCGTTTACCAAGTTAGCTATGCAAAACACTACACTATAGATATATGCATATACAGTACATCTATATAGATGTCTAAAAATTACGCAAATACAGTGGTGGCCAAAAATATTGGCACCCTTGTTAAATATAAGCAAAGAAAAATAGGTCTTTATTGTTGATCCTTCTGATCTTCAATTTAATTCACAAAAATATATCCTGTAAAGGTTATCAAACAATTGCAAACACAACACAAGTTATCAAAAAACAAATATTTTTGTCAAATAAGTGTGTGGGCACCCTTTTATTCAATACTTTGTGCAACCACCCTTTGCCAAGATAAACAGCTCTGAGTCTTCTCCTATAATGTATAATGAGGTTGGAGAACACGTGACAAGGGATCTGAGACCATTCCTCTATACAGAATCTCTCCTGATCCTTCAAATTCCGAGGTCCACATGGTGGACTCTCATCTTCAGTTCACCCCACAGGTTTCCTACGGGGTTCAGGTCAGGGGACTGGGATGGCCATGGCAAAACCTTGATTTTGTAGTCAGTGAACCATTTTTGTGTTGATTTTGATGAGTGTTTTGGATAATTGTCTTGCTGGAAGATCCAACCAGGGCCCATTTTAAGCTTTCTGGCAGAGGCAGACAGGTTTTGATTTTTTTTATCTGTTGGTATTTGATAGAGTCCATGATGCCATGTATCCGGGGGTTAAATTGGGCTGGTATGGTCCGGAACAGCATTCCGGCACCTTCGATTTAAAAAAATAAATAATATATATATATATATATATATATATATATATATATATATATATATATATATATATATATATATATATATATATATACACATATATATACACATATACATATATATATATATATACACACACACACACACACACACACACACACACACACACTTGTTTGTCGATCCATCCCATTTATTGTATTCTTTGATGCAGTTTTTGTTTAATCCCCTTGACACATTCCGTCTCTATTTAGCGAGTATACATGTTCAAAAATATTTCAAGCTCATTATGCTTCAGTCTAGTCAGTTGTGGACGCTGGTAGAGGCAGCATATTCGAAAGCGGCACCAGACCACGCGGCCCTGCATAGATGTGCATTCCACTTCTGTACCGCGCCGTGGTCCGATCTCTGATTCATAGGAATCACATAATATCGAATCAACTGCTCACCCATTTCTTAGATACACTGATATGTAGTAGCGATTTGCTTAGTTTTGTTAAAAAGCTGAATACCTGAAGGGGTTTTGAATCAGGAATCAATCACATCCAAAGCAACATCAAATCAAAATATCATATGCCTACAACTTAGACCACTCGACCAACACACTGTAAAAGGTTTCACTGTTATTTGTATATTGATGTGTACTCCATTTTTGTTGATGCAGCATTTATTTTAATTTTAGAATTTTGTTCTAGAAAATATACAGTGGGATTCACTATAGTGAAAAGGCTTCTTCATGAGGCAGTGAAGAATTTTAAACTCTTACAATTTAATGCAAATATTTTCATTACCAATTATATATTATCAGAAATACAATTTGAGTTAAAGGTAGTTGTGCAGAAGGTGTTTGTTTCCCCCATTAAGAACAATGTGCATTTTCTTTTAAATTGTAACATTAGATATAAATTTAGCAGGTTTTATAAGATGACTCCCAACAGGCAAGAAGGTACCTTGTCCCAGCTGTCATCTGATTTTTATAAAATGTATAAAATACATGTGATAATATTCTTAATTTTTTTTTGTTTGTTTGTTTTGTTTTTTTTGGTCATCTACTAAACCAAGATTTCAATGTAATTATGTATTTTCACAATTAAGTTGAATAATGACATACATAAATAATGATAGACCAATCATTAAAACAGAATCCCAGTCAAATCGACTCATCTAAAAGAAGAAACTTCTATGAATTACACACCAAACAGGCCTATTAATAAATTCATATTTAGACACCCATTTATTTTATTAAAAGGGGGAGGGGGGGATTCTTAACATCTCCAGTTGATTGGAACCTAGTTATTGCCCTGATGGTGGAAATAGGTATTTTCAATGCTTTAGCTATTTTCTTATAGCCATTTTCCATTTTGTGAAGCTCAACAACCTTTTGCCGCACATCACAACTTTATTGTTTGGTCTTACCCATTGTGATAGATGGGTAAGGGAATTTGGCTTGTGTGCTACTTCATATTTATAACCCTCTGAAACAGGAAGTCATGGCTGAACAATTTCATGTTCCTAGTCACCCAGATGTACTAAAATGTTTTAAATGTGAATGGGAATATACTTCAGACTCATAAGAATTTCTAGGGGTGCCAATAATTGTGCCACACTATATATATATTTGACAAAAATATTTGTTTTTTGATAAAACTTGTGTTGTGTTTGCAATTGTGTTAACTCAGCAAAAAAGAAACGTCCTCACTTACAACTGGTTTTATTTTCAGCAAACTTAACATGTTTAAATATTTGTAAGACATACAACAACAACTAAGACATAAACTGAACATGTCTGAACACAGACATGTGACTAACAGAAATGGAATAATGTGTCTCTGAACAGGGGTGGGGGGGGGTGGGGGGTCAAAACCAAAAGTAACAGTCAGTATCTGTTGTGGCCTCCAGCTGCATTAAGTACTGCAGTGCATCTCCTCCTCAGGGACTGCACCGGATTTGCCAGTTCTTGCTGTGAGATGTTACCCTGCTCTTCCACCAAGGCACTTGCAAGTTCCCGGACATTTCTTGGGGGAATGGCCCTAGCCCTCATCCTCCGATCCAACAGGTCCCAGACGTGCTCACTGGAATTGAGATTCAGGCTCTTTGCTGGCCATGGCAGAACACTGACATTCCTGTCTTGCAGGAAATCATGCACAGAATGAGCAGTATGGCTGGTGGCATTTTCATGTTGGAGGGTCATGTCAGGATGAGCCTGCAGGAATGGTACCACATGAGGGAGGAGGATGTCTTCCCTGTAACGCACAGCACTGAGATTGCCTGCAATGACAACAAGCTCAGTCTGATGATGCTGTGACACACCGCCCCAGACCATGACGGACTCTCCACCTCCAAATCCATCCCGCTCCAGAGTACAGGCCTCGGTGTAATGCTCATTCCTTCAACGATAAACGTGAGTCCGACCATCACCCCTGGTGAGACAAAACCGTGACGTCTTTTTGCCAGTCCTGTCTGATCCAGTGAAGGTGGGTTTGTGCCCATAGGCGACATTGTTGCCGGTGATGTCTGGTAAGGACCTGCCTTACATCAGGCCTACAAGCCCTCATTCCAGCCTCTCTCAGCCTACTGCAGAGAGTCTGAGGACTGATGGAGGGATTGTGCATTCCTGATGTAACTCGGGCAGTTGTTGTTGCCATCCTGTACCTGTCAGGCAGGTGTGATATTCGAATGTACTGATCCTGTGCAGGTGTTGTTACACGTGGTCTGCCACTGCAAGGACGATCAGCTGTCCTTCCTGTCTCCCTGTAGTGCATCTCACAGTATGGACATTGCAATTTATTGCCCTGGCCACATCTGCAGTCCTCATGCCTCCATGCAGCATGCCTAAGGTAAGTTCACACAGATGAGCAGGAACCCTGGGCATCTTTCTTTTGATGTTTTTCAATATTTTGTGTGACCTTAATTGCCTACCGTCTGTAAGCTTTTAGTGTCTTAACGACCGTTCCACAGGTACATGTTCATTAATTGTTTATGGTTCATTGAACAAGCATGGAAAACATTGTTTAAACCATTTACAATAAAGATCTGTAAAGTTATTTGGATTTTTTACAAAAGTATCTTTAAAATACAGTGTCCTGAAAAAGGGACATTTCTTTTTTTTGCTGAGTTTACATTAGAGGATATATTTTTGTGAATATTTTGAATGAAAGATCAAAAGCATAAACAATAAAAACATATTTTTCACAGCCTTCTTTGCTCATATTTACCAAGGCTGTCAATAGTTTTGGCCACCACTGTATGTATAAAAAAGGTGGTGGACAGCCTTACTCAAACTTTGGAGTGTTCTGGAATTAAAATGAGGATGCAATAGGTCGGTTCTCAGTTAAGTACTTTAAGGGATAGTTTACTTAAAAATAACATTCTCTGATTATTTATTCTGCCAAGCAATTTGGTGCATTCATATTTAATTAAATTGATGTGCAGTTACAGTTAGGCATACATCAACTATTGTACATCGTAACATTCTGTTTTATATTGCAACAATAGTCATTATAGACTCACCCAGTTTTAAGGTTGTCAATGGCCTCTTCTACACCTCTCTGATTATTCCGCACCATATACTGATGCATGCTGGGGTAGTTGCTTCGTATATTCTCCTCTGTACTCCCATTCGGGACAGTGCCAAAGCGTAAAGGAGGATACTGCTCTGTGGGCTGCTGGAACTGAAAAAAACAGAGAAGCATTAGGCTTCTGAAAAATTAGATCACAGTTTAGGCCACTCAAATTTGGCTAACTATGATGGGAAACCCCAAAGAAGAAAAAAAAGAAAGAAAGAAAAAAAAAGAAAAAGAGTAAAAAGAAAGAATTAAATTATTGTTCTGCGATTATAAACCAATAATTTATTTGCATAATTTGGCCTACACTGTCCCACAAAAACAAAGACATTCAAACACATTTGAAAAGATTAATGGCGTGCATCCAGACATCCATGTTTTTGTTTATTGTTATGAAACTATGATTTCAGCTTTTGCAACAAGCAATTTATAAACACGTATGCCGTGCCTTAGATCAGTTTTGTCCAGCATGTGCTAGTCTCGGCCTCAAACAGCATGCCCACAGTCTGTTCACTGACCATCTCATGCTAAATTCAAACAAAAACAGCAAGTGTCCAATCTGATGAGCTGAATTATAGCCACTACACAACTAACGGGAGTCAGGGTGCACAGGTTTTTATCAGTCTGCCAGGAAATAAAGGTACCAGGCAGCTGTAATGAGCACCTCTGAGGAAGAACTAATCACTGGATTTGCCAAGTTTGCAAGGTTCATGACATCAAATATCTTGTGTTTTATTGTTGTTGTTGTTGTTGTTGTTGACACAATTAAAAACAAATTAATTAGGCTAGATATACACAAGCATAACAATATTCTGAGTATTATCTGAAATAATCATTACTTATTACTTTTGAACAGACACAAAATCTGATTACAAATTCTACACATATTTTGAGCTATCAGATTTACCCACCACTAAACTGAACATAAAAATCAGATCAGACTTTATGCCGATAATTAAAAGTCTGGCTCTTCAGACTAATGCTTCATTCATGTGCTATTGGAATTATCCTACTTCTCACTTCTGAATTCGTAATTACGATTACATTACGTTCAAGTTCTTTGTTGCCAGAAAGAAAAGGAAACATGGAGGACGCCAGGTTCATTGTTGCATATTTCTTGGGGAACTCTTATTATGACACTGTAATATGTGTTTGTCTCCTTGCTTTGCTTACTATAATAGAATTTTGGTCAAATACATGCTATTTTCTTTGTAAAAAAATTCACAATATGCATCAAATGGTTACGGATATATAAATGTATATGACCAAACCAAAATGTATACAGAAACCATACTCTCCCCCACCATGTTGAAAGTTTACATCTCCTCCTAACTTAAAATTACAGTATATGCCCTAGTTGCTGAGTAGTTATGTTGGAAGGGGCATGTTGACGTGAAATAATAGAAAACAATGATTTTGAAAAGTTATTTCAATTTCAGTGCTTTATTTCAATAATATGATTGTTATATATGACAGTCGAGTAATGACTCACTCTTTGCGGTTTGTTTCAATGTGTAATAATATGCTAGATTACATTTTAATTAATACATCTTATAGGTTGTGTAAAATTAATGCATGTGTGTTAAGTTATGCTGATTTACTGGTACAGCAAAAAAAAAAAAAAAAAAAAAAAAAAAAGATTTTGCCGTTGTTCATTATGTATTTGTTTAAGTCTGGTATCTTCCCTATTTTGTTTCTAACTTGAATGCATGACATGTTGTAGTAACGAATGCCAGGTATGCCAGGTCCACTTGAAGGCAGCATTATCTCAGAATTTTTCCCAGTCATAATTACAATTCATGTGCAACTTCTAAGTAGGAAACTCATTTTTATGATAATTCCGATAGCACATGAAGGTAGCATAAGCATGTGCTAAATCATATATTTTGTTCTGGAATACCTAAATATAACAATTAACTGAATCATTACACAAGTATAAAATACAAACATGCAAATATTTAATTAGACCTAATAAATGATGCATCAGCCTGAAAAGTCAACTAAAATATTTTTTTACAAAGATATATTTACTGTATATATGTATATATATTAATATTTATCAAACAAGATTCACCCATCACACATCATGCCTCTCTGTATATTAACGCAAGTCAAGTGCAACCACATGCAGTATCTTCATAAACTTAGTAATGGCTAAAATGGTGAAATTCTAAATTGCATAAGTCTTGCAATAGACAAATAAAACACAACTAATACAAATACACATATCCTTGTTTACCTTCTTATCACTGAGGCCAGAGACAGTGTCAATATACTCTTCTTGGATCATGAAGGCAGCTAGATTAGCAGTGTAGCTGGCCAGGAAGATGACAGCAAAGAAAGCCCAGACCAGCACCATAATCTTACTAGTGGTGCCTCTTGGGTTCTCCACCGGAACAGAGTTATTAAACACCAGAGCCCACAGCAGCCAAATAGACTTCCCTATGGTGAACTTTGAACCTCCTGCCTCTGGGGTTGGAAAACACAGGAAAGCAAAATGAGACATGGCTTATTATGACATAGATAGTGATAACAGGGAGTGTAAAGAAGACAAAAATAAGGCACATTAGAGAAGGAACATAGCTTGAGGTGAATTGTTGAACATTGTTTGATAAGGTAACACTTTACAATAAGGTTTAATTTATTAACATTAGTTAACATGAACTAACAATGAACAATACTTAAGCATTTATTAATCTTACTTAATGTTAGCTTCAGCATATACTAATACATTTTTAAAATCAAAAGTTGTGTTAGCTAACATTAGATAATGCACTATGAACTAACAATGAACAATTGTATTATTATTAACTAACATTAACAAAGATTAATAAATGCTGTAACAAATATATTGTTAATTGTTTATTCATGCAACTAATGCATTTACTAATGTTAACAAATGGAACCTTATTGTAAAGTGTTACCAATGATAATAGCAATCGGTTTGAGTTTAATAAACAAGTCCTTCATTGCTGATTGCATTCATAAAAGTGCCTTGAGCAAAACTTTAAAAGGTATTAAGCAACATACTCTTGCCACTTTGTAAGCTTCGGTTATATCCAACAGGGCTGAAGAACTCAAATATGAAGACGGTCACCGCCACAACCGTCAGACACATGACAAACATCATTACCCACACTGCTGGACTGTATGGCTCTACAATAGTGGAAGCAACATTTATGAAAAATTAATCGGACAATCCAAACATTGCTCATTGTTTACTAGAGCAGTGGTTTCCAAACTGGTTGCACCCTGGGGTGCTGCCATGACTGGCTAGGGGTGTAATGGAATCTCTGCACTGTTTAATATTTTAATAGCCACCGATGTTAAATGTACAGGCAGAGCCGAGTATCGACTCAATTCGCCACATGCGTGCTGTTTGACTACAGCCAGCTACTTTCAAACACTCACATATGTCTGCACGTGGTCTGTAGACATTATTCACAGTAGTGACATCTTTTATTTTTGATGGGAATGAAAACGAGGTTGTGAGGTATAGACTAACAGTCTCTTCAATGACATGCACTGTAAAGCTATCAAAGCTCTTACTGTAGTTCACATCTAATTTTCCACAAGTCATGTCATGTAATTTTTTTGTCTACTGAAATTTCTTGGAAAGATATGTTTTCAATGTTTCGTCAGCTGAACGTTCCAAAACAACTTTAAACCCATTCACGAGATGTCTATCCCTCAGAGTCTTGTATTCTCGTCAAAAATCAAAGATGGCGCTGCTGTGAATAAGGTCTGAATAAGTGCTTTTGTCTCACATTCAATGTAGCCGCGCTTGGACAGTCAAATGCACTTCTTGGCCAAAATGCCCCTTTTGACGTTATTATTTTAATGCTTTAAAGGGGTGCCGTAGTTTTAAAAAGTTTGGGAACCACTGTACTAAAGGATAAGTCTCAAAAAACTGTATAATTTGTTAGTATGCAAGAAAAAAAAACATCTAAACACAGAATAATTGTTTTGTTTGTTTTTTCATTTTACTTTACTTTTATTGAGAGAGGTAGTAAAGGGAAGGAAATTATGAGGAGAAGGGGGTAGGGGGGCAGAATCAAGAAATGCCACAAGCCAGACGAAAACTTGCCTGCAACATATCACATGCACTAAACACTAAGGCACAGCCCTGGCAAAAACATAATTTTTTTTGAAGAATCTTCTGTATGGTCAATGTGAATGATTTAATTTCTTTTGTTAAACACAAACAAAGATTTTTAGAAGAAAATCTCAGATCTGTAGGTCCTTTAAATGCAAGTGAATGGTGACCAAACCAGACCTTTCAAAAATCCAAAAATCATATTAAGGCATCATAAAAGTAATCAATATGACTCCAGTGTTTAATATGTCTTCTGAAGCGATGCAATCACTTTGAGTGAGAAACAGATAAATATTTAAATCAATTTTTACTAAAAATCTCCACTTTCACTTTTAGAATGTGAACATGAAAGTGGAGATTTATAGTAAAAATTATAGACTCATATTTATCTGTTTCTCACCTACACCTATCATATCGCTTCTGTGGACATAGATTTAACCACTGAAGTCATATGGATTACTTTTATCCTGCCTTTATGTGATTTTTGGAGCTTGAAAGGTCTGGTCACCATTTACTTGCATTGTAGGGACCTAGAGAGCTGAACTATTCTTCTAAAAATCTTCGTTTGTGTTCTGCAGAAGAAAGAAAGTCATACACATATGGGATGATATGAGGGTGAACGTGATTTTTGGGTGAACTTTACCTTTAAAAGATATGCTATATGATACAGTACATGCCACAAAAGTATATGAAGTTATATAAAGTCTGTGACACTATTCCCGTACCGAGGAAAGCAGATGGTGACACAGTGCCGTTGCTACGAGAGACCATGACACTGATGCCAGTCTCCACAAAAGGAACAGAGAACTCCACAACCTCTGACCTTTCTTCATTGATAGTCAGGGAGCCGATCGCCATGTCAGCCCGCCTGGACACCACCTGGTGGGGAAAGAGGCTATTAACACTTTAGAAACTGAGAAATGTTACCATCTCCAACAAGGTTGAGTGAATTTAACAGGTCTGTCAAGGTAGCTTGGTGTTATAGCTAACCTTAATAGCAAAACTAAAAAGTCTATATGAAAGTTATTTCGAATTTTGAAAACTTTATATCGGACAGTTATGTCACATTAATGTGACTCATGAATTTTATCCTCATTATAAAAGTTTAACCCCTAAAGAAAAAAGTCTTAAATAAATATATGAAGACTCCAGTCTTAAAAGCTTTCAGTAACCCATCTATTATCAAACACTTTCATTCGTGTAATAAATTAATCTTGGCTGACAGCAAATAGTGCATTTTTACAATAGCTTTGGTAAATGAAAACTATTGCTTTTGCGTGATGACGCATCTATGCATTTTAACATAAAGTAAGTCCAAGATAAGATAGCATAATCTAAACCAAAAATTACATGTACAATTTAAAAAGGTCATTTTCAAATGTTTATAATTGATATTGTAGAAAGATCACCTCAAAATAACAGCATCAGTGCCACAATTTAAGAACAAAAACTTGTGCAATTGAATTCAATAGACTTAGCAATAATAAATTCAAGGTGAACAAATAGTTGAGAGATAAAATGAGGGCCTGACCTCTCCAACCATCCCATTCCACTCTCCATTTATGTTCTTTCCATGTCTGCCATTGGTCACCAGATAGAGGTCATAGGTGAAGCCCACTATTTTAGCCAGGCGTTTGAGAACATCAATACAGAAGCCTTTGCAGCAGTGCTTCATGGATTGAATGCCCTCAACAACCATGCTGTAATTGAAAAGAAGAGATAGACAGACCAAAAGAAAGAGAAACAGAAAGGGGACAGCAACAAAAGAAAGAAATAATGAAGAGAAACCAAGCAAATGAAATGAAATGAACATCCCTGCATAGAATTCGGTGTCTTGTCACCCAAGGCAGCCACACATAATCTAGACTTAATCTATCACAATAAAACATAAAATTCTTAAAGACAACTGGCTGATTTGTTCCTCAATAGAAACTAGAGCTGTGATCAAACAGGAGTAGGTTATTGTTATAAATATAGTAGTTGGGGGAATCTCACAAACATATGTCTGTCAAATTCCACCACAAATTCAAAAGAGAAAAATAAGAAATAATATTTTGCTTTATATATATATATATATATATATATATATATATATATATATATATATATATATATATATATACACACACACACACACACACACACACACACACAGTTGAAGTCAGAAGTTTACATACACCTTAGCCCAATACATTTAAACTCTTGTCCTGACATTTAATCGTAGAAAACATTGCCTGCCTTAGGTCAGTTAGGATCACTACTTTATTTTAAGAATGTGAAATGTCAAAATAATAGTACAGAGAATGATTTATTTCAGCTTCTATTTCTTTCATCACATTCCCAGTGGGTCATAAGTTTACATACACTTTGTTAGTATTTGGTAGCATTGACTTTAAATTGTTTAACTTGAGTCAAATGTTTTGGGAAGCCTTCCACAAGATTCTCACAATAAGTTGCTGGAATTTTGGCCCATTCCTCCAGACAGAACTGGTGTAACTGAGTCATGTTTGTAGGCCTTCTTGCTTGCACACGCTTTTTCAGTTCTGCCCACAAATTTTCTATGGGACTGAGGTCAGGGGTTTGTTTTGGCCACTCCAATACCTTGACTTTGTTGTCCTTAAGCCATTTTGCCACAACTCTGGAGGTATGCTTGGGGTCATTGTCCATTTGGAAGACCCATTTGCGACAAGCTTTAACTTCAACTGATGTTGCTTCAGTATATTCACATAATTTTCCTTCCTCATGATGCCATCTATTTTGTGAAGTGCACCAGTCCCTCCTGTAGCAAAGCACCCCCACAACATGATGTTGCCACCCCCATGCTTTACAGTTGGGATGGTGTTCTTCGGCTTGCCAGCCTCACCCTTTTTCCTCCAAACATAACAATGGTCATTATGGCCATTTGTTTCATCAGACCAGAGGACATCTCTCCAGAAAGTAAGATCTTTGTCCCCATGTGCACTTGCAAACTGTAGTCTGGCATTTTTGGAGCAAGTGACCTTGCTGAGCAGCCTTTCAGGTTATGTCGATATAGGACTTGTTTTACTGTGGGTATAGATACTTGTCTACCTGTTTCCTCCAGCATCTTCACAAGATCCTTTGCTGTTGTTCTGGGATTGATTTGCACTTTTCGCAGCAAACTACATTCATCTCTATGAGACAGAATACGTCTCGTTCCTGAGCGGTATGTTGGCTGCGTGTTTCCATGGTGTTTATACTTGCGTACTATTGTTTGTACAGGTGAACGTGGTACCTTCAGGCATTTGAAAATTGCTCCCAAGCATGAACCAGAATTGTGGAGGTCCACAATTTTTTTTCTGAGGTCTTGGCTGATTCTTTTGATTTTCCCATGATGTCAAGCAAAGAGGCACCAAGTTTGAAGGTAGGCCTTAAAATACATCCACAGGTACACCTCCAACTGACTCCAATTAGCCTATCAGAAGCTAAATTTGGCTTGACATCATTTTCTGGAATTTTCCAAGCTGCTTAAAAGGCACAGTTACTGTACTTACATACTTATTGTATGTAAACTTCTGACCCACTGGAATGTGATAGTCAATTAAAAGTGAAACAATCTGCCTGTAAACAATTGTTGGAAAAATTACTTGTATCATGCACACAGTAGATGTCCTGAACGACTTGCCAAAACTATAGTTTATATATATATATATATATATATATATATATATATATATATTACACACACCCGGTCAAATGTTTTGAAACACTCATTCTTTATTATATATATATATATATATATATATATATATTTATTTATTTATTTTTTTTTTTTTACATTTTAGAATAATAGTAAAGTCATCAAAACTTTGGAATAACATAAATGGAACTATGGGAATTATGTTGTGACTAAACAAAATCCAAAATAAATCAAAACTGGGTTATATTTTAGCATCTTCAAAGTAGTCATCCTTTGCCTAGAATTTGCAGACATGTACTCGACATTTTCCCAACCAACTTCTTGAGGTATCACCCTGGGATGCTTTTTAAACAGTATTGAAGGAGTTCCCATCTATGTTGGGCACTTATTGGCTGCTTTTCTTTATTATTTGGTCCAAGTCATCAATTTCAAAAACCGGTAGTGTATATATACACACATACAGCGCATCCAGAAAGTATTCAGACCCCTTAATTTTTTTCACAATTTGTTATGTTGCAGCCTCATGCTAAAATGCTTTAAATTATTTCTTTTTTCACATCAATCTACACTCTATACCCCATTATGACGAAGCAAAAACCAGATTTTTGATAACTTTGCAAATTTATTAAAAAGAAAAAACTGAAATATCACATTGACATAAGTATTCAGATCCTTAACTCGGTACTTAGTTGAAGCACCTCTGGTAGCGATTACAGCCTCAGGTATTTTTGGGTATGATGCGACAAGCTTTGCAACCTGGATTTGGGGATTTTCTGCCATTCTTCTCTGCAGATCCTCTCAAGCTCTGTCAGGTTGGATGGGGACCATCAGTGGACAGCTAATTTCAGGTCTCTCCAGAGATGTTCGATTGGGTTCAAGTCCCAATCAAGTCAATCTTCGTTTCATCAGACCAGAGAACCTTGTTTCTCACAGTCTGAGAGTCCTTTAGGTGCTTTTTTATGCGTCTTGCACTGAGGAGAGGCTTCCGTCTGGCCATAAAGCCCAGATAAGTGGAGTGTTGCAGTGATGGTTGTCCTTCTGCCAGTTTCTCCCATCTCCACACATGATCTCTGGAGCTCAACCAGAGTGACCATCGAGTTCTTAGTCACCTCTTTACCAAGGCTCTTCTCCCCCGATTGCTCAGTTTGGCCGGGTGGCCAGCTCTAGAAAGAGTCCTGGTTGTTCCAAACTTCTTCCATTTAAGAATTATGGAGGCCACTGAGCTCTTGAGAACCTTCAATGAAACCATAAAAATGTTTGTAGCCTTCCCCAGATCTGTGCCTCAACACAATCCTGTCTCTGAGCTCTGCAGCAGTTCCTTTGACCTCATGGATTGGTTTTAGCTCTGATATGCATTTTCAGCTGTGAGACCTTATGTAGACAGGTGTGTGCCTTTCCAAATCATGTCCAATCAATTGAATTTACCACAGGTGGACTCCAATCAAAGTGTAGAAACATCTCAAAGATGATCCAGAGAAATGGGATGCACCTGAGCTAAATTTCAAGTGTCATAGTAAATGGTCTTAATACTTATGTCAATGTGATATTTCAGTTTATTCTTTTTTATAAATACATTTTCTAATTTAATGTCAATATGGTATGGAATGTAGATTGATGTGAAAAAAACAGAATTTAAAAGCATTTTAGTATAAGGCTGCAACATAAAATGTGAAAAAAAAAAAAAAAATTAAGGGGTCTGAATACTTTCTGAATTCACTGTATGTATATAGATATATATTACATACATGCACACACACACACACAAATTTATGTTGTAATGAAAATGTGGACACAATTAAATTAATTTGTTTTTTAAATAAATAGTTTTTTAATTCAAATAAATTCTGTTCAGTTCTTTGACATTTCTTCACATTACAGTAGGCTACTGAATTTAAGGAGAGGCATTTAATTGTTCTGAAAATCATGTAACAATGTAAAATATCATAATGGTATTAAAAATAGGCTTCATTTTCTTAATGTAAAATATAAATTGCAAATAAATAATTGTTTTTTCCCCAGACATTTCTTGACAGTTTTCATGAGATTTACCCAGGGGCTGTACGTAGACCAGGAGAAATTCTAACAATTCTCCATTTAAATAAGGTAAATGAAATAAAGTGCTCTAATACCGACCTGTCAATGTTCAACCACTTCCATTTCTATGTGCATGTCTAATGTATTTAAATTCAATCAGTACTAGCGACAGGAAGGGGAATTAATTCCCCTGGGGTAATGTGAATGTAATTCTCCACATCTGCATATTCACTTCCAAATTTGCCAAAGTGACAACCCAAAAGGTCGAACATTTCCAGTCTAAAAATCCAAAGACTGAACCTTGACCTGTTGTTGAGTGGGAGACGACACGGTACAGAGTCTCTGATGCAGGAGCCTGTTCCAGGTTCAGCAGGCTCTACGATGACAAACGGCCTCTCCTCCAGTGTGACAACACGCAAGTGCTGGGAATCGTCCAGAGGCTTGAGGAAGGGGCCGTAACGGGACCAGGGTGGATAACGCAGACGCAGCACTCCGTTCTCCCACCAACCTACCTACAATGGTATTGAGATGCCATAAAGTGGGACAGAAATCTTTCAGAGACCTCAGATGGATGCAAAGTGTATTGTTATGTTTTTTTAAATAAGTTAAATATTACAGACAGTGAGGGATTAGTGTTAGATGGGCATTTATATCTGGCATTCATACAGTAAGACAGTAACTGGATGTAGTCCCAGCTTTATTAAGTTAGAACCTTGGAGCTACAGAATGTCTAAATACCAAATAACATCTAAAATAACGTCTTTCCAGTAACCAAACCTATTTTGCCTTAGAACAAACATGTAAACCCAAACCTTTTAAAGCTCCTGAAACATGGCACTATCGTAAATTCTAATGGTTCCCGATCCCAATGGTTAACCATTTAATGTCAACAATTAAAGTGAACATGAAATCAAAGTTGAGCCTATTTACTTTTTTAATACCAATTAAAGGACTTTTTGTGCACGAATTATCTGTGCACATTATTCCATAGAAATTATTTTTATTTGTAATCTTTCATCAAAATGTAATAACTTGCTTCGCTTCTGAAACACCTTTACATTTCTGATGACATCACCAGTCCCTCTTATTTGTCAAACCCTCCCCTCAAACCAACTGGCTACATTCTGGTATGGAAAGCCCATTTTCACGATCTAATCACTTTTCACCCAGAAAATGCTATAAATTGTACTCTGAAATACAAAAGTAAAATAGGTTATTAATATTGTTTCGTGTTGACTTTACATTCTATAGAAAATTATGATAAAAATACATTTATTGGCATTCTGGCACACCAATGAATTATTAACTCTTTTCTTAACTCATTTGACAAACAATGCCTGAATAACCAAGACAAAAACATTTCTTGCCAAAATCTATTATTTCCCATTGCTTATTGGCATTTGCCAAAATGACTAGATGAGTCATTTTTAGAATTCATTTTATCATGGATTTAGAGTATTTAACAGGGGAAAGAGATTACAAACTGATCCTTTGATGGTTGATCATTTTTAGGCACAATAACCCAGTATACGTATGTACTTGTACTGAATATGAAAATCACAAGTCAGTGCTGTCAAAATATTTAAAATTTATAATAAAAGGCTTTTATCAAACAGCTTTGCAATTACAGTTCCATGAAAAGAGTAGAAAAGTGGGCTTTTGCACAATTTGTTGGCTTATATAAAACATATTTTACATTTAAAGAACTGAATTAATGTGACAGAGAAAAATGTACTGTAATGTAATGTAAATTTGCATATATTCATTCTTTGATTTACTTCAGACCCTCCTGCATGCGACACATGATTTAATTTCTAATGCATTCTTCACATTCGATTTATATTGAATTTAAATGGCAGGGCAAAATGGAAGCTCACTTGGGAGCTCAAAACCGCTAACAACAAGCGTGAATATCTAAATGCATTTAAGCATACTAATGGCTCCTCCCCTACCTCCTCCCAGCCTCTTCCTGCAGAGTAGGAGATAACATCCAGAAGCGGATTTGCCAGATAACCATCATTATTAAAGGAATAGTCCCGTCCAGATAGAGTTATGTTACTGAAGAACCTGCAAGAGGAGAAGAGAAAAAAAAGAGCAGGGTGAAAAAAAATGGAGTCTGAGTGAAACTGATAAAGAGAAGAGAGAGAGCAGACAGAGATAAAGAGTGATAGATGGGACTTCCATTAGTCACCTCTCCACTCTGGTTAGTGTGTGTGATTTGTGCTGAAAGCTTAAGGAACTCTAAAGTAAACCTCTTCTGTTGAACATTAAACGGAAATGACAACACTGATTCTCAATGACTATAAAAAAGAAATTAATTGATGAAAGAAAAGTGAAGGAATAAATCCAGAAGGAATAACTGGCTAAATAAATAACTGGCTTACTGAATGAATAAAATGGAAATAAAAAAATAATGTCAGTTTAAGGATGAACTTCATGAATTAATTAATTAATTAGGAAACAAGTAGAGAAAATCTGGATGGATGGATGGATGGATAAAAGTGTCTAAAAGATTAACTTCATGAACTTCACAAATTAATGAATAGGTATATGGATGGATGGAAAAAAAAAAAAAAAGGGAAGGATAGTGTCAAATATGAATTTCATGAAGAAATGATTCAGTAAAGAATGTAAAAAAACAGAAGTGGGTGGCTGGAGAAAGAACGACATGCCCAAAGGCACTGCAGCCATTGCTCTAACTGCGCTTTTTATCACACTTCCACATCGGAGGCAGAATGTTTTCAATATTCAGCATTCTGAGCTCTTAGGATGCCGCTGAGATGCTCTTGCTAGTCGCCATGACAACTAGAATCCTGAGATTAGCACTGAAACTCTGGAAAAAGAGGGACGCCAAACGTGAACGTCGCAACTGACAATTTTTTCCCATCCGCACGTGGGTGCAACTTCTCTCATCTCAGATTTTCTTTTCAGTGGCAATGCAGTAATAGCCAGAGAAAAAGACTCTTTCACTGGTCCATTTATTATTTTTGCCCATCATTTTACGGGACACTTGGCTCGTTTTATGAGATTTGTCTCATAAGTGTTGCTGCTTCTGTCTTGGGAGAAACTGTATTTGATATCTGATCCATAATTTATGTCAGGCTCTATATAAGAGATTATGTTCATTTCAAAGTGTTGGTCGGGATGACGGGTACGAAAAGCTTCTGGTTTAATGCCGTTTTATGCTGGTTTTATTACCGTTACTTGACACCTTATTTGAATTCTATTTTTATTGTTATTTGTTACTGCTTAATTATTAGCATTGTCTTTTTGTCCCTTGTCCCATACTTTGGCAATATTGTATGTAAACACAATCATGTCAATAAAGCACATTGAAATCGAAAAATGTAATTGAAATTAATGGCACTCTAAATGCATACTCAAACCTCACACAACACTTAAGAGAATCATGATCAAACCAAAGCACTAATATGTTACAAGGGATAGTTCACTCCAAAATGAAAATTCTGTCATCATCTACTCACCCTCATGTTCTTTCAAAACAATCTCAACTTCTTTCTTCCATATAACACAATAAGATACTTTAGACCGAATGTTAGGGACTGACAGCCTCAGTCACCATTTACTTTCATGCATCTTTTTTCCATACACTGAAAGTAAATAGTGACTGACATTGTTTTCCACAGATGAAAGAATGTCATGTAGGTTTGGAAAAACGTGAGGGTGAGTAATTTCGGGTGAACTATTCCTTTGAGGTACATTCATTGTAATCAAACCAAAGCACTAATATACAAGAACACCAATGTCATAAGCAACATATTTAATTGATCTCACACACATTTGAAGAGTGCAATGGAGAGTGTGAGAGTCTTAACAACCTGAGAGTCATTGTGAGACCTTGGCAATACCAGCACTCATTGCCCGATCTCTCGTTCTCTAGACCCCTGCAAGGTTGTCATAGCGACACAGCCATTGACATTACATGTGTTCCGCTAATGCCTTACATTGTGGGGTGAACAAACAACCTAAAGCACAGCACGTAGTTGAATACACATGTCACTCATGTCATCACAATGGAGACGAGAGAAAGAGAGATGAAGAAAAAGAGAGTGCTGGCATAACACATTGGAAACATAGCAGAGATGTACTGACATACAGAAACTGAAATAAAAAAGCCCGGAGACAAAAGGAAGAGGAAACGGAAAAAGTGTGAGACGCACATACTAACAGGATAAGAAGAGATGTGGAAAGAAAGGGATACAGAGCCAGAGGATATGAGAAGGAAGTGATGTTGTGAGAGTTAGCACACACCGATAGATTGAACATGGACAAAGAAAGAGAGGAAAGAGACAGAGAGATATGAATTAGGGAACAGAGAGGGGGAGTGTTTGAACATCGGAAACATTTAAGGGATTTTAATGTGTCCATTACAGCGGCATTAGTATGTTGATGAACAGATACATTGCCTTCTATTGCAACTGTGTATGTATGTGTGTGTCATAGAGAGAGAGAGTACTCAAAGCACTTTCAATATGGCTGTAAACACTAGAAATATGGTTACTCTATGGGTAAAGGTCAGAAAAAGTGAGAGAGAGGCTTAGTTTCAAAGCCTAGCAAGCTGCCTACATAGACAGCATTTTTGGGGATCTAAGGCATGCGCAAACTTTTCTTTAGAAATGAACACTCAGTTGGAATTGCCCAAAAATTCTGTCTAGGTAGGAATGTTTGAATATGCCTATGATGCTCAAAAATTCTGTCAAGCCCTCAGAGACCCAAGCACTGACATTGATGATTTATTTCCTTTTTGCCTCCTTAAAATGTTTTGAGGAAACCACTGATTATAAAAAAAAATCTTGTCAAAAAATCATTTTGTTTTGGGGTGAATTGTGTGGGACTTTAAAAATAATTGCAGTCAATGGAAAAATCTTGATTTTTAAGCATACTTTTCTTTGGGGTGATTTCTGTGTGACAAGCTGTGACATTCAATATGCAGATTTTTCCCACCAGAACTGTTTTTGCGACACAGTTCAGAGTGTCAGCTACTATGTGTTTTATTTATTTATTTATATACCATTTTTAATAAAAAAAATGTTTTGTTTATTTTGTTTTCACTTTACATGGAGTGTCTTTTCACTGTTATGTAGATGACACTCAAATGTATTTGCAGTTGAAACAGTTTTTTTGAATCCTTATTTGCCTGCCTTTCTGACATTAAATCTTGGATGTCCTTACATTTTTTAAACCGTAATGGGTCTCATTCATGAAACACAAGCAGAACAAATTTTTGTGTAAATTGTTCGTAAAGCCGTTCTTACGTAAATTCTCGGATTCATGAAAGTTTTCGTATGTTCAAAACATTAGTTAGTACGAACAAAATTTACACCTGCTCCCAACCACGTCTAAATCGAAAGACATCCGAATGTTTTGTATTCTTTTTGACAAACTGCCATAACTACATTTTGATAGAAGTGAAATTAAATAAGTAATGAAAACAATTAAGAATAATTAAACGAGTGAAATTAAACATACAAAATAACATAAATGAGGGGAATTTTTTTTAAAACCATATACTTAAAGCTACACTATGTAAGATTGTTTTGTTAGAAATAAACAATTTCAATAATGCATGAGTACAACAGCAATGCATCTTCCAAACCATGTTTTTGCCTCACTATGGTAAGCCTTAAATAATGATTGATATTTTAGAGCTGTCGGGATGGATTTGGCGGGAAACTGTATACTTCCGTCATTCGTCCATGCGTGTTTACATCATGTCAGTAAAGAAAATATGGTCCAGCTTCTACACCGCATGTAAATGTGCACTGACAGGTGTGGTAGTAGTTCGAAGCCGAAAGCTTGTAGCCACAACAAATGAGCGACATTGACCACAGATCATTCAAAAAGACAACCCTCTGTGGAATCACCCGTTCTCAAAATAAAGAATCCTCAAACCGAGAAGAGTCTGCAAGCAAAAAGGAAAAGCGACAGAGCCCATAATAAAACACGAAACAACATCGGATTGGCTTTTCAGAGCTGGCAACAACTGAGACCTTAAAGGATTTAAAACCGATCCAGAGATGGAGTTTTTTTGCTGGACAGCAGGTAAAATATTTTATCGGACCAATAGTGAGCCAGGTAGCTCTCTTAGCGCGGTAGTTCATTAGATAGCGTTAGCCACTCTAATGGGGCATTTTATTATGGATTGTGATACTGCAGTGCTTTCAATTTCATTTTCGAGGAAGGAAAAAAAATGATCTTTTATGCTGTTAACAATGCCAATCTCTAAACTAGTAACTACCATGGTCTATTTGCCTGCTAGCTAAGTTATAATAGTTTCCACCACTGGATTTTATCTGATATGACTAGCAATCGTCAAACGTCTAATGTCACTGTTGCCTAACTTTTGCAACGCTATTTATTTTAAACAACTGTTTTCAATAAGTTAAAAAAAAAAAAAGTTATGCTACTTACTGTCACAGTCTGTCTCCCTCATTTTCTTCAAGGACTCATATTTTGAAGTTCTCCTCCAGACTACATATCCCATGTTTCACTGCCCTCATCACTTCCATCTGTTCCTTATTATCCTCACCTGTCTTCCATTCCCTCATTTAGCTCCTTTTGTATAAATATCCTCTAGTTTTGCCCATTCCTTGGTTAGTCCTTGAAGTGTTACGTAGTGCTTAGTTTTGATGTTAAGATTAAGTGTTTGTTCCACTCCAGCAATTATAATTAAAAGATTGAAAATCTACTCCTGCGTCTCCTCTCTTCCACTCCACGTACCCAACGTTACACTTACCTGTTCATAAGACATATTTGTTTGGATATCCATCTTTTTATTTATTTTTTGAGGGGAGGGGCGAGTTTGTTTTTGCTAGTGAAATTCGCTCTGATAAGATGATGATAATTTAAAGCCTTTTTTTTTTTTTTTTTTTTTTTAGTGCTTGCATTTATTTCTCAAAGTAGCCTATAGTTTATTCCAAACTCTGCTTTATAAATTTTATATCATTTTTCCAGCAGAATTGCTTGGCATGGGGCAAAAAGTTCATGGAAAGGTGCAGTTTGTGTTTGATTTTCTTGAGAAAAAATGAATGCCCTCTAAAATGACTGGTTGGACTTTGAGAGTTTCTTCATTTGATATGAACTCTATAATTTAGGTTTTACTAATTTTGTATAGGCATCGATATATCACGCTCAGCTGATAACATGTGGTCAATGTTAATGCTGTTAAAGCTAGAAATAAACATGTCGCAGGCAGGTGCATAGGCTACACAACACAACAGAAAAAAAAAATAGGAATTCTATAAATTTCTTTGAAGATTATTCCAGTTGCAAGGGAAGTATATTACTGTTACAGTCTTGATTTACTCGAGAAGTTTCTCCAATGATGATGGCAATGTACTCAAATGAACCAGAGAAGGTAAATGGTGGTGGACATTCTCCTGTCAGCACAAACTGAACATTTATACACTAAAACTTAATATCAAACCATTTTTATTGACCTCTTTGACTGTTTAATTCACAAAATAACATCTAATGACATCAAAAGCATGCAATGACTGTAAGTTCCTCACTTTCTTTTTAATGGAACATGCAAGTGTTTGCTGAAGCCTTATCTTTCATTTACAGAGTTTGAGAGAGTTATTTATGCTTTTGTTTTGTCTTGAATACTGTAACTCCCTTTACATAGGAATAAGGACTTTTGATTAGCTTACGCACACGTGAACAAATCACTCCTATTTAATTTCTCTGCATTGGCTGCCAATCTGTTATAGAATTTATTTAAAAATATTACTTTTTGTTTTCAAGTCTTTAAATGGAGTGGCGCCTTCTTAATTTTTCTGATCTATTGGGTGTAAACAAACTTGTTAGATGTCTAAGGTCATCTGATCAGAGACTGTTGATGGTTCCCAGGTCAAGACTAAAGCTGAGGGGTGACTGTGCATTTGCGGAAGTTGGCCCAGAGAGATATTTGAATTTAAGTCAAAGACTTATTTCTTTGCCCTGGCTTATAATCAACCTTAGAGTGTATTGTGTGTTGCTTTGTGTAAAATTTCAGATTGTAATGTCCTCTTGTATATGTGGTTGTAGAGCACAGTTCAACTATTGTTACTTTTGTGCTTTTAAATAAAATGATTGATTGATTTAATTGCTTCTCACAAAAATGTCAATTCTGGGTCTCTGAGTGCAAGTTATGAATGTTCGAACACATCTGTGTTGCCCAAAAATACTGACTAAGTAGGAACATTAAAACACACCTATCATGCCAAAAAAATCGTCAAAGTAGAAACATTGAGACATACCTATCATGCCCAAAAATTTGAAGTTCGAAAATGCCTATGATATCCAAATATTATGTTTAGGTATATGTTTCAAATGACCTTATGATGCCATAAATGCTGTCTAGGTAGGAACTTTTTAACATACCTATGATGCCTAAAAATCCTGTCTAGGTAGGGACATTCGAACATGCCTTCTACCATTCCCAAAAATGCTGTATGGGCAGGAACATTCAAACGTGCCTATGATGCCCAAAAATGCTGTCTATGTAGGATCATTTGACCATGCCCAAACTTGCAGCTCAACGTGAGCTGCAAAGAGAGAGAGAGAGAGAGAGAGAAGTATGCTAAAGATTTTTCAATACTGCAGCAACATCCTGACAGCATGAGGTAATAAGAGGAAGTGGGTGTAAGAGTGAGTGAATGAGTGAATGAATGAATGAATGCATTAATGTGCAGTAAGATTGAGTTTGAGTGTGTGTGTGTGGGTAAGGCCGGGGTGGCTGAGATCTGTTCCACTGGTGACAGCCTGTGATATTTCCCCCTGCACCATAGCCAATTATCCTATTTACATGCAAAATGACACTGCATGCATGCCTCTTTAGAGCTGCCTGCAGGGGCAAGACCGGAGCAAAGAGGAGAAATGAAGGGATGAGGGGGCATGGAAAAATGATAGAGAGACTAGAGTATGAGATAAAGAGATGGAATTAGAGAGGAGACAGTAATGTTGACATGAGAGAGCAGAGTTATTATGAAGCATTAAGGGTCGGAGGAATGCACAGGCAAAAAGAGAGAAAGAGAGTGGGAGGATGTAAAAAGAGAGGAAAAGGCTGCATAAAAAGAAAAGAAAAATGTAAAGAAAGATGGATTTTTTTGTTGTTGTTTAAAAACAAGAGAGAGAGAGAGACAGAAAACAACCAAAAAAGACAAAAAAAAAAAAGTTTGAAAAGAGAGAGAGAGAGAGAGGCATTAATGGCTGAATAACAGTGTTGCAGTCTGGACAAGAATGCAGGTAAGTATTCACACTCCATTACCGTAAGCAGTACCAAAAGGGTAGCAGTTGAGGGCAACAAGTCTGTAGCCATATGCTTACTACACATTGTTATGCCCAATGCCTGCCTCTAATGACTGATTTAGGAACAGCTCTCAGCACATCTGCCTCCATATTTAATCTGGAGAGACTAGATTATGCTGTTCCCAGATCAGACACGCATATGGTGTGATGGTCAGAGACATTCTAATTATATAAATCTGTATATTTGATTACTATATACAGTATATATTGCAGAAAGGAATATAATGAGGGCAAATAAATATAAATAAAAAAAGTTTATTTCTTAAACTTAAAGCTAGACCTTAAAAGGAATGTTACAATACAAGTGAAGATCAATCGACAGTATTTGTTGCATAATATTGATTACTACAAAAATAGTTTTGGCTCGTTCCTTGTTTAGGCACTTACAATGGGAGTAGACAGCGCCAGCATTTGAAGGGTTTAAATGCGGAAATACGTTTTGTTCATATTCTCAATTCCTCCGTAAAATGTGTATTATTTGACCAAACCTGCATTTTCTTGCGGTGGTTCGAGATGGAAGAACTTCTAGTTATTTGTCACCATCATATCACCTGTGGGTGTCGCCAGTTCATTGACAAAGTGTGTCATCACGTACCTGAGGTCCATCCCAGCCGCACACTTCTGCACTATTCTACGTCATTTTGAAGTGCAAGTAGTATGTTAACACTGAAAACGCATTATTTGCGTTTGAAACGATATTTCCATCAGCCTGTAATCATTAAGTGCTCCATTTGGGACAATACTACACTTTGAATATTCATACACTGCATGCGTCACTTGGGACACAGCTCTGGTGTCGGGTAAATGCGTACCAAACAGCTTTTATTTAGAATGTTTGATTATTTTCATCATGAACGTGTGCATATAACAGGAAGAAAA